>NC_082355.1:9083333-9386363 GCF_027477595.1 Haemorhous mexicanus | reverse complement strand
CAGAAGTGGCTTTCTTTGGTAAATCCCAGCATTTTTAAGAACTGGAGTAATTTCCTATTCTGGGGCTGTTTTTCTCTCAGGAGTGTCCCAAGTAAGCCTTGATGGTTGGATTTGGACAGAAGCCATCAAATCAGAAGTATAGGGATTTTTAGCCTGCTTGTGTGAGTGCAAAGAATGCAACTGTCTGAGAGTAGGGGCAAATCCTTGGTCACACAGGGAAAAGCTTCTGTTCATGGTCCCTTAGAATGGAAAAGGGTGGGCAGCACCTTGTGGGCCACTAGGGAAGATACTGAACTGAGATGACAAACTCTGGTGAAGTGATAGTGAATGTCAACCTGTATCACATACAAATATAACCCACATCCAGGTCATACAGAAATTAATTTTTAACTAATTTCCAACTTTTGTCCAGGCTTGTTCTGTGTAACTAAAATCCAAACTGAGTTACCTCCTCACTACAGGCCATAAAATAATCTCTGGTGTGACCTTTATTGAGGACGCTGTTCTCTGGGAAAAGATGTATTCAGCAGCCAAGTGGTTAAATCAAAATAACAAGGGCTATTTATCTAGTAGCTTTCCATGGCTATACTCAAGGGGGGCATATCTACCTATTTGTCAAGTCATTGACAATAGCCTATTTCTTTCTTCCTACCCATATGCTTTATTAAAGAAACACTTGACCTACCTGTCACATCAAACTGCTTCCTTTATCCAAAACAGAATAATATAGACATTTCCCTTAAGGGAATCCTGATGCAAATATATAAGGACAGGTTGCCAATTTGTTGAGAGTATTAGGGTACAGAAAACTGTCAAGGGAAACAGCTGTAATACAGAATGTTCTAACAAGCTCATTTTTCTTTTTTTCCTGTGGTACTTTTGGTCTCTCTTTAGTTTATATTATACGATTTGTATGTTACAATTTTTATGGACAGCTGTCAACTGCAACTCGCCTTTTTCATTTTGAAAATAAAAAGGAAACCTTCAGATTCCTGGCCAAGGCTCAGATCTATTGTTTGGTCTTCCACAATAACTCTCACAAACCCTTCATCTGCATGTAGCTGAGAAGAAAGTCATGGGATAGAGGATGGGAAAAACAGTGAAGCTGTTTAAAGACAGAGAAGGTTCTGACTGTGATTTGAAAGGTATGTATTTTCATGTGAAATCACTTAAACACACAATGACACTTCCCATTCTCACCTGTCTGCCCCTGTGTTGCAGAAGGGACTCTGTCTTGCCCTGGTTGAGTGTTTTGGTTTCAACTATGAAATGGCACAGAAAGGTTCAAATGTACAAGAAAGCTTTGCTGTGGCTGAGGACTGGGAATGAGAGCCAAACTGCAGGAATTCAGGCTTCCCAGGGGCATGGTGATTAAACCAGAGCCACTCAGTCCCCAGCACTAGTTTTGGTTCACAGGTCCAAAACATTCCCAGCTTTGCAGCAAGGTGGTTTGGTGATGTTGTAGTTTCCAAGTGAAATCCATAATTTTCAGCAACTTGAATCTCCTGAGACCAGAAAAGATTAAGACTCAAATCCAAATAATTAGAGGTCTATGTTGACTAGTGGACAAGGCACAGGCTGTGCTACAGGAACAAAGTACATTAAAAGTTCCACTTTGGCTGTAGCTCCACTGAAATCAGGGGGGTCACCCCAGAGATTAATTAGACAATTTATGCTTGTTTGCATAAAGGATGACACAGATCATCAGCTGAATGAACAAAAGTTCAGGCAGTGCAAGTCAGGGCAAGAGGGGAGAGAATTAACCATGTCTGGGCCGAGGTCACAGCTTGGGCTGATCCGGTTGCTGTGCCAGAGCATTGCGCCTGCCATGTGCCCCTAACCAGTGACCTGTGATGAGAGGCCACCACGGGCTTTGGCATCTCTAATAAAAGTCAGATCACCCAAAGAAAATGTCTCTAAAGGGTCATACAAATATTTGTGTAGAGAAGAAAAGGAGCTCTGGGATCACCGCGTGAAAGGCTGTGCAGCAGTGATCTGGTATTTCCTCTTGGTCTGAACTTCTGTCCTGCTCCTGCTCCCTGTGTCCTCACAACTGCCTTGGGCTCCTCTTCTCAATGCTGTGAAAAAGTGATTCCTTATCCTGTCTTTTAATGTGGGACAGCCCAAGTGAAGATCAAGAGCAGTAGGTGGCATCCTGGTCCTGCTGAAATCCTGTGGAGCTGTCTCATGACCCTTTTCAGGGCCAGGAGCTCACACAGATGTTAAATATTGGCACCGTGGGAGGAGGAAGCCCTGGTGCTCTGGTGTTGCTGCCATGGGCTGAGCTGAGAGTGGCTTTAGGGAAGGTTTTGTTGGCATGTGGCTTATGAAGAGGCTGAAGTGTGTGATTGTAGGGTATATGTAGGGATAAGGAGAAGAAGATCCTGAAAGCATGTCTGTAGCACTGACTCTGACTTTAGAAAAGGACTGGACAGTTTGAAGTCATTAATAGACTTTCCATAGGAGATTATCCTGGCCATTTCCTTGGAATACTGTGGAAAACAAGGGAGAGGGACCATCAGGCACCACATTTTTTTGTTCTGGCATTGTAAATACACCAGTGTTTGCTCACCAGCTGACCTTTTTCTGAAAGAAGTGAAAACATTGCCTATTTTTTTGTACAAATTTTGAATCTCTAATGCATTTTCTGGGGCCATACTGTAGCTCATACACAGAGAGTGTAAATTTATCATCCCATTTATTACTGGGACTACAGCAGAGCCAACAGCTTCTCCTCTTTCACTCCCACTGAAACACTTGATGACACTTAATGATCTCTTGTCTAAATAGTGATGCGCTCGAAAACAGACTTTATTACCCAGGGGATGGTGTGGAAGGGAATTTGTTAGTGGCCATGGTGTATTTGGGAAATCCAAACCCTTCAGTGCAGCCTGGTGTCTGCAGAGCTCTGGGTTATGCCATGTCCCAAAACTGGGGAGGCAGCAGGACAAGTTGGGGCAGCCCCAGTGAGGACAGCAGCATGCAGCACACCCTCCTGGATACCAGCATCACCAGCAGCAATTAGACATTGATTAAATGCTGTCCCAGGAGCTGATTGCCTGAGTCATGTGAGACACCCCTGGAACAAACCTACACTAGGTTCCAGCAAGGATCTGAGTCACGGGTCCTGGGGAGTAACTGTTAATTAGAATTTGACAACTGTTTCCTGGGGGGAAGTTTGAAAAACAAGTATGTGTCAATCTTTGCTTTTGAAAAGACACATTTTGCCAACAGAAAGGATTTTTATGGTTTTTTTTTTTTTTTTTCCCCGCAAAGGGCATCTAGGTATGAATCCTGAAACGTTCAGGCAGCTTTGGTGAAACAGATTGATTCAGGGATTTTGTATTATGGAGAGAAGGAGTTCAAATATTGCAGCATCCTCAGCAAAATCCCACCAGATGCTGCTATACTGAAAAGCAGCTCATTTGGTTTTA
The DNA here is from genome assembly GCF_027477595.1 of Haemorhous mexicanus. NCBI lineage: Eukaryota > Metazoa > Chordata > Aves > Passeriformes > Fringillidae > Haemorhous > Haemorhous mexicanus. The sequence continues at coordinate 9,382,929 of NC_082355.1, read as the reverse complement.
ATTCATCCTGTACCATGAGGTTACAGCCTGTTACAGTTGCTGCCTGCTTTTTAGCTTCTTTCTGTTACTTTTTTCTTTTTTCCTTTTTTCCTTTTTTTTTTTCCTTTTTCCCCAGAGCTTGTGAATTGCAAGGTCAAGCTAAAGTCAAACTTCAGCATTTCAGTGATGAAATGCAAGCAGATGTGGCTGTTTCATGTGACCCTGCGCCTGCCTTGCTGCACTGGGGTCTGTGGTGGTGTCTGTACCCTGAACCATGTCCTCTCCCTCACAGCTCAGCAGTGCCAGTTCTCCTGTTTGGATTCCAAAGTCAGTGCCCTCCTGGCTGTGTCTCATCCCAGGGAAATTGCTTTAAACATCAGCACCTACATTTCCACAGCTGCTGTTTGTTTGGCCTTAGGAGTGACTGTGGGCAGGTGATTGATGGGTGGTGATGGTGTTTTCCTTCATAATACTTCAGAGTCTGATTTCCTCAAAGACATCAGGCTTTGCCACAGAGTTTCCTCTGGCCTCACCACTTTCTGCAGGTCTATTCATTTGCTTTCTGCATCTCTCAATGGTTTGCAAATGAGAGAGCCAAACATCCAAGATCTACTCCTGAGTTGGTCTTTAGGTACCAAAATAAAAGCACAGCCCACCTGCAGAGGGCAAGGTGTGTTTGGCAGAGAGGGTTCCCCTTGCTCAGCTCATCCTGGGTCAGTGCTTTTTATTCATAGGTTTGAAAAACTCATGAAGGTGTTCTGCATGAGACTGGTAAAGAGTGGAATCTTACTGGCTTTTGTTCAGGACCTCATGGTGTGCAGTGAAGCTGGAGTAATTTGAGATATTGTTTTTGGGTGTCTTGCTGAAGTTCTTCACTATCCAGGCAGAAAACATACATGAAGTTCTCTTTTTTGGTGATGGTGAGGAATACAGGGTTAGCAGCATCATGAAAATTAATGAATTTCTAAAGAAATTTTAGGTGAAGTCCTGGAAATGTTTCATCTCCTGGTTTGTGTATACATTTTGCCTGTTCTCAGAGTGGGATGTAAAGCTTCATATCAATGAAAACTACCAAAGTAAGGCAATGCAGTGTATTCCTCCCTCAGAAAAATCCCAACCAGGCAGTATTTTTCTACCCATTTATCAGCCCCACATCTTTCTATGTCCGGGAGAAAGTTTAATTACCATGTCAGTCAAAAGATTTATTTCCAGAAAAATGCCAGATCCAATATCCTTCTGAAAATCTGAAGTAATCTCTAAATAAAATAGAAAAGGCGGTGGCAGCTGGAGCCCTCTGGTCAGTGGGGAAGCCAGCCTGCTTCCCTCCCTGCATCACTCTCCTGGTGCTTCTCCCCAAGTCCCTTACTTGACGCTGTTTTGTTCCTATTGGGATTAGCCTGAGCACCTCAGTGCCCTCAGAGGAAGGACTGGGAAAGTCTGAGGGATGTCCCTGCACACAGGGAAGGAGGGATGGGGGTCCCACACCTCAGAACTTTTCCTTGCTAGGATATATGGAGCTGGAGCTGCTTCTAGACATGTGTTTGTAATTTCTTGTTTGGTCTGTGTTGGTTCTGGGACTTGGTGGATTTTTTGATTTGCCTGCTGAAAGGGTTTCACACTTTTGGATAGCGGCATTTGATTAGTTTTGATGATAACCACAGTAGTACAATTCTGACTTCCAGATTGCTTTCCAGTGTGACACTAAGCAGCCACCCATCTCCAAGGCTGAAGAAATTCACATGTGCATTTGATTTTTTTTTTTTATGAAGATAGAAAGAGTGTAATATACTTACTATGACCAAAAAATAAGAAAAAAACCCCACATTTCTCACCCCAATCACACATCTCACCCCTTATTTTATGGTGATGTCTGTGTGACCTTTTCCAGTAAAAAAGATGTGATCTATCACAGAATATCTCCCACTCCTTTTTTTATCATCTCCACTAGTTATCTGCCTGAGCAATTCTCACAAACTTTGTTCAATGAAGAGCTGCATTTGTCACACAACAATTGAAGGGAGTAACTGAACTTCGGAAGGAAAATTAGTGGGAATTCTTGCCCAGAGACAACATAATATGAACATGACAGAAAAAAAACAGGCTAGCATTTCTATCACCCTTTTCCCTGCCTACTAATGGTTTTGATTCTCATTATTTCTCAAATGCCAAGAGTAAAAACCCTCCAGGGTACCAATTAGCTGTGCCCAGTCTGGATATGACTGCTCTCATCCAGGACATATTTTGAGATGCTGAAGCTCTCTTTGGGAAAAGGCAATTTGTGTGCAGCTATGTTTGGTAATTTTCAAGGACTTAATCTTGTTGCGAAATAAAGATGGACTCATGCTAAATTTAATTTAAACCAAAGCTTTTTATTAATTGAGTTTCAGTAAGACCAATTACCATAAATGGGAACCTGGGATCTGTGTTTGTAGATTATTTTTGTCTGCCTCTCTTATATTTTATTAGGGGTTATACCTTCCTGAAAAAAGACACTTAGAATTTATTTCTGAATGAGCTTTTAGTCTTCTCTGCAACCCTTTTCACCTGCTTTTGCATTATTTTAAATTTTGAGAGTTGAACAATGACTTTGACAGCATTTATGACAGTGTGCAACTGTATTTTACATTTCTGTTCCTTAACCATACTGCATATTTAAAGCACAGTTTTAATTTCAAAAAGAAAACAAAGGTAATGCAATGGCTAAGAAAAGAAAATTTTGGGTTACAGCTGAGGGCTGGCTCTGGTCAGGATGCTGGGGTGTCTGGGATACATGGTTATGGGCACTGATAGAAGTACAGGACTGCTGGCAGTACCAGCCTTGCCCCAGCATTAATTGCTGCTGCAGCCCTCTCCCGAGGTGGTGCTCTCTGTGCTCTGCAGATTAGGAAGCAGATCTGCTAAGACCAATGCTTTGCTCACATGAATAGCTCCATTGAGTCCTACATGTCTATTAAGTGACTTCAGTTCAACAACATATTAAATCTTTGTGGGGCCTAAGGCAATGTGTAGGACGTTATTTAAAAAGTCTGTCCTAGCCTTTTCCTGCAGCCACAAAACCAACCTTGTCAAACCCTGCCACTTTCCCATTCCTAATTTTGTGGCTTGTGCATTATTTTGCCCCATTTCTCTTGCAGACATGACACTTCACATGAGCATCCTGCCTCTGTCTGTCACTCCCTGCCTGCCCTAACACTGACCCCCTTCCTCAGCCCTTTGCATCTCTCCAACTCACCTGCATTCCCCTGGATTTCATTCTTCAGACCTTTAATGGGAACAAACCAAAATAACATCAGAGGAGAGGCTTCTGCTGTCCCTTGACAGCCAGAATATCTCTGGGTTTAATAACATTGCAATACTGGCAAAAGCAATAGAGGGAGCTGCTCCTGGTGCCTGGGGTCCAGCAAAGTACCATGAGCTGTCCTTGTTTAATCCCCATTGAGATCTCCCCCACAGACTCATTATTTAGGATTTCTTGAAATGGACAAAAAATGAAAAGAAAAAGGGAAAAAACCCCACGGTCCTGAATAAGATTTCTTTTGGATCAATATTTAGTGTGCTGGAAAAATTAAGAGAGAAAGATATTTGTAAAATTCCATAATATTTTCTTAGCCTTGGAGTAAATATTAGTAGAGAAAGCAATTATTGTGCATAAGAATTTTCTGTTGTGTCTCTTTTGTTTCTTTAATTTAAATGATTGCTTTTTTGGCCTATCCCTGAATAACTAAGTAGAGGTGATTAAAAACCTTCAGGTCCTTCAGATTTATTGTCCTGTAACTATTTTTGAAAGCAGATTTAGTATCAGTATGCTATTTATATTCTCTGAGAGCTAACATTTCAGATACTGTACCAATATATCAATGCCTGATGCAAAGCAGATTGCACTGAAGATGTAGAAATGTATACAAGTAGAAAACTGCTTATATTTAATAAAGAACCAAGATATAAACATATTTTAATACAATGGGCTTTGAAATCGACGAGTTCCTACTGTTTTACTCCATCCACCTCCCTGACATTTCTCTCCTACATCCCATGTGCAGCATGGAGGGGCACTGACACAAAGCTCAGCTGCACCCCTGGGGTCAGCAAATACAGCATTGGTATCTTCCCAAGAGATGTGTCAGGTCACCTTCTTCTGTGCACACTGGGCTTATTTTTATCCCAAAATTCATTTTTACTTCCCTGCTCCAGCTGCCTGTCCCAGGCTGTCTGCTGTCCTTATACTGCCCCTCTGCTCCTGCTCTCCCCTAAGCTGTCCTCTCCATGCTCCAGCATCTCCTGCTTGTTCTGGGACTTCTTCAGGGGATGCCACAAGTTGCCAAAATGCCCTCCTTGAGCTCTCCTTGCCAGGGCATTTGCTGAAGCATTGTTGTGGTTGCCCTGTGCAGTGCCAGGCTCTGGTGGTTGGGGAGAGGAGGGATGGCTGTGAGCAGTCCTGGTCCAGTGCCCAAAATCTGCTCTGAGGCTGAAGGGAAGAGCAGGCAGATAGCAAAGACATGTCAGGGAAGAGCAAAGGGCCACAGGTCAGCTGCTCAGCATGGAGGTGTTCCTAACCCCAGGCTCCTTTTTGGGCTCTGAAGGTGCTGGTCACCTCTATGGTAGAGAAGAGTAAATGTCCCATTTTATACAAATATTGAACTCCCCTTTGTCTGGTCAAAAGCCAGTTTTGGGGTAGGGTTTAAGGCCACCAGGGGTTTAAGGCCACCAGCCTGGTCATGCTCCTCATGGATGTCCCCAGTATCAGACTTCATGCCTGTGCTGAGGCTGGTGGCTGGGACCAGGCTAAAATCATCCTGCCTCTTTTGCATCTCACTGCCATGCTCCTGCTACCTCTGCACTCTTGTGTCATACTTGACCTTCTCTATCTGAGATAACCAAAGGTGCAGAAACCTTCTGGTGTCTCTGATAAAACCTCCCACACTCAGCCCCAGGCAAGGGCCAGGAAATGTGGAGCTGAGTCCAGCTGAGCTTAGCAGAGCCAGGCTGGGGCTGGGCAGCCCAGCCCAGTGGATACACACTGTGCAGCCTTCACTGCCGAGCTTGGGACACGCTTGTTTTCACCCCTGTCCTCACCCCACTGTCAGGAAAGTCCACACACTCCTCTCCTCCCTCTCTGCCTTTGATGGTTCATTCGTATTTTGCTACCTGCAGCAGGCTCCTGCTCTTCCCAGAAACCTTCTCCCCCTATCAGCTGCCCCCTCCAAACACCTTTAACAACAGCACTGCCCTGTGACCCCGGGAAGATTTCACAACTCCCTCTCCTTTGGGCACAAATGCTCTGTATCAAATCCCTCCTTATTTCTCACATCTCTCCAGGTCGGCGTGGCCGAGCACCAGCCACCACTGCCCCCATCTTTGCACCCATCACTGCCCCATCTCTGCCATGAGTGCCCTGGCCCAGGTGTCCCCTTCTTGTCCCCAACACCCATTTTGTGCCCCGAAGAGCAGTGGGGATTTGCAGAGCCTCTCTCACCACCCACCCAAAGCAAACCCTTTCTGCAAGCCCCTCTGTCTCACCACTGACTGGAGGGACAGGCACAAATGTCCCAAACTCACACTGCCAATGCCACCTCTCGCAGGACAGGGGGCTGCCAGTAGGGGAACATTGGTGTGGGTGCTGGTGAGATCTTCTGTCGCTCTGCATCTCCCCCAGCAAGGATATGATCCGTTGGAGGAGTTAACATCCCAGCCGGTTTCCAGTGGTGCTTCCCTTCGTGCCACCTGGTGGACAAAGGGGACATTTCCAACTTTCTATTTCACAGAAGAAGGAGCACCTGGGAAAATTAATTTTTCATTGAGGAATTTGGTTGAGCATCACCCGATTTAAATTTTGTATGATGAGAAACACAGTCCTGAGACATCCTGAGGTAAGCCCCAGACCACCCCAGCAGTAACCATCTATTTCCTACCCGTGCTAATGTCTATGCATAATAATTTGTTTTAGTTGTAATTATAGCTGTTCAGTAAAACTCAATTCCTACAATGACCTTAACAAGCAAATAACTTTTCTTCTTCCTGTGCTGCCAATGAATTCATGCTTTTATTTAGGTTTGAGCAACTGCTTTCTGATTTTTTAACAAATGTGCAGTTTGAATCCCTCCTGTGGCCAATCCCGGGCAGGCTGCGACAGACAGAAGCACTGCTAAAAAGCCCGTGGAAATAGAAAAATAAAGTAAATAACAGTGAATATTCCTGGCAAGTGTTTCTTTTTTTCAATTTATGAAGACAAACATTACAGGAGTAACTTGGTTCTGAGAGATATTTTTGTTCAAGGATTAGAAGTAAATCCCTGAATTGAGGCGCTTAATGAAATGAACCAAAATGGCTTTTGCTCTCAAATCCCTGCAAGAAGTGTCCAAACTGAGCTGTGAAATAGCTTCAAATCATGATTAAATAGGGAGAAAACTGCAACGTGCCCAGAGCACATTTCAGAATGGCACAAGATGCTGATAGACGGGAAAGAAATTAATTGCTCAGAGTTTTCTCCCACTATTAACAGTTCAACATCCCTCTACTTTAATCCTCTGAAGAAAACCCTGCCTTTAGTGAGGACCATGGAATTTTAGCAGTGATTTGACTTGGGCCAGGATTTTGTTCTAAATCTTTTCATAAACTCAACAAAATGACGATACAAAAATATACATCATGGACAAAAATCCTGTCTGGCAGCTGTTGGTAGCTAATGCCGGGGATAACGTGGGTCAGTGTGAAGCCACACTACAGAAAAGGAGAATTTCTTTGTGAAAATACCCTGAAACCTCTGCAGGCAGAGTGAAGATGCAATTTGGCTATAGCCCTCTAACTGATACCCAGATTGCTGAAAAATGACTGCCACAAAATCCCTGTGCCTACAATTAGCTTGGACTGTGATTTTATGTCTCACTTGAGAGACAAGGTGTCCATAACATCCCACGGAATCTTTTGGGGAAGTAATACGTCTGTCTTCCCCAGGACATTCAACTCAGCCACCCAAAGCCCTGGCTTTGTTTTTCTGAAACAAAGGGAAAAATGAGCACAAATTTAAAATATATTTTGACTTTGGATTGAGAAAAAATTTATGTTTTACTTGGAGAAGAATTTAACTGTTTTTGTTTTATTCAGTGGAAAAATCCATACAACTTAGATTATCCAGGAACAGACAAATTTTCCTTTTCTAAAGAAACAACCTCCTTTCTTCTCAAAGATTCAGTTTTCACCAGCTCAGAAAAGCTTGCCCTGGCTGAGATTAGTCAAAATATTTTAGTTTATCTCAGAATTTTAAAAACTGTCTGCAGCAATTAAAAAATAAATCTGGCCAATCAAAAATAATAAAAAGATGAAACATAAAAATGTTTCAGCTAAAAAATTAAGAAACAAAGACTGTCGGCTTTCCTCACCCTCATTAATTTAATTTTACCTCACTGGAAATTTTTTTGGTAAAATGTTTGCTCCAAGGGCTGTCAGAAGACTCTGCTCCACAGCTGCTCTGTGGGAAGGCAGAGGGTGCCTGGCCAGCTCCCCTGGCCCAGGTGTGCACAGCTGCCCAGGTGTGCACAGCTGCAGTGGGGACAGAGACCGTGCCAGGGACAAAAGCCACCCTCATCCTTGGACACTCAGCCCGCTGTGCCTGCCCAAGACAGGGCTGCCTGGGGAGTCAGAGGTGGAGAGAACACAGGCAGTGGGCTGGGGTAGGACGTGGGAGGCAGTGGAGGGAGAGGGTCAGGAATGACAGGGGACATTTTTGGTGTGGGGGAGCACAAGTGGCTTAAGCCGGCTTTATCAGCACGTTATAAACTGGCAATCAGCAGGGCTGAGATTTGGCAATCAGTCAATACAGGCTCAAAAACAGCCTGGGGGAAAAATGTACCAAGGATCCACTTAAGGTGACCTTTGGAAGGAAGAAAAACAAGTTTAAAAGAAAACAAATGGTTCACAGTGGTGTTTCAAACCAGCTCCGTTTAACTGAGGGTGTGTAAGGACATTATTCCTCTGTGTGTGGGAACTCTTTGTGTGCTTGGAGCCTGTAGTGACATGACATGCTTGTGGCCCTGGCCGGGGTGGATGCCCCACCTGCCTGCACAGAGCACTTTTGACTCCTGGGAGTTCCTCAATGCAGCAGCACCAGCAGAACTGCTCCAGCCTTTGCTGGGACAAAGAGGCAGCTGTGGCTCTCCCCTATTTGTTCTCTCCCCAGATGAATGCAGCAGCTGCAGAGAGCCTGTAACACAGGTTGAAATCCCAACGAAGTTCAGTCCCACAGTTTGAGGTCAGCTTGCCATCTCATGGGAATGCCACCATCATATGTGGCCGTGGCACAGGAGGGCAGTGGCTGATCTTCATCACCCTGAATCCTGGAACTGAATTCCCCACAAAACCCCAATCCCTCTCCACCACTCACCAGCACATATCTGTTTCTGTCCCCCAAACTGACCTGCTAGCAAAACCTCAACAGTCTGAAGCCAACTGCCTTTCAACCACCAGATATGAAGCCCTGCCTCTGTCCTGACTCTCCCTGAAAACCTAACAAGGAATATGAGGAACATTTGAAGGGGCTGAAATGGCTGGGCCATGGATGGTATGTAGCAACCCCGCTGAGATATCTGGTTTCTTTGCGTGTTTCTTTTCCTAGCATTATCTGTATTAGAACTTAGAAAATGGATGATTTGTGTCAGCTGTCCTGCTTTGTTGTTGCTGCCATGTTCTGCTAAAATGATAACGAAGCACTTGCTCCAAATCTTTCCCTCCCACAAAATATCACAGCTATGTGAAATAAAAGAGGCAATTTTTTTACAGGGCTGAACAAAACTGTAAGAGGCAAAAGGAAGGGTCTCTGAGGAGCATGGATCCAGGGAAGTGGAGAAAAAAAAAATTGGTGGAGATGATGGCCTTGAGAAAAGCAAAAGTAATTATGAGCTTGGAAATAATTATAATGTCGTTTTGCAAACATAGTCAGGAACTTCATACCTTCTCCCCATTGCATCATAACCCAGGACACTTGGATTTGACAGGATAATTTCCAACTTCCATATGGTATTGCACATTAAAACATTTTCAGGAAAATTTACTCTCTGTGGATATGGAATCTCCTGATAAATCTGAATTTACAGGTGCTGGGAAAAATTAAACCATGAATGTACCTTATTTCATGCGGTCGTGAAGGGTGGGATAGTTTTGATCTGCTCACTTATATGGGTGTTCCTGATTCTTCCTTGGTGAGCCTTGGGCAAGTCAAAGACATGGCCGAGCGACTGCCATTGTGCATTGCTAAACAGTAATTTCCTCATTTATGAACTGTGAATTCTTTTCTGCACCATATGGTGGTGAGGGTTTTCAGGAGAAAGAAGCAGAGCCTGCATTTGTGTGTGTGTGAGCTGAAAAACCTCTTGAAATCAAAAACCACTGCAGCAGCTCCTGTGGAAACATGTCATGGATTGTGTCCTGATTTCAATGAAAGCTACAGCCCAATCATAAATTTATTCGTGACTCACTCTGGCTCCTCCATCAACCTTTCGTGGTGCCCTCCTCTTCGGCAAGACAGTTTCCATCAAAATCTTGGTAGTTTTATTCCTTTCTCACTTTATTTCTTCTTTCCAGAATTGTGTCGTGACGTTGCTGCAAGCAAATATAATCTGGGTTTTACAGACTACAAAAAAGAGGCAGATCTGAAGTGATTTATTGTTAAAGGAACTGAGGTCAGATCCAGACCTACTGCTCATGAGAAGCTGTTAATACTGTTACTTTGCCTGAAACATTGAGCCAGACGCCTCTTAGCTCTGGTAGTCCTGCTCCAGAACTGTTTTTGGAAGGCAGTTATCTTTGAAATGCAAATACCGTGACATTTCAGATGGAATCTCATCGAGCAAGTCTACTTTTCAGAGGAAATATTAAGGAACTTAACAACTTAACACTTCAAGAGTGATAAAAACATATTTGTCCTTTATACAGAAAAGGGCTGACAGCCAAATTCTGTAATTGAGAATACTTCTTTAAATATAGAACACTGAATGAACATCAAAGGGGTCAATTCATATTTTTATGAAAACAAGCAAAAGTGACTGTTCTGTTTCTATTATCAATGCCTGGAGCGTGGGCATCCCTCCTCATTCCTGTCTTCAGAGGCAATGAGAACTGCCACATAACTTAGAGAAAAGATGGAATGTCTGGGGAAAAAGAATATACAGAAATTGCTTTCAGGATTATAGAAGTAATATTTCTATCATCAGAAAAACTGCCAAGGTCAAAACATTTATTAACACTTGAGTGAGGCTACACTAAATTGCATCAGTGGGAGAGAGGGACTTTGTGAATATTGTTTTAAGTGCTCTGACTAAAGAATTTCCCCTTGCATGGCTTAGCTATGGATTATTAATTATTATTTAAAAATTCAGTTTCTCCATCTTTAGTTCTCAGCAAAAATTTACCTTATTATAGACCCATTATACCCCTCCTGCAAACTGAAGACAATATATTTTCCAGTTTAATCATGTATTTTCATTTGCATCTAACTTCCTCTTGAACATTACTGACTTCAAAGGATTAAAATTCCTAATTCTTGTCCAACAAGAATTTTTTAATTTTCCAGATGATCAGAATAATGATAAAAACTTTCTCTTTCTGCCCCCTACCCTTCCTTTTCTGCATATTTTAGGTAAGTCCTGCCTTGTAGATAGTTTGGAAACACTTGTCACAATCTCATTAGTCAAGCCAAGTGCTAAATGCCCCAATAGACTAAAAATCCAATAAAGGTCATGGTTTATAACTCTTAATTTTTGTAGCGGTTGGATAAAGCCAATACATCTGTTTATGGTGATTGTTTCTTTGCTGACAAATTCAATTTATCCTCTAAATGCCAATGTTCCTAAGCAGCTGTAAGTGTGTCTCTATCTACCTAATTTCAGGACAGTCAAACACAAATCTATTAAAGAAAACTGGGAATCACTCCTTTGCAGCCATGCTGCTGCCTACCTGCTGAACTGCTGGTCCAAAATGTCCTGGTTTTTCTTGCTGGGCAGAGGAACCTGTCAAAGACTTGGTGAATTTGAAATGAAAACTGCTTGCAGATCAGCTGGGAATTTATTTGCAAATTTGTCCTTGGCTGTGGATGGACTTCTAGGATTGCAAAGACAGAGGCAGAGAGGAGAAACCCTCCTTAATCCGCAATGCAAAGCACAGGTGGAAACTATCCAATAAAACAGGGTTTTGGGGGGATGGGTTGGAAAATTCTGCTTCATCAAACTGTGATTGTTTTTGCATGAACATGCACACTTAAAGAAAAAACTTTGCTGGGGAGTGTTTTCAAATGCAGGATGCTGTTTCAAGGACTGACATTCCTTCTGTATTACAGTCCACCCATCAGCCTCATTTCCCAGAGATAAGGGGACTTATGTTTCAGAATTTTTATTCTCTCCTTATTTTTCCCTTGGAAGGAGGCAACCAAAATTGGCATCACTTTGGGCTGGAACCAAAGGCAAAGCTTTGATTTCCATCAAGAAAGGCAAATTCTTTTCAGCCATTCCAGAGTGGAGAGGTGCACTAAAAAACAGGGATTAAATTTTTATGCCAGATCATATGGTTCAAAATAAGGAGGGTTTAGTTCTACCCTTTGCTCTTCCCATCTAGAATGCCTCCCAGCAAAGTACCCTGTACTGGAATTTTAGATCAAAACAGTTGCTGTGCATCCAAAGCCTACATGCTTGTGAACAGAAAGGAGGGCACAGGAGAAACCTCTATTAGATACAAGTAAGAGCTGGGAAGGAGTGGAATGAAAGCTACTACTTGAAATTCCATCCCAGAAGATGAGAGTCAAAGGTGAAGGAGAATTTTCTGAAAAGAGCTCATGCGTTGACTTGCTCCTCCAACAGTTTTGTATTTTTGAAACACAAACAGGGCTGCCCTGCAGAGCAGCTGTCCCATACCCAAAAGAATGGGACAACTGCTCTGCAGGGCCTTCACACACCCAGGACCTGAGTTTTGAAATCTCCATGGGCAGGAGAGGCAGTTTTGGAGAACAGCAGAAATAAACTGAATACTTTAATGCAGCAACAGGGAGTGAGGTAAGCAATGGCCATCACCTCAGGTCAGGCTGGCTCCAGGTTTCCCTGCCCTTTACAGGGAAAAAGTAGCACCAGGTAATTTATTGCCTCTTCCAGGTCACAACAGGAAAAGGAGAGGCCATGCTGGTCCTGCATGGGCAGAAGTTGCTGCTGAGCTCATTGACTTTAGCCATGGTCCAGATCTCCTACTTGCTCCTGAGGAAGAGTTTTCAAGAGGGATTTTTCTTCTTGGAGATTAAAGGGAGACAAATTATGACATAAAATTGTAACACTGTGTGTGACCATCATTCCCCATAGAGAGCCTCTGCTGAATCCTTTGCTGTTGCCATTTGAAAGTCTGTGTTTCTCTTCTGAGGAGCAGTGGGACTTTTTAGAGCTTTGTAGGATGAAACAGGGCAAGAGCAAACTTGCTCTTCCTAGGAGAAGATCCTGCCAAAATATTGGAGTAGAATGAAATGGACATTTCATGGTGCTATGAACTCCATTTCAGGGGTGCTGCAAATAATTAGTATGAAGATTTATTAATTTGCAAGCCATTGTATGCAAGGTAGCTGTCCAGTTAGGAAATTGAAAAATAGAAATAAAGAAATACATTGGAAACTGTGGATATGATGGGCCCGTAGATGTCTGGCAAACACTTGTCCCCAGTCCCCAGTGCCCAAAATTCTCAGCTGCCAACTCTTGGCCTGTCTCAACAAATTTGTTCTTTGGAGTCCTTTTCTGTTGTTTTTTGTTTGTTTGGTTTTTTGTTTGGTTTTGTATGTTTGGATAATGTTTGTTTGTCTTTATTTTTAAATCATCATTGCTTTAGGTTTCTTTCTTTCTTTTTTTTTTTTCCCTGCTTATCTTGATTGTGGTCATCAAGCCTGCTAGCAGAAGGCTTGCCCTAGATGTGATGCAACAAAAAAATGCAGATCTGCCCCTCCAAATGTCACTGTACCTTCCTGGACAACACATCTAACTCATTCTTAAATACAGCATAAACTAAGAAACCAACAAGAGATACTACCTCAGAAAATGACAAGTAACAATAATGTTACTGCTGGGAGGAGCATTATCTACAACATATTTATAATAGAAAAAAAATAACAACTGCTGCAAACTGTTCCACACTTTCCTCTTGTTTTGGCAGTAGAGTTTTTGCCACATCCAATTTTCCATCAGTATTTCCATTCCCCACCACCACCATGCATGCAGGGTAGTGACTGAACATTTTAGGAGCAAAAATCCCCCAGCACTTACCAAAGCAAAGACGTTTAACAAATGTCTGACCTCCAATGGAGTGGGGAGAGCAGCGGAACAGACAATGTCCCAGCCCAACCTGCCTTTCCAGGAATGCAGGTTTCCTGCAGAATTGCCCTCTCTGCCTCAGGGCAACACCTCCAGCATCTCTGCTCCTGCCCTGTTCCGTGGTTGTTGTGTGCACAGATGAATGGCACAGCCCCGTGTGCTGGGATGTTACTGCTGGATAAAGCTAATAAAACATCTGAGTCACTGTGAGGAAGCTTTCCCATCCCACTACACGCCTGATCCTCAGGGTCACCCGCCTTTGCCTCCTCACCTTTGCAGTGTATGCTGTTATTCTAACCTCTTTCTTCTTTGGCTTTTGGCAGTCTTTTCTGCTTTAAGTATATAGTTGTCTTAAGTTGAGCAAGATGTTTCAGGCTACAATAACTGGCTGATGTTTTAAATTGAAACCTCCTAATATGCATTCAATTTACATGTACTAAGGCTCTCATTCAATCTGAAATACCAACCAAGTATAAAATAATAGTGACACTTGACATTTTCACAGGGATTTACAACTTCAAAGGGCTCTGTAATATAAACAAACTCTCTCTGTACTTATGAGGTGGGTAAGCAAATGCTGTTAAGATGAAGAATGAATGAGGAGGGGTTGCAGGGCTTGCCCATGGCCAGACAAGGAACTGGTGTCAGGGCTGGGGTCTGGCTTGCTGTCCTGGACCCAAACAGCTGGGCAGCTGTTGGCTCTAAAAGCTGCATCACCAACATGGGTGAGTCATGAGCTCTACATCCCAAGCAACTGTATGAGAAATGTAGATACTGGAATTGAATGCTGCCATCCAGCCAATCACACACACTCTCTCTGTCCAGGCTTGGGGTCACCTGAGCATGATGATTCTGTGGTTCCTTATTTTTGAGATGCCCTTACACTGGTGATGTACCTTCAGCACCCAGACTGGGGATGTGTGGCATGATGGTCATGGGGCAGATCCTGCTTGTTCAAATTTGCAGGTGAATGATAAAGTGGGTAGGAAGTCCATGCACTGACAGCCTGTTCATCCTCTTGTGAAAGGGTTTCCAGCCTATTTTCTCATTTGCCAACCTGGGCTGGGTCCCTCTCTTGCAACACTGTTCTAGTTTGGGGAGGAGAGGCCTTCCAAGCGGTGCCTGCACCAGCAGCCTGAATTAGAAACCTGCACTCTGCTTGATGGATGCAGCTATTGTTAACACAAACAAGCGGGTGGATGTTTCATTAATCACAGCCCATAAACCATTTTGACTAACTGAAAAAATATTTCCTCTGTCTTATTCATGCCATAGCTCCTGTGAGCCTTTTAGCCCATTTGTATGGACTAGAGAATGAGTTGCTACCCGTTATACAGCGTGTCCTGCCCTTCCCTTGCTCTGTAAACACGAGCAGCTCCATTCCATGATGTGTTTTGATGGGCTGCCAAGAGCCAGCTAATGTACTGTTTGCTGACAAGTATATGTTATTAATCCAAAAGCACTGAGCTTGTGGCTTGTGACTCTTTTTTTTTCAAAAGAAATATAAAAACTAAATTAAACAAGGGTGTGGATATTCCTCAAATGTAGCTACTGTTCCTTCTGTGATGCAGTGGCAAATGTGCAGCTCCTCCAACTTCAGAGAATTATTTAGGGCATTCTGCTACTTTACCACATTTATCTTCCTGCAGAAATCACACAAGCCTAACTGGGTGTCCTCTTCTGATGATCATTTCCCTCAATGAATTGGAATTTTAAAACAAATACAGGGGATGAATCTGTGGCAGCCCTTCCCTGTACACATCGGGCTCCTTCGTGCGGCTCCCTGGGACCAGGTGGTGACAACAGGGTGGTGGTAGCTGCTGAGAACCCCCAAACACAACATCCATGTGGCCCAGCAGGGATCTCACACATCACCCAGGGGGTTTCTTTTGGTGTGTTTTTGACAAGACTCCACCTTACAGAGTTCCATGACTTTTTGGGATATACTCAGAAGTATAGAGCCCCAGAGTCTTTGCTACCCGGACCAGTCCCATTTCAGGGAGCAGCCCATTAACTGGCTGAAAAGGGGCTTGTAGCTCCAACCAAAGCAAAGCCCATCCCCACCCCATCTCCAGAAATGGCTTGTGGGAGGGAGTTGCATGGAAGAGGAGGAGGAAGAGAAGGGGGGAGACATGCTTTGAAAGCCTTCCCAAGCCAGGCACGTTGGGGTGGGTGTCCCTAAGCAGGCACCATCACTCGGGGCTGAGTGCTCACTGCACCAACAGGTTTGTGCACTGGGACCCCCCACACACAGAGCAGAGTGTGCCCCCAGGGCAGAGCAGTGTTAAGCTTGATGTAAAAAGATGACAACCAAATATGAGCCGTGTAGGCAGAAAACACAGGGGCTTTCATTTCCATGTGCAGGGCACCATTTGCCTTCCAAATTCAAATGACAGCTTTTGAGGCCATTCTTTCAGGTGACAAATGGTAGTAGAGCTCCTATTTACACTGGCTGTTGACTCATCTTAGGTGGAATTATGTACTGAAATAAGTAAATAGCTTCCTATTCAATGTGATCCACATACAGCTATGGGCCACAGTACAATGCAAAGCTCCTGTATAGACAAGACCCCTGTTTGTTGTGTGCTTTTCTAGGTCACTTAGCACTTTGCCTCAAAAACGTGCTCTTTAGGACTGAGGCTTCTGGTGTGCATGGTCTTTCCCTTGTGCAGAATAATTCACCCTTAAAAGCTAGAAAAGCTATGATTGCTTTTTAATTTACATTGTCAACATATTAAAGATGAGCTGAGCAAACCAGGACAGCTCAGGATGCCTTTTTACATACCTGAATATGAGGCTTGTGTGGTTTATTTTGTAGTATCCATTTATCTAATGAGTTTTGGGACTGTTAAAAAAAGCCTTGGAAAAAGGGTCTCAAGATAATTGCATTTCAGATGGTGCAATTGCTGAACCTTACATGTGCACACGGCTTTTCCATAGCTCTGGTTTGTGTCTGTCGAACTGGCAGAAGGGGACAGAGCCCAGTTTTGGTTTGGGACAGTATTTTTCTGGGGTTTTGGAAGCCATTTTGGCATATTTAATTCAGTTGAAAATATGTAATTAAAAGTCCCTTAGAAACTAAACAAAACAAACTCCAAGAGCAATTGTTAACAACATGGGAAAAAAAGTGTTTAATGTTTTTTCTCTTAAAACTAAGAATTCTCTGAATTTAATATAAGTATTTTTTAAATGAACACCCCACTGTGGTGGTGCTCAAGGATTTCTGAACTGCTCTTGAATTGCAAGGAAGAAATCAGGAAAAATAAGGAAATGTGAGGTGAAGTGAATTGATAGCCATTGTGAATATTTCAAGGTACACAACATGCTCATGAACATTTAATCCATAAATGTGGCTCAGAAAGACATTGCAGTCCAATTCCTGCAGAGTTTCCTGTTGGATGAAGCCATCTCTCTCTTTTGAGTCTCAAGGGATTGTGGAAAGACAGTGTCCTACCTCAGCTGACAAAATATCCAGGGATTTTGAATCCATGTAAAATCCTGGTTGGTTGGTTGTTATTTTGAGAAGCTAAAAGAGATGCAATATTGTGGTTTTCCATATGCATGGTAAGGTTTTGTACCCAAGGCCAGAAGAATTTACTTTCCATAACTGATAGACACACTTCCATCTCTGTTGACTTCTTTCTCTAGTATTTCTCTAGTAGATGCTGAAATCACTGCTTTGCAAACATCACTGTCCAGGGAACAAGCCAGGTATTGGTGCCACTTTGTGAGACTTTTTGAGAGACCCGAGGTGATTTCATGGCTGAAGGAAATAAATCCAGGTCTTCCAGAGGTCTTCCAGGACCCCGTCCCACTATCGCTGCTGCCATCCCACTGCACTCCATCTCAGGAGTTTGTGTTTCTCTGCAGAGAAGATCACATCTACATGCCTGACACATCATGAATGCACAAACATCTCTGCTGGAAGACAATAAACATTATCTTTTGTGGCTGGAGAGTAAAGGAGAAGTGGGGAAAGGTGTAGCAGCTCTCCAGAATGAAAAGTGACTTATAGCCCCTCAGTGGGAGGCATGAAGTTATGTAGCTCATTAAATCTTAAAAAAGCAAGGAGAGAAGCTGCTTCCAATTATCAGGATGAAAATTAATGAAACAAAAACTACAGACAGGCTGCAGAATTATGCAATAAAAAGGGCTTTGTTGGCATTAACAAGGCGATGTGTAATATTTGTGTGGTTCTAGCTCAGCCTTGGCTTGAACACACGGTGATTCTGCACATAAAATGTATCCAAATTAATGAATTAAAAATCCTTGACAATCCCATACAATTTTCTGTTCATAATTAAGTATTATTAGTTGGGAAATCTCCTCAGAAAGGGAAAATGAGGTTGTGATCTGTTGTCTGAGAAAAAAACCTTTTTGTTAGTATGAAACAGTCATGTGTTGGGATGACTGGCCAGAGCCATGGAAAAGCCCAGCTGTTGCTTTCTTGTGGGGAATGAAGGCCCAACATAGCAAGATCTGCATGAAATGGGGTCCAGAATAGACCTGAGTTTGGGGCATATATGACTCAAGCAAAGAGAGAGTGGAAGTGAACATGCCTGAGAAAAACTGCCTTTAAGTGCAGGAACAGCTTTATTAGAAGGCTTCACATCATCCCACAAAGAATATTTTCCACAATGTTAGCTCTGCCTTGGGATCCAGGGAGTGTTGCCATACTAGTCCACATCTAAAATCCATCCAGGGCATTCTGCTACAACCAGAGTTCACAGCCTTCAGCCCTTACACGCAAAATTCAAAGAGCTTGATGCAGAAAATGCTGCTTTTTCCTTGAAAAAACCTTGGCCACTCCCTCCTTTTTGCTTTCCTTCCCCCAGATTGTATGAAAGAACACAATTGCCTTTCTAGGCAGCTGCATGAAAATGTGTTTTTTTGCTTTGCCAGCTCCATAAATGTAAGTGATAGTCACGTCTGTCTGCCATGGGATAAATGTAGGACCAAAAAAGTGTTCACCAGGGGCTGAGGAGCCCCCTGGCATGGCCAGCAAGGTACAGTGAAAGCAGTATACCTGAAAATATGTTAGAGATTGCTGTGCCCCTAAATGTAGACTCAGAACCTCCAGCGAGGGGAAAATGTTGCAATCTAAACATTTATACTATTGAAAAAAATGGGAAATCATTTGCTCAGACATAAATTAGCTCCTAGAGGGCAGATTTATTATGGCATGGAATGTTTTAATGAGAAGAGGAGGTTCCACAACCATAGGACACATTTTGCATCAGAATGTTTGACATATAAATAACATTTGGGTGAGATTTTCAACCCTGCTACATTTAGCACGTAAGGGGGGATTTGGAAGGAATTTAAGGCAGAGGGATGTGTAAATTGGTTCTTCAGTGAAACTGCCTGCTCTGAAGTCTGACGTCAGGTTTACGCAGGGAGCTGAGCTGGGATGTGGCTGCAGGGCAGGAGAGGGCTGGGAGCTGGGTTTGAAAGGCTCACTGAAGGGATGTTTGTGGAGAGCAGCTCTCCCTCTCTGCCTCCTCCATGTAAAGCCCTGTCTAAGCCTGCTTCAGGGATAAGAGGGATGACAGGAGCACAATTTCTGAAATACTGTTTCTCTTTCCCCTCCTGTTACCCCAAAATCTTGTATTTCACATACTTCTAAACTGTTTGGGCTATCAGCAGTTCTTGGGATAGAAATCTACTGCAGGATCCCTAAGTGAAGCTGATAGATCAGTCCCAGTTAAAGCAGACAATCAGAATGGGTGGTGAGGTCAGGAAGAGTTGGTATCAAGTGATTTAAAAAGGGCAAGTAGTAGGATTTTTCCTTTTTCCTATGGCTATTAGCAGTCAGCTTAACATTACCTGTAAGAAAATGCCAAGTTGTGAGCTGGGTACTTACCTGAGACCATTTTATATCTAGCCTGCACTTATGCCAGGAACAACTTCTTTTTTTCTTGTTACCTTGTTCTTGAAGGCTAACAACAGCAAGCCCCAAAACCCTTCCTCCTGGTCTGGCAAAAAGCACCTGTACAGGAAATGGTGGGGGGGAAATAAAAGAATTATAATTGCATTATGGTCTGGTTCTGGTTGGCCATTCACTGAGAAAGTATAAACATAACAGAAGATCAGGGGATTTAATTTGGATTTTAAGAATGCAGATTTTAGCACTTGTGACAATGGGTGCTGTGTAGGCATATGAGCTATGGATTTATGGTCTTGTGCTGGTTTTCACACCAAGCACAACTTCAGAGGGGGATACTGAGCACTGGCACTGGGGAGAGCCTTTGGCTGGGAATGATGGCTGAGTTTTTTAAATCAGAAACCACATTTTCATGGTCTGAACCTCTCTTCCCACCCCTTTCCAACAAGTATGGCAGAAGCAGTGTGGTGATTGCCACAGCTATGGCCACTTCTGCCTGAAGGCCCCAGAAGAGTTCCTCACATCCTTTCCCAGTGCTCAGGTCCCTGTCCCAGTTATTGGCCGGCTTTGCTGGTGTGACACCCTCAGCACCCAAGGAGGATATGGTGTTTTATTCAAAGAAAAATATCCTTGATTGCATCATCCCAGGAGAAGTCAGACTCAAATCCATTGGATGCTGCTTCTGGCAGAGCCCATGGAATGAGCAGCAGAGTGCTGATCCTCCTGCTGCTCTCAGGGGTTTTCTCCAGCTGCCTTTCCCAGAGGAACCCTTCCCACCCTCCAGTCCCCTTAAAGAGAAAAGAGTGTCAGAAAGAAAGCTGGGAATTGCAAGTGTTTAGGTATTTAGTGGCCAAAAACTGCTGGGAGAGATGGAAAAACCTGAGATATTTCTGGGACAAGAATTCAAACCATGTGCCTGCCACACTGGCTCAGGAGAATAGGAATTATTATTTGGGTGTGTAACATAAGTATTCTCTCTAGGAAGCTCAAGAAGATTGCAATGGTTATTTGAAGTTTCCAATTCATGAATGATGCTTTACAAGAAACCTAGTGCTATATCAGGTAGGGAAATGAGCGTGCAGGGTCCCTCCAAAGCATTTTAATCTTAACCACAGCAGTCTTCTGAGTTATCTTGCACATAAAACTTGGTTATTTCTGTAATGCTATGAGGAAAAAAATATATTTCAACCAATAAGAAAAATAAGAAGTCTTGCAACAAAGAGGGTGCAAAGATTATTCAAGACTATTCATTTTTTACACTCCCTAAAGGTAAGTCCTGGGTATTTTAAGCAGTTTTTCCTTCCTCTTTCCATTTTTCCATGACATTTCAAAGCCAGCAGTTGAAGAATTGCTGCAGATAAAAACATGAACATTTTATTCAAGAGCAATATCCTCAATAGCACTGTATTTGAAGGAAAATTGCAGCATTCAGTTTTAATGTATATAAATTAAGGGAAAGAGAGCCAAAGTGTCCTCTTGCCTGTGTTGATAGAATAATTTTTAGCAGTTTGGGGCAGAAAAAAATATATTGATGTTTTACCTTGAATTAGTTGTGGCTTTCCACAAGAAAAATTTATGTTTAAACAGCATAAATGTCTCATCTTTCTAGGAAAAACTGTTTTCACCTAATTCATAACATGTTTGCAGTTCTTATGCTGGTAATGAAATGCACTGATTTGGCTGTGTAAGTAATAAATTCACTGACTAAGTTTTGCAAAAATAGCAGCCTGGCCAAATTTGCAAGATCTTGGGAAAGTCATGAAAACCATCAATCTTGGCATTCAAAAATTTACAAAGCACAACTCCGTTTTACACAAGTGCTGTTGTAATAATTTATAAATTTCATATAGCATTTATTTTACTTAATCAGTATATAATTCATACAGGACAGAAATTAAGCTGTACAACACTTGGTTTCAATTTTGAAGTTCCTATTGGGGGATTTTAATGTTCTCCCACTATTGCTGCAGAGCTTTTTCTCTGCTGTTGGGCCTTATCATCCATGTGTTGGCCAGCTTAGATGAAAAGCCACACTGCCTGTGCTAAACCTTCATACTAATGCTTCCAAACGAATCAATTCCTACTCTCTGACTTCTGAACCTACCCTAAGGTGAAGGAAACACGATCCACCGAGGATCATCTTGCAATTAAAACAATTCTCTATGAATCAGCATGACAATGCAGGTGCTAAGCAAGCATCTGTTCAATTAAGTCGGTTTAGCAGTTTTGAGGCAGGTCTATTTTGCTTTTTTTTTTTCACATCATTAAGCTTACCTTAATACTGGAAGCAAACAATAGCTCATTAGTGGATTAGGTGTAATTACCAACAGCAGTAATTATTCCTGAGGCTTAATGGGCCAATTTGCTGCTGTAATAGTACCCCAGTATTGTGGTGCTCTAGCAGAAAAGCCCGTGGTGCTGGTATGAGCCATTGCCTTGGAGGCCCTGGAAATGGCTGAGCAATGCCAGCCCTTCCCAGGACACCCTCCCATGGGATGGATGGAGCTTGCTGCCAGCTGGGGGGGTCCCAGCAGCTCCCAGGCTTCACTCGAGCTGGAGTGCATCCACTTCAATCTGGGTTTGCTGTCCGTACAAATTCCTGAGAAGGGAGGAATTCCAGTTAGGACTGCCCCATCTGGATTCTCTTTTTCTTGCCAATGTATTTATGAAAACAGTTTTTTATTGTCTTTTACTGCAGTAGCCAGATTAAGTTTTTGCTGTGCTTTGGGCCTTCTAATTTTTTCCTTGCATAACATCATGATGTCCTTGTAGTCTCCCTGAGCTGCCATCCCCTTCTTGCAAAGGTCACAAACTCCTTTTTCCTTTCCCTGAGTTCCACCTCTGTTCAGCCAGGCTGGTATTCTTCCCTGCTGGCTCATCTTTCAGCATGTGGGCACGACCATAATGAAGACAAAAACTTGCTTGTGAGCTGCCAATCTGGCACTGTAGGAATGAGGATGAGTGACTCAGCTTCACCTTCACATTTCCAGGAAGCTTGGGCTGCCTGCAGGACTCCATATCTCCATACTCTGTGCAGGCCACAGGCAGAGGCAGAGCAGAGCAATCAGAGACCCGAATGCCGAGGGTTGAGGGACCATTGGTGAAGTCCAAGTGTGCATAATTGTGGTCCTGTTTGCTAGAAGAGTGAAATGATAATGGCAGCTATGTTTTTATATTTAGCATTATATTTTCAGTCACTCCTTTTTTACCTGAGAGCCATATCATTTTTCTGCTTTTAGAAAGGGTATTAAGAAAGGAAAAAAATGACATAATGCTATGGTGGAGTTAAGTGCCACTTCTTCAGGCTCTTGTCAAATCTCGTTGTTTGGAATAATTACCAGTGTCAGGTTTGGGGAAGGAGTTTGATGTAAATTGCCTTAGCCTGTACTCATTCAATGAGAAAAGAAAACCAGTATATTGGAAGGTAAAGCACTGAATAGGCATCACCAGGAAAATCTCTGTTTAAACAGCCTCACTTTAATATACAAGGCTCTATTTTATCTCCATTTTTCTTCATGTCATTCAGACCTGGGCAAATCCTGCTCATGCTGTGACCAATGGTGACTTCTCATTTATTTTAATAGCCCAGCCTACAGACTCCTGCTTAGCAGGAGGTCTGGTGGGCTGCTGAGCATTGTGTTCATTACTATATATGATCCCTTAAAAACAGGGAAAAGCTAACCAGATTTATTTGTACCTCCATGCATGGGAAAGACCAACCATCTTCTACAAGCACCCTCAAAAGAGGTTTGAGGGAACCTGTCTGGGCTGTGTCTAGCTCTGCAGTCCAGCCTTGGTGTCCTGACAAGCCCCAGCAGTGATATCCATGTTTTCTCTGTAGTACAAGGAGGGGTAGGGGCCAGTTTTGTGAGGGAAATTGTTCACCTTGGTCTGAAGTCTATCGTTGTGGTGGACTAAGAGGACATGCCCAGGCTGGAGAGGGAAAGGAGCCATTCTGACTTTGGCCTGCTGTCATCTCCCATCCAGTTACTTTCTTGCATCTGCAACTCATCTAAATTTTTAATTTTTTTTTTTAATGGCAAAAATAATGTCATTCTCAGAAGCATTTGTATACTTTTAGTGAATAGAATCCAAAAACTAAACCCATAAAAAACTTGAAAATAATCAACTCAATTTTTTGGATCACATCTCAGAAAACAGTGGGTTTTATTTCTTTCCACTTTGTAAGCACAAAAAAAACCACACCTCGTTTTTTTTCCTCTTTTCAATTTCTTTTGAGTTATGGGAGCAGTTTCTGTCTATGAATTGAAATAAACCACCACTGTAAAAGTCATAGTGCACTGCTTTCCTCACTTCTTGGAAAATGACCTTCAGATCCCTCACCTTCCTGCATGCCATCACAGGAGACCAAGTAGGTGCTTTTGAGATATGAATTTTTGGTAAATATATCCAAAATTTGCTGTCCTGTTGTCATTCCTAAGTCCTGGGAGACACCTGGGAGCATTAGCCATCCCAAGGGTTTCTACCCTCAGTGTTGTGTGTGGGCATGGCTGGTCCTGGTCCATCCCCAGCGCGACCTGACCCTTGGAAATGACATCTGCCATGGGCATTGCCTTTGGTCCCTGCAGTACCTGACCCAGGAGGATGGCTGAGTCAGGCCCTGGCTGGAATAAGAGCCCGCTGATCCGGAGCTGATGGGCTGGATTTCCAGAGGAGAATGCTTGGGGCAGGCTCAGGGTGAGTCTGAGCCACCCTGCAGTCACTGCAGCAGGCTTTAACCTGCAGGTCATAAATGACCTCACCAGACACATGTGGAAAAATGTTACTGACTCCATGAAACCTGTTGCTCTGAGAGGTTCCTAGATTTCAGCATACCTTTGTAATGAGGTAGAAATGATGGCCAGAGTCATGAGCTAGACGTGCTTTCAGCAGCAGCTCTCACAATTATCTTCTGCTCTCTTGCCAGTACTCAATTCCCATCTCAACTGTAAACATTAATGGCTGCTGCAGAGCCTGTGCAAATAAAGAGTCCTTGAAGTGACTTGAAGTCATAGAAATTATGGAGACACACTAAGAATATTCAGATGCTGAAAGTTCTTTTTTTATTTTGGGAGGCACAATCCTTTTTTTGGAGTGTGGGTGGCATTGGTGAGAGCCCTGTGATCATAACAATGCCCATCTCAATATTTCTGGGCTCTCTCTGGTTACCTCTGTTCTTTCCAGACTGTCTTGTCAGGTCAGGAAAGCAGAGACGTGGAAAAGGAAGTAAAAAATTTCTGCCATTTCTTAGAAATAATTGTGTTCCTGTGTGTGGGTGTGCCGTGTTTGCCAAGGATCTGAGAAGGACCTGGCACCAGTGCTCAAATCTGTGATCCCTCCAAGGTCTGTTGCACCATGGCCAATCCCTGAATGCTCTGGACACAGAAAGGATGTCCATGATATCTTGCCTCCTGACAGCAGTGATGCATGGCAAGGAGAGACAGTCATACAGCATGAGGTTGCTCTGAAGTCTTGTGGAATTTAATAGGCAACAAAATCAGGTTTGACAGAATATACATTCACAGGTTATTTGATTTGGTCATATTGCAATTACTATGAGTTGCATTACAGCAACAGTGAGGGGACTAGGTGAAATCCTGTTGCTTGTGCATTGCCTAAACAGAATAAGAAAGGCTGGTTTTGCTTTACAGTTAGTAAGTTAAACTGAAATCAGTTACAGTGGAAATCTGAGGGTTAGAGCAATTGACCCAAATTAATAGGAAATTTGTAGGAAATTAATAGGAAATCTGTGAAACTAAGTCAGCCTATGAAGCTCCTGTTTATCTTTGTGCTGCTCTTCTTCTGAACCTCCTCAAAGCTGACCAGACAGCTCTGGTCTTCTGTACAATACTATAAAACTATTCAAAGAACATGAAGAAAGCTAAGTTTCCCATTTACTGCTTAATTTTTTTCTAGAGCATGGGAAATCTGGTTGTCCATATTGTTTGAAAATCTTGTTTATTGATATTCCATTTGCCAAATGCTAGTAACCACAAGCCTACATGAAGGAAGATAAAACTAATACAGGAAAGTTAACACTGAGCTCAGTTTAGAAGTTCTGTACTGATGTGACTCTAATCAAGCCCCAGGATCTAGCAGAGGATGCTGCATTCCCATCTCTTTATCCTGTGGGAACTCTTCACCATAAGCCTGCCCTAGAGTTTACCAAATCACACAACACTTTAGTGCTGTTCTGTGGCTTGCTCATCTAAATATTCCCTTGTTACAACTCATCTTGGCTGACAGATAATCTGATACAATCATAATATACTGTTGATCAAGTGTGACTGGTGAGAACAGGAATCCTGCCCATCATGAAGTTAAGAAGCTCTACAGTGGCTAATCCTGTTGACATCTGAATTAACTTTCAAATAGGGTAAAACCCCCAAGCAGTTGCATAATAAGAAGCTTAAGGTCTTGAGCTGGGGAGCAATGTGTGCATTTTGTGCGTGCCTGTGTAGCAGTAGCACCTTGAATGTGATTTTTTTTGTTAAGAGGATTGTTTTCCTAGGTAAACTGGTTGATGCTCTTCAGCTTGCTCCAGCCAGATCTGAGTGTGTGTGGGTGTGGTGTGTATGCTGAGAGCCTACAATGACAATTAAGGATCCCAGAAACAGTGGCCAGTGCTAGATACCTCAGGGAATGATCCTGGAAATAGAGTAGCTGATGCTTCTCCTTCTGGGAGCTGGTGCTTCCCAAAGAAAGCCTCAAGAGAGGTCTACCTGCACTGAACTCTTTACAGGCTGGAGCTGCCTGATAGCATTTGGCATGCTTGCAGGGTATTTAAAGTATGTTTCCAAACAAAATAAACATTCAGCACATGCAATTATTCACCTGGCTCTTTTAAAGCTCCAGTGACCCTCTCCAGCAGGAGGGATGAGCAGCTGGGTACATGGTTGCTCAGGTGTCTTACAACCAGCTGCTCGCGTCCATGTGGCTCTCACCCATGCTGTTGTGGTTACAGTTTTTTGGAGGTATTTTTCCACAAACATTTAATTTATGCAACCATTCAATATGTGCAAATAAAACAAGTAAAAGAAGACCAAGCCTCACGAGGGAGGAAGGTAATTGCCTCTGCTAAACTCACATTGTTACACAGCAGTTGAAGAAGCTTGAAGCTGGGCAGATCAGTCTTGTTAAATGTTTGCTGCTTGGTCTGGACTCATCTTTTACCAGAGAAATTTGTTGGGGTTCAGCACCAAAAATCGATGTTTATTGGGGTAAGACAGCATCAGGTTCATTAGTGTGCTTTTGTGATCTGTTAGGCTGTCACTCAATGGGAATCTTCTCCTTGAGTTCTATGAGTGTTGTGCTCAGCCATACATGAGCAGAGCTCTTGGCTCAGTGCTTGAGTTCACAGGAGACAAAGGCATTCAAACAAACCCTGAGCATCATCGTCTTCTCCTGGAGGAAAAGCTTTTTTTCACAGGACTCAGGTTTCGGGTGAGATGCTGATGTCTTTCAAAAAGATTGATGTGCAATATGTGGCCAAATTAAGAGTACAGAACAATGTGTTATCCAATGGTCACCTCATTTGTCCTGGTGGTTGTCACTGCAGGTGGCTCCTGGTGCCATCAGGGTGTCCCCACAGGGATACCACAGGGGGCTGAAGGAAAACCTGAGTCCAATCTGCTCTGGGGAAGGCAGGGAGTGATGGAGACACCACAGCAAAGAGCCTGCTGAAAATGTTCACTCACTTTTTCCTTTATTTCTAGAAGCAGATAAGACTACTGAGCCCTGAGGGTTGCTCCTGCAGTCCAGAAGCCCATCAGAGACCAGAGCCACAGCCATGGCTCAACTGGCAGCTTTGTGGGTTTGCCAGCCATTCAAAATGTTTGCCAGTATTTCAAGAATGCATTGTTGTGGTTTAAACTTGGGAAGGATTTTTAAGGAAATCTTCAGCTGAGGATAAATGCCAAGAAAAGCAGCCTACAACTGGCCACTCACATATTGCTGCAGCTGCTCTTGTGTGGCTGTTTGCTTTGCAGCAGCACTTCATGGTGCACATCCCAGGTGTGGGACCTGGAGGGCACCTTCATGGCATGGAGCAATTTTGAGGAAGTTGCTCCTCCCTCAGCTGGGCAGGGCGATGTTTCTGCTGCTATGATCAGCTTTGCAAGTCAGAAATGGCAATATTTCACTGGTAACCCCATGGCTCCAGCTCTTCTGTCCCCTCTGCTGGCTCTGAGCGTGTGGGGTCCTTGGCTGGAGCACCAGGGAGCCCTGGTGGGACCATGATCAGGAGAATGAGCTGGAGCAGCTCAGCTCCAGTGCCTGTCCATGGCTGCTTTTGTCCCCTGTGCCATGAGAAGTGGCTGTTGCTAGGGGGTGGAGGAGGGACAGTGCTACCCCTGACTGAAAATCACTTCTCACTTCCCTTGGGTCTCCCATCCCTTGAGTCTCTGCTGCAAAGCCAAGTGATTGTGGATATCAGCACCAAAGAGTTCAGAGGACAATGAGACTTTAGAAATCAGCTTTTGCCTCTCTTGATTGGATTGACCTGTACCTAACTCAAAATATTCTTTTTTTTTCACCCCACCAGTAGGGCCATTCAATAACTTCTCATGCAGATATTCTGGTATCTTAGAATATAACTAGGCTCACACTTCTGTCTTTCCTCATGTTCTAAATCTTGCATGTCCATTTTTGCAGAGTTTGTGGGAACTCAGCATTTGTGAGATCTCTTTGTCTGTGTCACTTGGGCTGACTTGAACCTCAGGTTTAATACCTGCAAAATGAATGAGAAATGGGTTGGTTGGTGGGAGGGCTGATGTTTTCACACTGGGCTGGCAAGGTTGAATATTGGGGGAAAAAAGATAAAACCCAATCCAACCATCAAAGAACCACCAGACAAACAAAAGAGATGAATCTTCTCCATTTCCTGGGAAGGTTCATGTTTCCAAGAGACTACCACTTAAAAATTGCTGGAGGTTTTTTTTAGAGGTCTGTTTTTACACCTTCCAGCTCTGCTACTGTAGTTTCCTGCAGCCTTGGTCAAGACACTTTTTATTCTTAAAGTAATAGTTGTAGAATGGAGAAATATGAGGGATTTTTGCTAAATATGCTAAGATTTACATATCTAGTAAGTGTGAAATTTTTTTTCTTTTTCAGCCTGTGCAATGAATATTTCAGGAAAAGGGGATCCTCAAGGAGCAGCAGTATTTGAGATTCCTCATTTCCTTCAGTTCTGAAAGTTTGGGGCACTTCACACTTCTGTTTTTGTCAATCTTTCAATTTGCAAATGGGAGCAAGCCTCCCTCCTTGCTGTGAAGAATGGCCAAGGAAGGCTTTGCTGCCCTTTCAGGAATGTGATGGGGTCTAAGGCCCTGGGTTTGGGAAGGGGGGTGGAGCTCTGCACTTCCAGAGCCAATGGTCATTTCGTGATAAAGTGATAATGCTAATAATCCCCAGGTCCTTTTTTTTTTTTTTTCCTTTGAACTGAACACTTTGCCTGTCTCAGCTGTGGTTGCCTTTTTGAACTGTCAGTTTGGGAGGATTAAGTGCATGTTTAGGCTGGGTGAACTCATGAATGAAAATATTTTCCTTGGCAGTTTTTAAAATGCCTCCCCCCTTTAAGAGCTGAACCTTTTGGCAACAATCTGCTTTTTGCCCAGATTACCACTGTCATTTTGGGAGGTCTTTTCCTGCAGAACAAACAATGGAATTTTAATAACACAGTGAAATAGATTCAGGACTGCTTTATTTATATTTTCTTTATTTATGCTTGAATACTTTATATGCAGCTCCAGCAAAGACAAATTTAAGCTTTGTATTACTTCAAAATGATGAATTAAGCTCTGGGAGATTTACTTCCCCAGAAAAGGATATTTTGATTTGCTGCTTTGAAAATGTCTCATAAAACCAATAAATATCACAGAAATTGAAAATAAAAACCCCTCAGTAAGAACTGCAGATGCAAAGTAGAGCAGATACAGAGCTGCTCTTTCTGCAGGGTTTGCCTTGTGTCTGCACCACAGCTCCCTGCTTTAGTGAAGGTTTGACCCAAATGCAAGATCACCACTACAGAGAAGCTGAGTTAATGTTGAGAGTTCATTTTGTGTGAAGCCCTGGACTGAAGTGCACAAGCCAACATCATCTTTGGCTGCCTGAGCAAACTGGCACTGGTTAAGCTCCCAATGCCATTGTCTGAAGGACTCTGCTTGCAGAGCATCTTGCAGAATTATCTAACTTTGTCTAAGGGCAAAGAAATCACACTGACATGCAAAGTGAATTGGGGATCATCTGAAGTGAAGCATAAAAAAGCACCTGCTAAGACTATGAGCTGGGTAACTACTACCAAACTGAAATAAAGTAGCTTGTGCCCCATACAAACTCTTCTCAGAAGCTCTGACAGGTTTGAAAATCAGCCTTTTGTGACCAGGATTACATTGATTTCAGTGGTAAATATTATTCTACTTTACGAATAACCCCTAAAGTTGCTATATGTTTTGTTTTCTCTTCAAGAGAATTCTGTTATTTTATTTTCCCTGCACATCTTCATTCTGGTGTACAATCCTTCCAACTTCCCAAACCCAAGCAAAGAGGCAAGGAATGAAAATATTCCTGCACAACAAATCTGTTCCAGGCCTTTCAGTGTCAAATAAGCCTTTCTGTGTCAGATAAGCCATTGACACTCTGCTGTATTCAATTGAGAGAGATAGTACATGGTATGGATGGAAATGATCCAGGGCTTTCAGTCTGGGCATTGTGAGAGACAGAAGTGTACTGGAAGGGTAGTGATATGGGAGCTGTGGAGAAAGAGAAGGAATTTGGATATTTTCAAGGATGCACTGGGTATTCATTGCGCCTTATTGTTCTGCTTTTAGCTCTGCTGATTCTATCCTGCTTCACTGAAATCCCTTAAGCAATTTTAGAGCATACAAAACACATATGCAGCTCACTGCTGTAGCCTGGCAGGAACCTGGAAAAGCCAGGGAGTAGAACAGGTCACTGAGACTCTCTTTGCTGAACACAACCGGGATTTTTCAACTCAGACCTTGTCAGCACTTGGTGAGTTGGTCACAAGCTGGAGTGGTGTAGATACTGACTCAATCTCTCGATGTGAGATCTGCTCTTTGCTTCCCTGTGCTGGTCAGTGGACTCCTAGGAAGCCCCAGCAGTGCTCCTCCAGTCCCACATCCACTCAGCTGATGATTTCAGGGGCAAACATCAGCTAAACCCTGTGAAAATTTCATTTGGTTGCTGCCAGAGCAACAGCAAAGGGGTTCAGCCATCTCACAGAGATACTTTAATTTCAGAGCTACTGTGAAACAGCTTCTGCCAAGGATATTGCAGCTGTTTTTCCATTTCTCTCCTCTTGTAAAATCAAGGGTGAAGAAGCTGCAGGAACATGGCTTGCATCCAGGAGTGTGATAAAGATGCAAAGAAGAGCAATGATTCACAGGGGGATGAACCTCTTTGGCCACTTTGCTGTAGCTCTGCCTGCCTGGATCAAAGCTGCTGCTGCACCTGCATTGCATGACTGTAGAAGATGCTCTTCCCATGGATCTAGGGGAGGTGGTTATTGCTTATCAGAGACAGTCTGTTAAAGCAGAACAGCTCTTTGTAGATAAGGAAAAATGCTGCTGGTGACTGGGGAATTTTGGTCAATATTTGACCATCTTTCTCAGGGGGAGGAACTTGTCTTTACAGCTGGGAGCCCAGAGCAGTGGGAGCTGGTGGTGGAGCTTGCAGGAAGGAGAAGAGATTCTCTGCTGTCCTGACAGGCTCCTCCATTTCTGTCTTTGCATCTAACAGCAGTTTGGGGCAGAGTGTGGAGGCAGCACACCCCTCTCAGATTTGGGAAAAGAGAAGAAGGCATCTAAAGGGGTGAGAAGAGTCAGCTCTGCTGTTCTCATGGATTCATGCATTGCCCTTTCTCTGCAGCCAGTGGGAAGAAATAGAATTGGCAAAGTTGCACCAAGCAAGTGCTGCAATTGGGTGAGTGGCTACAAAAGCAGAACATACAAGAAACCAGAAACTGGAGTCTTTGGACATCAAACTACATGGCACAGCTGGGCAGCTGTCTGTTCCAAACCAGCCCAGGTGTTTGCCCTCCTCCTGGAGCAGTGGCATCCACAGCTTGTGCTCTGCTGTGTCATGGGGCTGCCAGGGATGGCCAGACAACAGCATGGGGCAGTGCAGTGAACTTGTGTTCACTGGTGTTCATGCTGGAATGTAAGATAGAAATGGCAGAGCACTCTGCCACACCTGCTCATCAATTTCCCATATTGTCACATTTAGTAAAAAAACAAAACAAAACAAAACAAAGGGGAAATGCACAAGGCATTGAGTAAAGTGCCTGCATGAGAAGGTGTAAAGTCCTGAGCAAGAAGAATAGCACAGAAGCCACGAGGGACAGTTTAGAAGCTCCACTGTTGTTGGCCCTGGGGCTCTAAACCCTAAAACAAGTTACCCCAAGTCATTCTCATGGAAGTCAATGATTGTGCATCTGGAAGCAGAGTCAATAAAGTGCCTGATGGCTGCAGATCTCTTGGTTTTGATGGAGCAGTGAATTGAGGCCTGCCTATAATTTATTTAATGGAGAAGTTGAATATTTCTTACCTTAATGATAAACGTCCAAAATTACAATTTGGTAAAATGAACATGCCTCCATGCTAACAAGGAAGAGGAGGGTGTGTTGCCACAACTAAACTCCCCTCTTGGCCACCTGCCATGTGTTTCCATCACCAAAATAACTTGCAGAACTGAGGACTGGCTAGGAAAAGGAGTGGAAACAAGGCTGGAGGCATGGGCAGGGCTCAGCTGGCACATCTGTGATTCACCTTATCTATGGCTGTCCTATGTAACAGCTTCATTGCCTTTCTCTTGAGAGGCAACTTCAAGAGAAACTGAGAACACTTAAATAAAACAGAAAGTGAAGTTTTGAGTTTATTTAACCATCCATCTTTTAATTTTATCAGATAGTCCAGTAATTTTAATTAGTCAAGTCAAAAGCTTTAATTTGGGTAATGGTTTGGTTTTTTGTTTTCTGGTCAGTGATGTCAATGAAAACACTTTATTTTTTAGCTAATGCAAAATGTGAGCTCGGTGCCTTGTTTGCCTTCCAGAGTGCTGTACCTACCTTCCATGGATTCTCAGGTATCAGAGTTTAATCAATATTAAATCATCCTCACAGTCTAAGTATTTGCTTATGTGCTTTGAATTGTTGCCTGCCTCAAGAACAGCAGTGATGCCCCTAATCTGCTTTCACTGAGCTCCCCCAGACTCTAATTATATCATTTAGAGAAGGACATTTCCTGGCAGCAGTTCCTCAATTCGCTGCAGCAGCCACTCTTGGAATAGAGAGAGAACAAGACTGTAATAGCTTGCACATGTGGCTGCAGGGACAATTGACCTTGGTTTAGGACGGAGCACGAGGCTGGTTTGTTTCTGTTTAGTGCTTCCAAATGATGGTACCTTATAGCCAGCAGAAGTAACACTGCATGCCAGGTTCCCGCATTTACCTGTCTGGTGCTATGCTGAGGTATATCATTACCTGATGTCAAGTGATGACCAGCAAAGAAATGCTCTGCAGCTGCCCCAAAATGCTGGATATGGGATCCCCCAATGCATGAACTTGTGCAGCAGCAAATAGTTTCTTCAGAGTCTGAGCTTAGCAATAAACTGTGAGTATTCCTGATATTAATTAAATTAATATGCTCAAATGTATTGATTTTCAGTGCCTCAACTTGATTCTTGTGGAGTTAGAGCAAAGGATGAGGATTTTGGTTTACACAAGATTTTGGGACCATGCAGTGGCAGGAGGTACACATTTGCACTAGAAGAATAGGTCATTTTTGGGTATGCTTGTTTTAGTTAATTTCGTTCTCAAGAAAGTTGTTCCCTGCCTGAAAAAACTGACTTATGAGGACTAAAACCATGGCCAGCCATATAGAGGTTGGGAAAAAACCCATTGCTAACCTGAGTCAATGCCTCAATTTACTGACTGAATGGGATTGTACTGCTGTGGGAAGTCCAAGGGACCACTTTATATGGTTAATTTTTAATATAATTTTTTTTCCCTCCACATTTATGTGCCTTTCTTTCTGGGTATTTGTACAACAATATCTTCCTGCTGGAAACCTGGGAGCTCACAAGTGCCCTAACAGAACAAAATATACACCAAATATTAAACTTATTCCTCCTCATTTCTGCAGTTCACCTGAAAACCTATAATCTATTAAAAAGCCCATGATTTTTCAGTCCCAGTAAACAATGTTAATAGAGACTTTCATGGCTGCCTACAAACACTGAACATCTTTTCAAGACAGAAGGCTTCCAGGTGCTGCCACAGTCAGTATTTCAAAAGGTGCCAGGTCAAGTAGCTTCCTGCACTGATAATGTCCACAGTGCCATCATTTCCTAAAATCCAGATATTTCTTATATTAGTCCCTATATTAGGTTTTTTTATGACTCCAAGTTTTGAGATTAAAAAAACTGATCAGAATTACAGGTGATGGATGGTTCCAGTCTAGTTCTTGCTTCAGCTGCAGCTGTGGCTGTGCTGGCTGTTTTGGCTAAGGGGGGATGACATAAAACTTCCTGACAATCAGGACCCCTGTGAGTAGGGAAACCAGGGAAAAAAGAAGAAAAGAAAGATGTGGGGGAAAAATAAAAAGGCAGACAAATAAAGGACAATTTTTGGAGATGGGTAATCCCTTTGACCTTTGTTTGTCTTTGATGCACCAAATGTGGCCACAAATTATTGATAAAATTGTGTGAGACCACAGCCTCCACCAACAGCTTCCCTGGAGTCCATGCCAAGGTGTTGCTGCTCTTCCTATTAAAAAATAACCTTGTTAGTAAGGGCTGTAAAACATTGTTAAGGTGCTTCTAATAAGCAAAACATCAGAGGCAACGATTTATGTTGAATGTAACAGAGACAACGAGAACTAAAGTTGACATCGTTTGTGCGCTGACAAAAAAAATTCTCACCTGTTTTGAATTCACATATGGAACATATTCCCAGGGGAGAGCAAATGACATATTTTTAGGACACTATTTCATCTTAGGAAATCAATGTACAGGCTATTAAAAGTCCATTTTTTCCATGAATGATAAGTGTAATTACATCTCTCTTACAATAAAACCTTGCGCTTATTAAATGTAAATATTTAACAATGATTAAAATACATTAGAAGGAAATTTTATAGCTTTATTTTATATGTTCCCATCTGGGTTGCCTTTCCTAAACCGCTATACATTTTGGAGAGTTATTAAATTATTATTTTGAGAAGGACTAACACTCTGCGTGTCCCTTGCTTCAATTTAAATTTCATACACTTTCAGAATTTATTGAAGTCTGGTGAATTTGAGATTCAATCAATGCACTGTTGTATTTGCAGAGCTGCACTGAGGGGAAAAAGTGGCTTCATAAGGTAGGAAATGCCACACTGTCTTTTGTGCACCCAGTTTTGATGGCCAGCTAAAGTTTCCTGACTCCACATGCCCCAGCTCTCTTTTCTTTCCAATGAAGCAAGCTGGTTCCTTAAATGTGTTTGTTCAGTTTTATGTATGGCCCTTCTGAGGCAGTTTTAAAAGCAAGCATTAACAAACAGCCCAATCTCATAAATGGCAGGTCTGGCTAAGGAGCACTGTGGGTGCAAGATGCCAACCCTGGGCACAATTTAGGGCTGTACAGGCAGGATCCACCCTTCACAGAACAATCTGATAGGATTACTCTAGAAAGGAATTCATGGGTGACCAAGGGTTTGTCAGTTCTGAAAAATAAACCCTGTTTGTAACCAAAATCTCCCCCCAGAAGGGCCTTCAGAATGCCCAGGGAAGTGTCGCTACAGATTTTAAGAAAGTTGAAGTCAGTTTTCTATCAAATCCTGCAGCTGATTTAAAAATTGCATTGCAGGGATATAATCTGTTATGCTGCTATGGAACAGCTTAAATACTTCCAGAAAGGACACCACTCCCCATTAAATTTTTATAAGTTCTTGATATAATTTGTGCTCAGATGTGCTGATTTAGTCTCTATTTGCTTTTAAAGGTTTGCACTTCCCCAGCAATCCCTAATTCCCTCTTATTGTTGCTTTTTGAAAGAAAATTGTGTGGAGTTCAGCTTCCTAACCTAGCTAATTCCAAAAGGCTGAAGTTAATTTTTAATTTGTCTACTATTTTTAGTCATATAAACAATATCACTTAAGTCACTTACTTGAGAGAGTGCTAACAGAATCAGGCCACTGAGAGCTCATTAAAGCTCCTGATACTGCGAAGAGTCAGGAGATCAAACCACTGTAGAGTTCCTTGGACTCACCTGGTGCCCCTTATGGCAAAAACCAGGCAGAAAAATCCATTACTGCTATAATTTAAAACAAAATTAAGAAATAAACAGAGAGAAAAACTCAGTATTTTTGTCCAGCATGTTAAAAAAAAAAAAAAAAAAAAATTACCCCAAATGTCTCATTTAGGTGCATACCAGCTTTTGAAAAACCCAGCCAGGGTGCACATTTAAAGCATCTTTAGGTTTTACCCCTCCTCCTTTCAGATTGTTAAATGCCCTCAGCAGCTCTTAGATGCTGGGATAGACAAAGACTCAATGTGTGTGTGTGGCTTTTCAAACAGTTTTCTCTGAGGAGGAAAATTTCTCTTTAAATAAATCTCTCTCCTCTCTTTAAACTGATACTTAAAAAAAACCCCAAACCCAAGGAAGCAGCTATTTATTTCTGAAATAACACACAGAACATCATTGTAAAGCAGTATAAGTTCCACCTGACGAAAAGAAAATTAATTTAAAGCAGTGATTTTCCACAAGATAAACCTTTGGGAAATAAAGGTTTCTCTTAGAGAAAAATAAATAGTAGTAAAACAAAAGTGTTCAGGAGTGTGGACATCTTTAATTGCTTGTTTAACTAAGCCTCTCAACTAAATATTAATTTATGAAATTTAAAATTTTTTTTTTTGTGAAAAAAGTACTGGGTAAAGTTAGACTGTGTGTTTGTTGTTAATTAGAGACCTGTATTTTCCTACAGAACAAACAGCATCTCTTGCATACAGTAACAACAGAATATCACAGGTAACCTTTCCCAGGGACTTTTGTAGTCTGTAATGCAAGACAAATCTTTGTGCATTTTTGGCTGGTGCTGTTGTCACTGAAGTCAATGGGGCACAAGCCTCAATGGGAGAAAGGCAACACCCTTGCTGATACTGATGTGATGGAATAATTCAAGGCAATCAGTTTTCCAGCATTTCTGAGCTATTTTTACACCATAATTAAACATAACACACAGTGTGTGTATATATATATGTATATATGTGTGTGTGTGTGTGTGTGTGTATATGTAAATGTGTGCACATTAAATGAGCTTTAACTCAAAACCTGCTAAATATACCACAATTCCTGAAATGATATCAGGTACTTGTGGAAAATTCTGTGTGTTTTGATAACTAGCTCTATCTGTGTATTTTACCTCCACAGGTAATTTCATTGAATCATCATGTCTGCTTCTCAGGGGGAGTTAAAATAATAGACCATTATTTTGATCTTGGGCACATGGCTTTATTTTTTGCAGTCTCCATCCCTTTTAACTGCTCAACACACACACTTAAAATGCAATGTCCACTAACAGATCTAGATTCCATTTAGAATAATTTATATTTTTTGTAAAAGAAAGTTTTGTTTCATATTTTTTGATTCATTATAAAGCAAACTCCTGGAGGTGTTTTAACTTGTAAGTACGAAATAAAAACGTGCATATATTTTGCATGTGTATATTGAAAATGAAAGAACACGAGGCTGTTTTCACAAGCATTTAGAAGGGGAAATCATTGCCTTCACTTCTGTCCTTTGTTCCCAAATTTCTTCCATTTAGAATTGCAATACAATGTTCTGGCATTAACCTCTATGCTTCACTCTGTCTGAAACTGCTTTCATCTGTTTAACGGCAAAAACTAAATCTCATTCTGCCAGAGTTGCCATGTACTTTCAGCGTGGCTGGGAATTGCACTTTCTTTAATTCTAGAGTGGCAGATTTAGAACAGAATATATTATGGAGGACAGCAACTGCCCATAGGAAAAAAGAACCTGATCTGAGCTGTCTAAAATCGTACCTATTTTTTCCTGAATGCTGCATTTTCTGGACATTAAGTAAACACAGAGCTGATCCAAAGTACATCCCTGAAACACTTGTGTGCTGTGTTCATGTGCACCCAAATGTGAGGCTGGGGAGAAGGACACTGTGCTTCAAGGTATAAGGGCTGAAACTCTCCCTTCATATTTTCCTATTTCATCTTGTACAGGTAAGGGTAAATTTTTCTGATTTAGGTGCAAAATTTGCTGAAGATAAAGCTAACCTCTATTCTCTGTGCTGCTTTCTGAGTGGGGGTCAAATTTGTGATTGTGAATACAAGATTCAGAACAGAATTAGCATTTTGCCAAATAAATCCCTTGCAACCAAAACCCTCCCATGTCCCTGCTGTTTGTGGAGGATGACAGCAAGGTGAGGACACTAAGCAGATTTATCAACAAATGAGGAGATTCCTCAGAGTTATTAAACCCCTCCTTCTAATGAATTATTTCATCACTTCACTCCCTACCTGTTTCTCTTTGCATTTCTCAGCGACTGGGAGGCTTAATACACACTTTCCTCCAGCAGAGACCTTGATGTTCAGTGTTCCTGAAATGACTTTTCATAAATCAGTTCCCTCTGCAGAAGCCATAATCTGCAGCAAGACCTGGGGAAGGATACTAGCTCGGGCTGTGATCCCTGGGTCTGTAGTGTCAGTCCATTCCCCTTTTTGCTGAGGCTCTTTTGCATCTCGCTCAGCAGCTGACAGCATGGTGCAGCATTTCAGGGAGTGTAACAGGGGAGAGCAGTGAGCAGTGACGTGGAATCAATCTCTTGACTCAACAGGTTATTTAAAAAACAGGGAATGCCTTTTAAGTGCATGGAGATTTCTCACTTCTCAATAGGAAAACATTAAAAGACCGATGCTTTAATCTTGCTGTATAGCCCCAAGTTGAGGGTTTAAAGCTGAAAGCTTGCATTTCCAGCTCCTGCTCTTTTTGCAGAGATTCCTGACAGGCCATAATATAGCTCACAGCAGTATTAATCCCCTCTAGAGCCGCTCTAATAGTGACACCTCCTCGTACCACCCAGGCTTGGCGGGCCCAGGGCTTGGGGCTGGTGGAGATAAGGAAGCCCTTGCTCCTCAGAGCAATCAGAGCCCCTAATTGCTCACATTTATTGCCATTAGGAAATTTGAGAGAGGGCCCAGCCCAGGTCTTTCCTGTGTTTTACTGCAAGACAAGACCACCGATTTCAGCGGCCGCAGGATTAGCCCTGAGTTTTGCTGTCAAATCCAAAGGAGCTCCATGCCTGGGAAGGCAGATTCAGGAATCCAGATTTATACTGCTGCAATTAACTGCAAAATTTGGCCCTAAAAATCCCACTGATGTAAACAGCAGGGCTGCAGGTCAGCACCGAGAACACAGCCTGGGATTAACGGCAGCTCACTACTGCAGCAATTATCTCCTGGCAAAGCCAAAAATCTCCCTTGTTGAGCAACTGTGGGGCTCTTGGTGCTCTCCCTTACACCTGTAAAATGCCAGGTAAGGCCACCAAAATAGAGGACTTATTTTTCTAGATTTTCACTGAGACAGAAACTATGTGAGCAGCGTGTTCTCAATATTATTTGTAAAATAAATCTTACCAGCCTCTGAAGAGGAGTCGCGGAGTGGAGAGGCTGGACCTGATGTTTGTCAAGAGAGTTAACAAGCTTGGCAATAAAACCCTGGGTAGTGATAGCTCTGAAGAGTTAGATTTGAAATTTACTTTTATAAAAGCATGAAATTTTAAGCAGGAATAAGATCTATGACTACCTATACAAAATAAGGAGTTTCGGTACTGAGAGAATGATGGACTCGATTCTGTACTGCTCCTGCAGGGCAGATATTGTATTAGGGGTGTAGGATCAGAACTCAGTGAATAATACAATAGCAGTTCCTTCTGAGGCTTTGTCTTTGTAAGATTAAACATTATTTTCTTTAATCAATTTGTTATATTAATTTTTTTTTATGACAGTCTTCCTTTGCAGGACTTTTAGCATTTACTGTGGGAAATTCAAGCTGGTTTGTTTCTTTGTGCAAATATGATTTCAGAAGTTTTCTTTGTCTTTCCCCCCGCCAGTGTTTGCATCCAATTCCATGACAGTGTCAGTCAGTAAGGCAACTGAGTACAGAAGGGATAAGTTTACAAATTACCTTGTTGTAAACTTGAACGTTTTTGTGGATTTTGCTCGACTTCATAACGAACATCCATCCAGCTTAGCCCTCAGAGTCTGCCCAGGGAAACGAGGCATTTCTTCAAATACCTCTCCCCTCTTCTCACTCTGCTTTGTGCTGTAGATTAAGAAATCTCAGATTTTTCTACCGAATCCAGGCAAAACTCCTCTTAGCGGAGATACAGGATTTACCCGAGTAAACCTGGAAACATTAAGGAAAACAGTTTTGTTTTGTTTGTTTTTTTTTTTTTTTCCAAATCCATTACGAAAAGTGCAGTTAATAATGCAGGGTAAACCTCCGAATTAACTTAAATCTGGGCAGGATTCGGAGGGAATAGGGGAATTCCTGATCTCCTCAGGCAAAGCCCGGCTTTCCTGTAAATTCCACTTAAAGGAACTAACGGGATCAATGTGAATTTTTTGAAATGTTCCCTCTGCCCTGGTTCTTGCTCCGGCGGCGGGACCGGCCTCTCCTTTTCCCGGGGCGCCCCCGCTCCATCCCGGCCGCTCTGCCGCCTGCCGGCCGCGGAGCTGCAGCCTTGGGGCTGCTCTTCCACCCGGGCAGCCTCCAAAACCCCCTTTCAAAATTTCTTTTTCCTTCCCTGTGTTTTTTTCCCCCGCTCCCGGTGTTTTTTTCCCCAATTGTCGGAAGCCGATGGGATGCTTCCTGTAAGCCCGTCCTTCCCTGGGAAGGAGGAACTGCACACATGCCTCCCGTGCTATTTAAATCAACATAGAATGTAGCAACACGTTTATGTCAGACATACCATTGCAATATTCTTGTTACTATAGGAGCAAAATACATGTAAATATTTAGGTGGATTCATTCCTAGTGGAAGGGACAGCTCTGGAAACACACGGTGTCTTGAGCCAGGACATGCTTTAGCACACATGGAAGCCCCGGGTAGGTGAGCTCCCCCCAGATTTCACACAATCCATGCAAATGCCAAGCTCTGCAGTGCTCAGGGCACACCGAAGTGTCGGTGGGACTGATGTCTGACTGCTTAGGGGAATAATCCCACCAAATCCCCATAATAAATGTTTCCAGGATCAGCCTGGAATGATTTGGGAGAAAGTTTCCCTGGTTTCTTTTGTTTCTTTTCAGTCTTCAAATGACAGATGACATGTAAAAGTCAGTTCCTAAAAATTCTAAGCATTACAGACAGATAACAACCATAAAATTGTCCCTTCCCTACAGAGCTTTGCTTTTTCTGCAAGGCCTGACTTCGTGTTCATGATGGTTGGGGAGAAGCTGCGGGAGGGCTGAAGGAGTCTTTCCTTTGACATTATGGTGCAAAAAAACAAGGTTTTGGAATTGCAGCTTAGCTGATAAACTACTGTGAGACAGAAAAGGACATTTTAAGTCAGAAAATCTGCAACAAAACAAAAATCCTA
The DNA here is from genome assembly GCF_027477595.1 of Haemorhous mexicanus. Classification (NCBI taxonomy): domain Eukaryota; kingdom Metazoa; phylum Chordata; class Aves; order Passeriformes; family Fringillidae; genus Haemorhous; species Haemorhous mexicanus. Next base: position 9,342,117 of record NC_082355.1, on the reverse strand, counting down.
AATCTGTATCAGTTATAAAAGAGCTAGGTTTATGAAAGAGGGCTGGATTTATCTCCCAGCTCCAATGGATATCAACACTAGAGAGCACTTTTGGTGGTATCAAACATAATTTAAATGTCTCTTTCTTCCCTGTCCTTATTTTTAAATGGAAGAAAAATTGGTTTATGTAATTTAGAGCACAGGGTTTCTGGTCTGACATGAGTGTAGCCAGTTGTCTCTGTGCCGTAGTTTATGCATTGTTCTGGAGAAAAGCAACAAATATTGGCTACCCACCAATAATTGTTTGAGAAAACCAGATATGTTCTGCAGATTTTGGCTATGCCATTAGTCCTTGTATAAGCAAAACGGGTTGTTTTTCAAACACTGCATTCATCTGAACCAAGCCTACAGATGGTATTTGTACTAATCCAGCAAATTCTGCCCTCCACAACATCTGCACAAAGGCCACAGCCAAGTCTGCAGCCAGACAGTGCAAATTTTCTCACTTTGGAATTGTGTGGCCGAGGGAAGTTTGGGTCAGTGGATATGTACACCAGTATGAGTTGAGATCCTAGTGTTCCCCCCTGCCAGAGTTTCCCATTAGGGAGCAGAAAGGAAACCTTATAAACCCTGCAGCGGCGCATACCATCACTGAGCCCTCAGCTCCCAAACCCTCTGCAAATCCTTCCAGCCTTCCTGGCTGAATTCATGCCATGCACTTTCCCACCTACGGTTCTCCCTTTTTCATGGGAAGGGGATTCCCACATGGGATGAGTGTCCTCCGGCACCCACAGGAATCATTGCCACCGTGGCTGATGTACTGGCACGACCCAAAACTGCCCAGAGCCAGCTTCAGAGAGAGGCCCAACAATGGTGCACTGTATTTAGCACTGTGTGCTGTGGGAAATGGAGAGAAGACAAATGGACTTTACTTTACAACATAAAGAATGTTACACCCTTTGGTAATACGTAACTAATAACTTAAACCCATTAAAAACTGTGATCTCTACCGCTCACAAATGGAGCCAAAGCTGTAAAAATTCATGAAGGAATCAGTAGCAGGCTGGCTGGGGTTACAAAATCTACAAAAACTGCTAGAAGTCACAGTTTTCCCCATGAAAGGCATGGCCATAACAAATATCCCACACAGCTCGCTTTCTAATCCATTCCCAGGAAGCTGCATTGTGTGAGGCTGAGTGGATCTTAACATCCAGCAAGGGCAGAGGCAGTGAGGGGTAGGCAGGAGGGTGTGGGGGACCACACGGATGTGTTCTCCCACTGGGTGTGGGCTGCCAGGGCAGGAGGGAGCCCAGAAAAGTCTCCAACACTCCAGGCCTGGGTTTGCCCCATGCTGGGTGTCATAAGACTGGTAGTTGACTGATCACACTGGGAAACAAAAGCTGTACCTGGAAGAAAAGGGCTCCTTTTCATTTCCGTTCCCCATGTCAGGCAAAAATTAATGACTAAATGCACCTTTCTCTGATGTTGTCCATCATGCAAATACTGGTGGGCAGAAGTCAATACGAACTTTAAACACACCTGACACAGGTGGCTCTTGCTTTTCAATGTTAAATGGCCACTGGCCAACAATTCATGGCGCAGCATAAAGGAATCCTTGTGGCAAGCAGCTTTTCCTCTGTATATATTTGTTATTCCAGAATGAAGCTATTCATCCAGGCTGAGATGAAACTGCCCAGGTGAACAACTTCTTGAAACGCAGTGCTCCTGCAGGAGTGCAACCAAAATCAACTGCATGATGAATGTGGTGTGTGAGCCTGAATATCTGGGAGAAGGCTGAGGAATTGGAGATGGAGGAGGGCAGGATGCAGCTGGCAGAAGATGTCCAGTCATCCAGGACTCTGCTGCTCCAGCATCCTTGTCATCGTGTCTCTCCTGAACACTGGTCATGCCAAATCATTGCACTGGGAATTTTTATACAGCCAGAGGATCTTTTCCTTGTCCTCTGGGTCACATGCTGCCAACAGACCAACACTGACACAGATGGATGGAAAAAAAGCTCAGTGAATGGTATGTTTTCTTGTTTTAGCAGTCAGCCTGTGGATTTTTCCAAGAATGGTGATCTGAAATAAGACTCAGGCTGCTCTCAGAAGTGTTCAATGGCACTGCTCTTTTCCTACCAAGCAGTTGCCGTGTATCTTCAGGAAAGAAGACATAACCACACATCGGTTGTGCTTCATCATTCTGCAATTTCAGTGCAAGCATGTGCATAAAGTCTTTAGTCTTTTGGATGAAGCATATCCTATTCTAATATAATTTCATAAAAATAAAAAATAGATTGCACTGTATCAAAAAAAGATATACAGACTAAATATTTTGGTGTGTAGTCACCAAAATAACTGTAAAGAGGATTTTGTAAGCAATTGGGGAAGTTTTCATTTGGCTTACGCATACAGAAATCTTTCTGTACTATCAGAGTTGGGATTAATTTATCACCAAGCCCAGGAACTGTTCCCAATTGGAATTAGCCACACTAATGTCTGGAGCTGAGAAGCACAGCTGCAGCAAGCTCACTCATGTTTATTATTGCAGTTTTTCTTGCCTTTTAACAGTTTGTACACTAATGGAAGAGCAGGAGCTGAAACTGCTCATCTCTGCTCTACCATTGCAATGAGTTTTTTAAGACAGTAAAGCACCTTAAGGGCTGATGGGATCAGTAGTAGGCACAGAAAATAGCTGCATGCTCTTAAGTATTTTCTAATTGTTTTTTTAGAAAACCTCTGAAAGTTGAGTACAGAAGATTACATTTAATCTCATCTTTGTGTGTTGCTTGATTTCTGTTTTAAAGACTGTTCTGGAAAACAATGCTGGGTAGTAAAGGACTTGAGACATAAGTCTTTGCTGAAGGGGCAACACAAAAAAAGGAAAAGAAGAAACAAGAAAAAACGGCTTTAGCTGCTACACATAGGTTTCAAACTTGATGACACCAGAAACAGGATGTCAAGCAAGGCAGCTGGCAGAGATGGGATATTTTGGCACCCAGAATTTTCTTTTCCTTGATGCTCATGCAGGATACAAGTCATTCTGCCTCTGAAAAGAAAATGTACTGACAGCATGAAAATCTAATCTATTCAATAAGAAATTCTTATAGATCAAACTGACAGGTTATCAACTGGTATGTATTAAACCTTCCACGCAATGTGCATGGTATCATCCAGAGCTCAAGGATTATTCTAGGGCTCTGCCATGGCTGTGGGCAAGTCTCTGCACTGGGACTGTGGTCATGTTTATTCTTTAGGGTTTTTCTGTGGTTCTGGGCCTGTGGCTCTATTTTTTTATCCCATGGAAGCATAGGAGGAGGGCAAGAAAACAGGTCTGACATCTGTCTCACCTGCCATGCGAGCTGGGTGAGAGCCAGGAGCGGCATCTGGACTGGGATGTGGAAGCAATTCCAGGTCTTGTATTGTAGGCATCATAATAGGGCAGTAATGTATTTCTATTCCCAGGTTCATTTTGAGCATCATATGTACACTAATTCAGCTGGAATATATCCAGTTTATCTGTTCATTTAGACAAGAAAACAGCCAGAGGCAGAGTAGCTGAGGAATAGGCAGTGCTGGTGACTGCCAGATGTCACAGATCTGGGGAGATCCTCACTTGGCTGAGAGCCTTGTCCTTCCTGCTCGGAGCTGGAACCTCTGCCAGACATAGCTGCAGGGCCTGCCTGCTCCCCACTCTGCCCCATGGCCCTGTCCTCTGCAGGTTTTGGGGAGCAGGAGTGGTGGGGAGGGTTGGAGAAGAGAAAGGGAATGAATTGAAGAGGGACAGATGAGGAGGGTGACTAATGGGGACTTCTCCTGGTACTTGCATCCTGTGATGCTCATTGTAACCCCAGGGGTATTTATCCTCTCCTCCCTGTCTGGGCTTCTGATGGATGAAGGACCTGTTCAGGCAGTCTGGCAGCCTGGCTTTGAATTGCTGCTGCTCCCCCAGGTGGGAAAAGCCAGAATTAACTCAGGAGCAGCAGGCAGAGGTAAGGAAGGCACTTGCCCAGCAGCCAAGAACAGAGAGAACACTTTCCCATCAGGTCCTTCTGAAAAATCCATTTTAGAGGCTGTGTGTGTGTGTCTGTGTGTCTGTGTGCCTGTGTGTAAACTGCTGATTCAGACTGGTGCTAACTTTGCTCACCATTTTCCACCATGTATAACTGTATGTTCCCTTGCATGCCCCAGGTCATCACTCATGGGGTTTAGGATGCTCCAGGGATATTGTTAATGATCTTATGGAGTTCTTTACCTGCAGCTCCGCATCACCCTGCTCAGCAGAGCTTGATGGTTGTTTCTTTGTGTTTACAGTACAGAAGAAGGAATGAGGGAAAGTGCTGGTTCAGACAGGTAATCAGCTGGGAGGAGAGCAGGTTTTAAAATTTCTTTCAGTTGATGTTTTGCAGGAAAGCTGTGCGGAAAGAGGCATGAACTGGCTGAGCAAAGAGAGGGAAAATGCCTAAATGAGACTGCTCATTAGGGACACAGGGAAGGGAATGAATTGCCTTTTCAGTTTTGCATCTCTTCTCCCACCTGTCACCGTTGCAGTGCATCTCTGGCAGGTCACACAGGTGTGTCAGTAGGTTCACATGGACACGGACACGTGTGTTCCAGTCCTGGGTGGCTGCAGGAGTCAGGAGCTGCTCTGTGCTCAGACAGGTGGATGTGCTGTGCCCACAGGGGCCTGGGCTCTGCTGCTTTGGCTTTTCTTGCTTGTCAGTGTCAAAAGCAAAGATCAAGCAGAAGAGCAAATGAGCTGGGGGGTTTGGGATCCTGCATTCCTGCTGACAAGCATCAGTAAGCCTTGCAGTGAACTTCAGCAGCATCCCCTGTGCTTTCTTGGCAACAAGGGAACACCTTGGGCTGCCTTTTCCTCTGTGTCTGTGGGAGGGCATGTGCTGGGATGGCATCCTGTGCTGAGACAGGGGCTGGGCCATGTGGGGAGTGGGGAACTTGAGTGCCTGTGTGTTACACCCCTTGGGGGATGGTATCATGCCACTTAGAGCAAAGCCCTGCTGCTATTTTGCTGCACAGACTGTGTAGGAGGGCTCTGTCCCTTCCCTTTGCCTCCACTGCTGTGCCGCTTTCCTGGAGTTATTTTCATTTTAGCTGTATGCCAAGTTTAAGGCTTCAAGGATTTTTCTGCACTGACCTTTAAATCCCTTCACTGGTCAATATGATGCATCACCATTCAGTGTAATATCCTTCTGTCTGGTTTGCTGGCCCCAGACTTATTATTTTATGTTTCTGTACATTAAACTGCATTTTCCATTCACCAGCCCTGGCAACCAGTGGATTGAAATCCCTTGTTCCTCATTATTTGCTCCCTCTCCAATTTGGTGCCCTCCACAAACTTTGAGAGTTGTGGAGGCATTTTCATTCAAGTCATTTGCAGGTATTACAAATGAGGAAGTCCCTTGGTGTTCTCATTTGTTGAGCCTTTACAGTGCAGGATTACCTTTCCAAAGAGGATGCAGAGGTTTAGCAGCAGGACTAGTGGATATGAGTAGACACCTCCTACTACAGATCCTCTGAAAGACACTGCTGCTGTCACTGAGGCTTTCCTGCCTTTGCACAGATGAAGGCTGCAAGTCAGGCTTGGCTAGAATTGCTCTGGAGTATGAGGTCTGTGAAAAATGGAGAAAGGAAAAGGGGAAGGGACTGAAGCATCAGGAGCAGCAGCTGGATAGGGAGTGGAAGTTATTATGGGAAAACAGGAATCTGGGGTACCTGAAGTAATGCTCTGAGAAGCAAAGGGAACTTGAATGTGGCCAAAAAGGGGAAACATTTTCTCTCTATTGATGGGTTTATGTGACCCTGGTATGTACATCACCCTTGCTTTTAGCTCCACTACCTGCCTGTACCCTCCTGGCAGGTATTTCCTCATGCTGTATTTGAAAAAAAAAAAAAAAAAAAAAAAAAAGAACTTTAAACCCCAAAGGTGCAGAACCAGCTGGAGCTCTGTGCCTGCTGTCCTGACCCCAGCCCAGTGCTACCACAGAGCCAGCACAACTCAGCTGCCAGCCCAGCCACCAGCCTACAGTGGCAGCAGGAATCAACTTCTTGGGGGATATTTACAGCCACCTCCCAACCACAGAAGGAAACAAAAATGTCTCCCCATCAGCTGTGCAGGTTTTATGAAGAATGTGTTTTAGTTTGAAGCCAAAGTGCACTGGGCTGTTTTATCAGTGTTTATTCCTGTCTTTCACAGCCTTTATCAGTTATCCCCATCAGCCCTGTGAGCATTTGGAAGGCTGAGTCACACAAATAAGGCTTTTATCTGCAGTCAAATCTATAATCAGGCAACAAAACCCCCTCACCTCACTTCTATTTACAGTCCCAACTTAGGCTCTTACAGAAAATGGGACTTAACAAAGGAATTTCAGTAATTATACTCTCCCCTCCACCCCCAGAGGTTGATGCCTGACACAGGTACCTGTGGGTACTTGAAAAGAGCTCTCAGAGGTGCTGTCTCTTTAATGGAAGACTTTTAGGAAAGTGAACTTTAACTTTTAAACTTCCCTATGAAAAACAGATTCATGTTGAGTTTGATACTGCTTGCCTCAGGATGATCTCAGCTCTTAAAATATGATGGTTTTAGTTGGATTAAGAGCCTATATTGTTGCTGAAGAGAAACAAGGGTGCCTCTTTAATTGCAGTCCTAATCTACCTAACAATTGCCACATGTTGAGCAAGATTTAAGAGTTATTAAATATGAAAGGCGCTATTGCTCCTCCACTACGAGCAGCCTTTGTTTTTTAAACCTGGAAAGCACTAAGTAGAAAGGGGAGGAAAATGTAAAAAAACAAACCAAAAAATAACCCTGCTGCAAACCTGGAATCTGAAGGGATATGTTTGCTTTTTGTGGAGGTTGGTGTTTGTGCAGTGCATTTCTCTCTGCTGCAACAATTCCTGCATTGAGTGAAACAAACTGTGAGTGGTTCTGGTGATCCTATTGCTAGATGAGCTCAGCACAAGTTCCCAATAGTTGTTGTTTTGTTGCCATTATTGGAGATTATTTACAAGCAATGGGTTGATAGCTTGGTCAGAGCTGTGCTGAGCAGTCTCCTCTGACTCTGGTGCTGGGTGTAGCAGCTGGGGCTGGTGATTGTGCTTGCCCCAGCTCCAGGCAGAAGGGCTCTTGTGCAGCTCTGCAGCCTGGCACAGGCCAACTGAGACACCCAGGACACCCCTCCAGGAAATCTTCCTTAAACCTCTCCCACTCTTTGGACTCTCAGTGCAAAGAGTATCCTGGAGAAGGAAGTTACCAGTGCTGTGGATGTTTGGCTGTCCTTTGTAACTGGGCAGCTGAGCAGATCTGAAACACCTGAAGCCCAGCACGGTGCTGGCTGCCATCTCCTCTGTGGAGGGAGCTGAGGGCTGCCTGAACCCAGGGCCACTAGCCCCTGATGCCCTGGAGCATGGCAGCAGTTGGGCACAAAGAACCAGAGTGCTCCTTGCACCTGGACAGTTTTTGCCGCATTGCTGTCATATTCACTTTGCTCCCTGTAGGTCCTGGCTTTGTCTGCCCCAAGCAAACCCCGTGGCAGGCAGGTTAGATTAGCCCACTGATGATGCCATCCCTTTGGGCAGCTTGGCTTTGCAAAGCTGAGCCCAGCCCTGCTGGTACCAACCCCAGGGTAGGCAGAGGGCAGCAGGCAGGGCAGAGCCTGGACCCCCTCAGCTGCTGGGGAGGAGCTCTAAGGGGCAGGATGCTCAGGTTCCTCACTGTGCCCTGCAGGAGCTTCTGCAGGGGTTTAGGGAGCTCTCTACTCTGCATCTGTCTGTGCTGCAGGCTCCTCTTTGCTGTTTAGGGCACTGGTCCTCAGCATAGCTGGGCTGGCTGGGTGCAAGAGCCGTGGCACTGCTCTGGAAGGATCCTCAAAGTGGAACACTCTCTTCTTCCCCAGCTGTGAGCAGAACAGCCCAGGTCCTTCAACCAACGTCTACCCATTGCTCAGCAAGGTGAATTTTCCACTGAATCTCCCATAATCTTTTATTTTTTCACGTTAGGGGTAAACCCCACAACATGGGACAAACGCTCTGCTGGGCTGTGGTGCCTCTCTGGGAATAACCTGCATGACTTGAGCTATCAAATTCAGTCCAAAGCAACAATCCAGCATGTCTACTCAGCTAACTGAGACCACTGGACACAGCTGTGCTGGAGGACAGAGCAGCCCTCAAACAGGTTAAGGCAATAAAGCGGAGTTTTTACATTTCATCTGTTAAACTTGCAGAAGGTTAATGCTGGGTCAGAAGGAGAGTTACAGCTACTGTCTCTTAAAAAGAGAAAAAGAAAAACCTAAACCATGATTTTCAGAGGTCAGTGATTAAATTTCTTTTTGGATGTTAGCCCTCTACTCCCTTTCCTCTGTGCTTGATAGTATTTCAGAGAGATCTTCAGCCTCCAGCAGCAGGATTTTAAAGTTATGGTAATATAGCTTTCATACAATCCATTATTCATTTTTCTCTGCCTCCATTTAGCAGTCCTGGCAGCTGAGTATGATGGTAGAGTTTAGGGCAGGGACACTGCATATCTTTGCACTCTGGCAGGGGAACTCTGCTAAGTCTCTCAGGTTACAGGGAAAGCAATTTTCATTTTCCCCCCTGCTCACTAAAGTAAACCCCAGCTCCTTATTTTCAGCCAAGGAATCACAATGGTTGGATTTTTCCTGTCTGTTCTCAGACACACCCCTATAAATCTGAAGATGTTTACAGAGCTGGGAGCCCAGTTCGCTCTTTGGCAAGCTGTGAGGAAGGGGAAAGCAGTTGCCTATGTACCACATTCTTAAGCTTCCTTTTCTACAGGGCTCACAGAAGTAATTTGCTCCTCCTGAGCACCTTGGGCTGGCTCAGCATTGCCCCTGAGATACCTGCTGGGAACCTCTCCTGCTGTGCCTTATCCAGCCTGTTTCCCAACCGTCCTTACACACCTTCTCCACAGCCTAAACCCCCCAACAAATTACAATCTCTGCTGACAAGAACAAATCAAACCCCTTCACTCTTAAAGTAGGTGGAAGTGCTGTCTAGAGTATGGCATTGCAGTCAGGATCTCAGGTTTTGCCTTTGTCCATTCTGCTGTGTGTCCTTGGATTGCAATTTACCAGACATGACCATGATATTCTTGAAATTTCTTTGACCAACAGGACCAGCTTTCAGAACAAAGCCAAGTCTTTGTTCTTTTTCCATCCCATGGTAGAGCTAGAAAGCTGGGAGAGATGTTTTGTGACTGATTTTCACAGGAAAGGGAATAACCAGGGCACTTTGGGAATAAACCAGCTTTCCTGAACTTTCACTCTTTGGCTCCACCCTTCTCCCCAACAATAAAACACATCTTCAGTTATTCTGCTAACAATTGAATTGACATGAAATTGGCATTGTTTCTTCTTCTTTCTCTTCTTCTTCATTTCATTTTTTAACTTTTAAACTTGCCTTTATTATAAAATTCCAACTTCCAACTGACCCTTGAATAATTGGTTTTGTTGCAAGGGTTATTTGAGGTCTAAATGAGCCCAATGACATCTGTTTAATTTTAGACGTTTGGAAAATTTTCTAAAATTAATGAAATCCAAATGTACAACAAACTAATAGAACAATTTTATTTATTAAAAAAGATGGTTAAAAATAATTCTAAACATTTCAAGGATACAAAAGAGGTGAATGGGATTTGTCATTGTTTAAATTGTACTTATTATATTACATTTCAGTGAAATGCCCTCTTGACCTTCTACAGTTTGCTCGATTTCCTCATCAGTATCCTTCCAGCTAATTTGCTTCGACATAAACAAAAAGAAAAGGACTCAAGAATCAAATGCAGTCATCCACTATTTGGGGTCTCAGTGCTGATTATAGCCAGATACAAATAAGAATGGATGGAACTTGCTAAAAGCAGGACCATGTTATTAATTCTTCATGAATACTTGGATGGTCATGGGAAATGTACGAAGCGACGCAAATCTCAAATGTGTCACAAAATGCAGCTTGAGTGCTCATTCCTTTCCAAAATGTAGTTTGAAAAGTTGTTGAAATGCATGATTTGCAGTTTTCCTCTTTTAGCAGGTTTTAGTCCTCCTCTTTGGGCTGCAGAAGTGTTAGGTGGCTTAAGTGAGCAAGCACAAATCACAGATGAGGAAAGGTGATTTATCCTTTTCGTGCACTTGATTTGCTACATGAACTCTTTTGAGAGGAATGCTTAGCCAGAGGAGTTACACAGACAGCACAGATCATCCAGGAGAGAATTTCTGCAAATATTTTAATATCGTTAATGGAGCTGGTGCCAGGATTCTATTTAACTGTCACCTCTTGTGTGGTGTAATGCCCTCCAAAACAAATACAAATTACAGTTTGTGGGAATATGCGTACACACATATAATATATGTATTTTTATAGGAAGTAAAATGGGGTTTTACAGCACTATTTTGTGCACCATGGCATTGTAAAACATGTGCTAAGTAGCAAATTGGGCTGCAGGAGTAACTCTGCAGGTAAGCATGACATTGTCAGTGATATAGGTGATAATTCCCACACATCACCACCTTTAAAAATAGAAATAAAACTCAGTAGTGTGGGGAGAGTCCCCCTGAGCCTTACGGAACATCTCAAGAATATTTAAAGTAGACTGTTTAGAGAAGGCTTTTCTCCATAGAGACAGAATGTACCCAGGGTAAAGTGTGTGTTTCTGTTTCATTTACAGCCTCACCAGGAATGACAGTGAATGACCCAGGTGTGGAACCTGGGAATACAGTGCTGAGGATCTGAATGCACAGAATTTTTAAAGTTGCTTTCTCTTTCTGGGACACCAGTTGGATTCCTAGGTCGCTTCTGAAGCTGAATGTCAACTCTCCTTTTGGAATACAGAAGTGTGAAAAGATAAAATTAGGATTCTGGAAACCACTTAAAAATTATGGGGTACAGAATGTCTCAGAGAGGGGATCAGTCTAGGTTGCTCCTTTTATTTCCACCCAACTTTTTTTTATGAGCAAAAAACCCCAGAATTTTTAATAAATCTAATAAGCCATTTATGCGGATAACAAACTTTGCATGGAGGTAATTTAGTCCATGCATGGATCTTGCTGTTCTTCTGGTGTGTGGATTAGATTTGTAACCTTCCTGTTTAGAAAAAAAAACCAATGAAGAATCAATATTTTACATGTCTTCTGACATATCTCCAGTTATCGTATTTGAGGTCATTCATTTTGGAGAGCTTTTTCTGGTTGGCCTTTACAGAATCTTTTTCTGCACTGATTTCTCTTGACTCCTTTGCCAGACAAAGGCTTTAATGTGAGAGGTCTGCTTTTGACTGGCAATTTACTGCTGCTGAATGCCAGCTTTTTCTGAGGTAAAGGTTACCCTCCGATGGTACCTAGGTCCTGTCACTCAAAAGGCAAAAGCAGCCTAACCTGTTTCCAAATTCTCTGAATTCTGTTGTCAATGAGTTTGGTAGCTTCTCAAGCAGCTGTGGATGTTTGAAAAGAAGACCCCCATCTTGCACAGAAACTGCTGGCAACTTTTTGTGAAATTCCAAGATTTCTGAGGGGTTGGGCAGAATCCACTCTGGTGCCTCTGAAATCTCTCAAGTTCTTGAGAATCGCTGATTTACTGCTAACAGTAAATTAGGCTAAAGCTGACAAATACATAAAAGATTGGTGGAATCAGAGCAATCAGCAGCATTCTGGAAGCTGGATGTATTTGCTGTAGTTATATCTGATAACAAGGTGAAACTGTTCAAGCACAGTTTATTGGACATATTTCTGTAGTACAGGTGCTGAGCTCCAGATAACTGCTCAGTGCTTAACCTTATCATCCAGTCATTTTTAGCTCAGTTGACAAAAGGATCACTGATGTAGCTGCAATTGGAGTTTACAATGTTTGCAAGTATTAGGTGCCTTGTAGCTTAATGCCATAACTATAGGGACAATAAATTACATGGTCATTAAAGGGCTTTAGCTATTCATATAGTATTAGGCATAAGAAGGACAGTAACATTTCTCTAATAACACATAAAATGTGTATTCCAATTAAAACCATAATAGGATAGACTTGGCATTACATTACAGCCTCTCACAAATTTCATTGCTTAGAAATTATTACCATTAAAATCATGGTTTCAAAGGCTTGTGCACAGGGATAATAAATTCCCCCAAGCAGGTTTAGAGAGAGGCATTGAGCCTCCATGGAGAAAGACTGTGCCTTAAAGCCAGGAAAATTCAGACACTGAGCAAAGCTTAGAGGGGTTGGATTTCTTGCTTTCCTTTTTGTTCTCCATCTTTGGCTGGCTCCCCAAACCAAGTGTGGCTTAATTAAAAGCAATTGAGCAAACAAAAAGTAGTCAGAAATTATATTTAGAGGCTTTTATCTTTCTCTAGAAGGAGTTCTGCCCCTCTAGGTTACTGTGTGTTTTGCTGTATTTTTGGGAGACTTATTTGAAGGGATGTTGAAATCATTTCTAAATCCCAATCTGTTTTCTTGGTATGTGCAGATTTTCTTTTACCAAAAGGCAGCCCAAAAGGGGGTAGTGAGAGAATGACTTTGTCTAAAGAACAGTTTAGTGCAATACATTCTCCAGTGCTCAATATGGTTCCTAGCACTCTTTTCCCTCACCATTGATGTCCCCAGGGACAGCACACAACTTCTCTCTGTGTGCATTCAGACATCAGATCTTGGTCTATTCATTATCCCCAGGGTATGTTTCATTTTTGTTAGAAGGTGTCCAGTCCTATGCAACTCAAGCCTCTGTCTCACTGCAAAGAAACAAGAATGGGCTTATATGACCTTCCAGAAGAAGGCTGCTGGTCAGAATGGGACCCCCTTTCTTCATCTGAGATTAGGCCTCCTTGTTTGCGCACCAGTCACTTCATCCTTGTAAAGCTGTGAATGAATGACACTGAGCTGTTTGGAAGACAAACTGAACTGTGCTTCTTTGGTCAGTTCTTCACCTCTCTCTCTCTGCCCACCTGCAATAACATCTTTAAGTCTCAGTCATTAAAATGGTTATAAACGGGCCTTGGGGGATTATGGGTTTGCATCACAGTTACACAAAGATTATTTGAAGTGTAGTTAACATGGACTAGGACTTATCTCCCAAAGCTGTTTCACAATAAGCAGAACTACTAAAGACCTCATTCCAAATAGTCAGGAGATTACAAAGGAAAGTTAAATGGGTCCATAGTGGGGGAAATAAAACACTTTTTAGAAAAAACAAATTTTAGAAAAAAGAATTTTTCTCAAAACAGATGCAAGAATGGTTAAGACATAAACTGACTATTTTTCCTTGGACTCTTTAGCAGCAGACAGAAAACAACAACAAATAAGCAAGGCTGAAGCTGCTTCCAAGATGAAGAGCATCAGGCCCTGCATTGGATTGGCAAGTCCTCCTTTCCCTAGAGCTGTAGCAGATGACATATCTAGATGATGAAAGGGACAAAGTTGTGGCAGCAAGAGAGTCACTCTGCAGTTCCTTTACTAGTGCCACAGTATTCCCAGCCTGTTTCTCCATGGTGAGTTGTGTTTCTCAAAATAAACCATTTGGTGGGTTTGTTGCACCTTTCCCCCCATAACAATCTCCTGTGGGAACCTCCTACAGCAAAACCACCCCTGGGATTCCAGGTCAGTGTCTGGTTTGTTTAGCCTGCAGCATCCTGCTTGTAAGATCTTGTGTAAAAGGAGTTCAGGGATTAAGAGAGCAAATCTCTTAATCCCTGAACTCAGGGGATTCATATCCCAGCAGTGCTGGCTTTGAGGACCAACTTGCTGATGTATCTCCTTCATTTGAGAATGGAGACACCCAGGGCAACTGTGCCTCAGAACTTAGCAAGCACCAGTCTGTGCTGTAAAACAAACCCTTCTTGAATTGATGAGGACTTGGGTAACAGAATCCCCTGAACTGGGAAAGACCCACAGGGATCATTGGGTCCAGCTCCTGGCCCTGCACAAGACAGCCCCCAAAATCCCACCACGTGTCTTAAGAGTATCATCCAAACACTCCTTGATCTTTGGCAGGTTTGGGGCTGTGACCATTGCCATGGGGAGCCTGTTCAGTGCCCAGCCACCCTCTGGGGGAAGAATCCAACCTAAACCCCCCTGACACCACTTCATGAACAATTAGGCTGGATCAGACCAATCAGCTGGGAGTTACATCCCTCTGACACATACCTCCACAACCAGCCCCACATTGTACTTTGGGAGTTGAGGTGCAATCTCCTTTCTCTTCTGCCCAAACCTTTCTGGTATATAACAAAAATAAACAAGGAACAGCCTCCAGTGCAAAGGCCAAAGATCTTATATTTCTGTAGGAAACATACACAAGCATCTTCCAATGGAAACAGTGTGATGTCTTCTTGCATGTCCAGAAATTTTTCATTCTGTCATAACAGTGTAGTCTCTCCACTCTTCTTCATAAGCCCTTCATCCCTCTTTGCTAATAGTTTACAATATAGAATAATTTAACTGTATATATTGATGTAAATCATGTCACCTTCTCTGTGAATTATATAAAATAATTCATACTGAAGAACTCATGGAAAGGTTTTTAAGGCTGCAATTCATCTCCTCTTTTCCATTACCCTGGGCAAGAATCAAAGGCAGATACAAATTTGGCTCTTTTCTTCAGAAAGGAAAAAATGTAGCTATTTAATACCTGAAACTAGTAGTTTCTCTATGTTCATAAATTGGACTGTACAAGCTCTGAGGAAGGTGTGTTAGTCCAAACTCCCTCCACTGACGTCAGTGGAACTGTGGACAGCAGACAGCATAATTTATATTGTTTCTGAAGTCCTAGCTTTCAATAATATGAAAATAATTACAGATAAACACAGATTCTTTCCAATTTCTTAACTTCTTACCTGCTAAATTTTCATATCAAGTCTAATCTATTGATGCCTGTACACTTGAAAATCACTATTGGATGGTTTGATAGGAACTGCCCCTTTTCCCATGCATCTCTGGGGTGTAGAAGCTGTCTTACCTTGGGAGTGGAGAGTCCTGCCCACATCCACTCTCTGCTCACTGGATGCACAGGCTTTGGGTTGGTACCATGGATTGGCAACCACTTCCCTCAAGTGGCCACCATGGCTATAACCAGGAATGATCCTGCAGATTCCCCAGGCTGGGGAAAAATAATTTTGAAATCTTTACATTCCTGCAGTTCTTTGGAAAGCTTCCAGACTTCTCTTGAAGGAGTCATATTTTACTCAGCTTGTATTTTCCCATCTCAGGATTGCCAACACTAGCCCACAGGGTGGCTGATTTGCAGGTAAGATCTGATATTGAAATTCAGGCACTTAAACAAGAATTGGGGATTTAAGTTGGGTCCAATTTAGGTATATGAAATAAGACTTTCATACATTTTTTTTCCCAACCTCACCACCAAAAGTGAGATTCAGATATCCATTTAGGGGGCCACATCTGAGAAACTGGCACTATAACATATACAAGCTTATTAAGTATGCAATTACGGTCACCTAATTGTGGTATTGCACACAGGGGCAATTGCTTGGATTTCCTGTGGCGAAAAATGAGCACGAGTTTGCTGTGGAACAGGAGAACATTCAAATGCTATGCAGCTGTACTTGCATGCAGAAAATGCATGGAAAATCCTTGATGTGGGGCATCTGTGTTGAACCAAAAAAGGAGAGCCCCAGAAACTCAGGTATTAGGAGTTAACATTACAATAGCATGACTTTTGAAATCCCTCCTTGTACTGTCACTTTAAATGTTTTATTGATTAAGGCCTAGATTACTTGACCTAAAGCCCTATATTTATATTTAGCCAAGGTAAGTTATGAGTCACAAGTAATCCTTTCGATCCAGAGGTTGCCATGGGTCACAAGAGAAATGAGTTTAGCTATAATATCCTAGCAAACTAGCTGTGTGTACGGAAGAATAAATTAAATAAACTCTCCTTCTGAAGGTCTCAGTGATTCCATACTCTGCTTCTGTTTAACCAGAAAATGTTGTGTTTGTTTTTGCTTCCCCCCCAATATAAAACTGAAATATATTTGTGATGACAGATGCAAATACAGTCACTGCTGTTTTTAGCCAGCTGGATTGTCTTTCCACTAAGGGTGTCAGCACTGCAGTCCCAAGCCTTCAGCTGAGAACTGCTCTTTAAAAACACATGTGAATATGTTTGACTCAGGTGATTGTCTGTGCTGAACTGCATGTTGAAGCGACATTACCCAGGGGTGTTTTCATCTGTCAGATTGCATCTGCTGTTTACCACTACAGCCAAACTAAGCTGATCCTCACAATCTTCAGTACCTGCAAAAGATGAGAAATACAAGGATGGGTCCAAGTATTCCCTTCTGTGTGCAACCCAGTTCTAGCCACAATGGAGTAAGATACTTCAGTTCTCAGACAAGCCAAGCCTGCAGACCCTAATGAGAATAGGAAATATTTTTCTTCTTGCTTTTTATGGTTTTGGACCACATTTAACAAGGTGGTGAGTACCCACATCTCCCTTTCAAGTCCTGCAGGCCTGGCTTCACATCAGACTCTGCTTCACAGGCTCTGCTCAGTGAGGGTGTTGGGTGAGGGGACTGCACAGCCACCCCTGCGCACACAGCTGCACCAACAGTGCCAGAGCACTGAGACCTCTGCATTCTCTGGGGAGCACACAGAGTTACTCCAGAACCTGCACAAGCTGTGCCTGCAAATTCTCTCTCTGGACACAGAGGAAATTCTGCCTAACACTGGCCTGCTGACAGACCTTGAGCTTTAGAGCAGACATAGCCCAAGTCATGAGTCTGAATTCACTTTGAACTGAAATTGGTATCATAAAGTAGAGGAGCCTTTTGCTTTGTTTGCTTTCTTTGGTGTGGTTTATTTTTGAAATGTATGCATATTTCCAAGAAGCATCTTGAAAATTTATTTTTATCGTGGAAATGGAATGTTTCTTGGCTTTTTGTGAGTCTATTGGTGTACATTTATGCTGTGTCCTAGATCAAGTTAGTGTCAGCAGTTGCATACCAAAACCATACAGAGATTGGAACAGTTGTGGCTTTCCATCCAATGCAGGTAGACCTTGCCCATCTGAAGCTGGATGACCAGAGGCTCACAGGAGTGTCCACTGACTTTTTCTGACATAAACCTACCAAGGTTTACTGGGCTTGCTCAAAGTATGAGATACCTCATAGTCATCACAAAACACATGATGGGTCCCAGCTGTTCATCACTTGTGGATTACTAAAGAGAGCAAATAGAGGGAACAACTTTTAAGGACTTAAATAAAAAAATGTCTGGTCTGTTTTAGGTTTCTAACTTGCCAAGTGGGTGAGTGTCTGTTCATAGCCAAAGAAGTGTGGCAGCCTTGGGGCTGTAAAGTCATTGCTCTAAAAGCTCTCCACGAGCTGGGACTATTGATCCCATGGAAATGTGGCAGCTGGCTGTGGATTAATTCAGCCTCTGAGTCTTCTTTCAACAAATGCTCCAACTTTATAGGAGAAGAAACAGATTCATGAAAGAATCTTCATCCCAATAACTAGGGGAGACTGGGAAGAGTGATGGTTTCAGGGCTTTGACGTACATAACAGTCAAAACTCCCATTTTTTATTAATTTGTTCTTCCATCCACACCAATATATGGTTGTGTTGCTAGCTGGGCTTAGTTGCACTTAATCTATAAACATAACTCAGTGAAAGACTTGACCTCAAGAGATTTCCTGTGTTACAAGTGGCCTGCTCTTGAAACAAGAGGATAATAAACAAAGGAGTACTTTACTACACTGATTCAGCAAATGGTTCCATTATTGATAGACTCCAGTACTGAGCAATAGAAGATCCATTTACTTCTTCTTTGCATATGCCATCAGCATTTTCTTGTTCATCTACAGTATTTAGCTATTTATGTTAACCAAAAGCAGGGTTAGTCTGCAAAAGTGCCCTCTGCTTTTGCATGATCTTTTTTCTCCATATTTGATGCTCAGTTATTCATCTACAACTCGCAAAACCTTCTGCTTACCCACTTCAGTGATGAGTCCATCCCAAAGCTGAATTCCTGTATTGCAATGTTCAGTTTTACAGGTTAATGGCTTGTCATTTGCTTGAACACACAGGAACTCATTGGCAATTTATCATTCTGCCTTAGTTCCTTTTGTTGAATAGGCAGATCCTGGTAAAGCTGACCTTTGCATGGGTTTAATGTTTCCCCTTCACACCTTCAAGGCTAAGGAGTTTGACTGACATCAATAATTAATTTTTGAACAAATACAGCACACCTTTTCCTATGGTTCTCTTCCAAGGTATGAGTCTTTGTGCATTGCAAAGGCATGTCATGAACAGGGGAGTCCAAAGGACTCTGGTGTGGATCAAAGTCTGAGATTCATCCTGTCTCAGTGCAGTTGTCAGTGCTGTGTCTCACCTCTGCTGTGCTGGCATGTCCTTCTGGATGCCATAGACCAGACAAAAAAGAAGGTGTGTGCACAGCAAAGCTCAGTGCATTCAGGACAGGCGGGACCAGCTGCACTGAACAACTCAAATATCTGCTTTGGGCACATTAATAACCACAACAGTTCATTATGGGAGCAGGTCACTTCAAGCAACTGTGGATGTCAGAGAAATTCAAAAGAAAAAAAGATCCAGATTCTGCCTGAGCAGAAAGTTCCCAGGGGCAAAAGAGGCCATAATATGGAAAAAACCCAGCAGTGGTCTTGACCCTTCCTTTGCTGTTCTGGCCTGAATGGGAGGTCTTGGTTTGCAGGGCCATGTGAGGACTGGAACATTGCAGCAGGTCATCTCTCCTCTCTTTCATTTCCAGGTGATGTAGATGAGATGTAAGCCAGCCAAATGAAAGAGAAACTGTCCTCTTTGACGGTCTGATGAGAACTAAACACTCTCATAAGGTGATGGAGAAAAGGGGGGAGGATTAATTAGAACAGAATATTTATCTTTCCTGTTATAGTTGACCATTGCTCATCTCTGATTTCTTGATCTGAACTGGTCACTAGTATTGGCACAAAAAGCTTAACAGGCAGAAAAGTTTACTGTGAGAGTAAACTATACAAACTTGGAAAAAACCTTTGCTAAGCCCACCGTGTCGACTGTGCTATGTACATCAGCATGTGCTGGCAACTAAGAAAAACAACAAGAAAAACTAAGAAAAACAACAGTTTAAAACCAGTAAGTCATTAATGTGCACAGGTAATCTGTCTCATATTTTGCTTGCTGGGTATTTGTTATTATAATTTCTGATCTTTTTAAGGACCCTCATACTAAACAGCCAGGGTACTTTTAGCCATTACGATTTTTATCATCCCCCTATTTCTTTAAATGAAGCATCCTTGTAATACCTGATGTAAAATATGGGTAAACAACCCTTTTGATCCCTTCAGCTTTCAGAGCCCTGGATCCTCAGCCATGCTGGCCATGACTAGACCTTGCAAGAGATTGATCTGGGGAGAGGGGAGGAATCTGGACAACAGGTGCTCTGTCAGAATCCTTTGCCTTTGAGGGCAGCATAACTTACAGTGCAATTTGTATTGCAACATAAATTAGGGCTGCCTCAAGCTCCACGTAATTCCTCTGGTGCAGAGTCTGCAGTTCATGTGATACGGGAGGGGCTGAGGGCTGGTGCTGCAACAGATGTTGGTGAGGAAATGAGGTGACAAGTGACATGGCCTCCATGGCACCAGCCTCCAGAGAGAAGTGACAGACAAAGGCTGTTTTCTGATAGAGGCCACTCCTCAACAGCAGATGGGCAAAGGGAAGATTTGGGGAAGGTATTTTACTTACAAAAACAGATGCTTTGGTACAGCCCATTCAGAGTTCTACCTGAATTTGAGAAAATGGTAAAAATCTGAATCAAAATGGAGGCAAAGTGAGATGAGTGAGGTCTGTCCTTCTGTGTGCAAGGTGGAGAATTTGCTTTGCTTTTGAACATGTGGCAATGTGGCCTTTCTGTCACATACAGAAAGGGAACACTGGCGTGTTTAGACCTGCAGGAGTGTTCCCAAATATGCAGCATGTAAGATTACATGTTCTTCTGGGAGATACTCAGTGAATCCTCTTGCAGGTGGCTGTTTATTTCAGTCTCCATGGGCAGGAAGCAGGAGAAGATTTGTAGGTAGAGAAGGCCTGGGCTAAAGAGTCTCTGGGAGGAACCACAGGCAGGTTTGGTGAGGAGATCTGTGCATTATGTTGTTATGAGATTCCATGTACATAAATCTGGATTGCAGCAGAAGGATCCATATGACTGTGCAGTGTCTGTGGCTGCTTAGCAGTGGTGGAGAGACATCTGCTTCCAAATACTGCTTTATATTTCCCTCTTGTCAATGAATCTGTGTGAATTCTTAGATGCTCAGCTCCCGGGGAATTCCCATCACCTCCATTCCAAGACTGAGCTGGAGCAGGTTCTCCCCAAACCTGCAGGGCCCAAGTCTTGTTGCCCAGCAAAGCCAACACGAAACCAGAAAACACAGGCCACTTACAATGCCCCAGATCCCAGTGCAAGGAATTGAACTGTCTCCATCCTATTGAGTATGACAATGCAGCTGTGCCACGAGCCCATGCAGGGCAGAAAATCCCCCTGAATTTTGCCGTCATGGTGTTTTGACCTCGTTCTAGGGTAACTCTTGTATATGCTGTAATGCCCAGACACCAAAAGAGCAGCAAAGATTGATATTTCATGGCCATTGTAGGACAAACTCAAACATATGGATGCAGGATGGAGGTGGGACATGGTTCTCATCTAGTCATATTCTTAAGTAATGTTCTTATCACAAAACTCAGAAAAAATGGAAGTCACCTGGCATTAGAACAGATGTCACTGTTCTTCATCCAAACCCCACTCCTAATCCTCTTTTTTAAATGTATTTGAGACAGACTGTAACAAAAAAAAAAGGAGAGAGAATGAAGTCTGGAGGAATGGTAGATCTTTACTGCACATACCACAAAGAGGCAGCACAGTGGAAAGTACTACGGAGCTTTGAGAAGCTGGAAGGCTTGAAAGTTTGCAGGCAGGATTGCAGGCAGTTTCCCCTTTTACTGGAACTTGGAAAACTCATTAGGCCTGGAAATTGCCAAATCTACTCTGAAGGGAAGAGAGAAGAGTCACATAAAATTTGGAGAAAATTCAAATTGCTTTTTTTCTTTTTTTAATTTTTTTTTTTTTAATTTGCAGATTGTGAAAAATTGACCTGAGCTTCCAATTGTAAAATTCTGTCAAACATTTATGTTGGGTGGGGCGGGAGATACAGTGATGAAGTGTTGGGCCTGGGCAGTTTCCACTGGCAGAGATCTTCTGGAACCCAGGTTGGGCTTTAAAGCTCCCAGCAGGAGCAAAGCTGGCCACCAGTGCTCATTCTGTTCTGCTGCTCCACTGGCACCAGTCCATATGTGCAGCAGCACCCCAGTTATTTATAATGGACTTATATTCAAAAGTTGGTTATGACTGTGCACCAGAAAGATGCAGAAGGAAACCTGGAGGGTGCCTAAGGCAGAGGTTGTGCAAAGTGCGTATCCAAAGGATGAGGGCAGGGGTAAGAGCACGGAGCAGGTTGATAACGAGTTCTGAAAGCCAGGATTTGTTGGCCACTGATTAACAAAATGGAAGACTGAGGTAGAGTGCAAATTAGGAGGATTACTGTGCTCATAACTCCTCCCCAGCTCCTGAGAGAGTGGTTTGTTCAGCTGATTTTTTTTTTTTGTTGGGCTGGGCTGGAAAGATATAAATTAGCTCAATGCACGAATATTTTCATTTAATAAAACTGCCCCCACATTTGTTTGGAGTTCCCAGGCTTCTTGGGAGAAAAAGAAAGAGATCTATTATGTTCTACAAAAACAATGACATTTTACCCTTTATATTTACTCTTCCAATAGAAAATCTGCAGTCAGCCAAGGTCCCTATCCCAGCAGCTCTCCCACCCTGCATTCCACATGCCCTTACAAACACCCAAATTCACTAGGAAAAGTGCTTGACTCCATCCACCAGCCAGGGCTTCACCTTCCCTGCAGTAAAGCAAACTACCCCAAAGTCTTACTGATAGATAAATCCTCTTACCCTGAAGAAATTAAAAATTGATGGAGAAGAATACAAAACCATTCAAAGATGTGATGTGTATCTCAGGAGCTGCTGGAGCCACATTTTGGGCCGTCCCACAGGGCACTGGGAACAGACAGGTAGGGCAGGACTGCTTGGAGCCCAGCAGCTGCTGAGGTCTGAGCTTGTCTTCCTCATGCCTGCTGCTTCCCAGCTGACCATTATACCAGGGCAGGGCTGGCCAAAACACTGAAAGCTCAACAACATCTGATGAATGTTCATTTGGAAACTCCAGTGGCATCCCTTGTGCAATTCTGCCTGGATGAAATGTGCTGAGCTGTCCTCTCCAGCAGTGGCATGGGGAGGGTCAAGGGAAAGCCCCACTGAGGCTGGGGGACATGGGGCAGTGTGAAGCAATCCTTCCTCTCTTTGCCTCAGCTCCTTTGAGCCAAGGCACACACAGAGGTTTTGGGGCAGAGGCTGGCCAGAAATTAACCCATCATTTTAAAAATATCCCCAGTTTAAAGCCTAGGTGGTGCTCCAGAAACACAGATGCTGGTCCAGGCAGGTGTGTCCATCCTGCCCCAGTGCATTTCACAGAGCCTGAGAGAGGCAGCACAACCTGAGGGGAAAGTACAAAACACTCGGGCCATTTTATACCCAAGCAGGAAAGGGGAATCCTGGGCCAATCACAGAATGGTTTGGTTGGAAGGGACCCTAAAGATGTTCCTGTTAGAACCCCCAGCCTTGGGCAGGGAAACCTCCCACCAGACCAGGTGGCTCCAAGCCCCATCATCCTGACAGGAATGAGCTATCCCCATCCTCTCTGGCAAGCCTGTGCAAGGGCCTTGCCACCTTCACAGGGAAGAGTTCCTTCGCAAAAGCCAATCCAACCCAGCCTCTGTCAGTTTGAAGCCATTTTCCCTTTGGGTGGTTACAGGGCTGTGGTGCTCTGCAGGGAGGGCAGATTCAGGCACAGGCACTGAGATGGGCGTCAGCTGTCTGGGGGCACAGAAAAAATGTGGAGAAAGGGAATCATTGAAAAGTCACTAAAATATCCTCTTTCCTTTGAAAACCTCCCCATGTTGTTTGCCTGAGTACCAAGCAACTTAATTGCTGGACACATTTAAGTAATATTAAACTCTGCTTTTTTATCCCCCACGTTCAAAGGAAAAGAGCCTTTGGTGTGATTCATTTTTAAAAGCCTTTTAAAAGTTCTCTTTGGCAACACCTCTTTGAAGTCTAATCCAATCTGCAATATATGTCTTCCAAGTTAATCCCAATTTTTGCAGGACAACCAGTAATGTTACATAAAAACCTTCCAAAGAACAACAGGAGTGCAAAGCACAAAACAGTGAAATCTCCTGATAAGGGGGACAATTCTGCTATTTGCAACAGCATAAACCCCCAGTTACTTCAGCAGTGCGTTGACCATGCAGGACTAGCCCTCCTGGAAACCAGTTTATTTCTGTTATGCTGGCTTTATTCTGTATTTGCCACTCAAAGTGAGATTTAGGTTTAAAATGTTAATTTTTAATAAAGCAGCAGTTTTATTTTAGAAGCATCCTGGAACTGGTTCTGGTTTGTGTTCATTGCAGAGCTTTATAGCTTTCTCAGGATCTCTAGTCCTTCCATATGCATTTTCTAAGTACCTTCCTTCCCAGTCTGTGCTGTATTATGTGTGATCCCTGAAGAGTGAAGTTAGGGACCCTTCTGATACAAAAAAAAGCACTGGGTTAAAAAAAAGAAGTGGAAGGACCCTTAAATTGAAAGGAATATACATAAGTAGAAATTTAGCTCTGGGTTACTCTACCAATTCTTAAATATCACAAATAAAAATCTCTTTAGGGTTGGCTGACAAAGTCCTCTGGCTTCACGTCAAAGAAGGAAAAATCAAACCTGGAAATAAGAGGTGAACTTTTACACACAGTGTAAGTTATTAATAAAACAGTTTCCCAAAGGACATGATAGGGTCTCTATCACTTGAATTCTGTTTTATTGTCCATTAGGATTTTCATCACAAGACCCTTTTCTCCAGCTAACCCTCCAAAACTCCAGTTCTCTGGCCCACAGGGTTAAACCTGACCACCTTCCTCACCTCCTCAGCTCCAGGCACACTTTCTGCCCAGCCTAACAGGATGGCTAACATAATTACACACCACAGAGATGGTTTTCTAAGCCTGAGTTGGTTTTGACATTGGCTGTTTCTACAAGGGCTTTTTGCCCCAAAGCTTCTCCACTGTTTCCCAAGAGTATTTGGACTAATGAATATGAAAATCTTCTCACAGAATCTGCTTCTCTAAATCTTTTATTTGGAAAAATCCATGAAGGACCTCTGTCATGTGCTGCAGACCCTGGTGCAGGAACAATTGGATTGAGTGAGGGAAGGGAAGTCCCTGTTGTTTGTGTGATCTGCAGGACTCTCCAAACAGCAACTCTTTCTCCTGTGTTAGTACTCATCTCCAGTACTGGGAAAGGCTTTATGCCAGGGCTTCCCCCAGCCATGCCCAAGCACTGAATTATGCTCTTGCTTCTTTGTCATCAGAAAAACTCCTGGGCAGAAGCAGTGTATGGTCTGAGCTGGTCTGGGTTTGCTTGCAGGCCTTTATGTTCCTGGACGGTGCAAGCAGGGATATGTTACACTCCTGAGCAGCTTTTCTGAGCCACAACTGCTTTCCAGGACTTTCATTTTGTGGCACAGGTGTTCTGCATTATAACTCATTTTTCACTCCTAGGGCTGTAAGGGGATAGGGAAGTTCTTATTATTGTGTTTTTTTTTTTTTTTTTTTTTTTTTTTTGAAATGATCTGCATTGGTGTTTGCAGTTTGCTGATGGCTCATTTGTACCGTGAATGGTATTGATATGTCTGGTAATGTGACCCAGCAGATTTACTGCACAATTGTCAACAGTAGAGAACCCTGAGACACCAGCCAACACTCAGAATAGATTAGGTAGATTGCTATTGCAGATAAAATACACATCTACAGTGTCCTTCTCAGGGTTCTTTTGGATGCTGTTAAATGTGTTTGGCCATGGAACATAAATCTGCTGCCATCTGCATTTATTTACCTTGCAGAGTGTACATGATGTTGATGTGTCATCTGGGCATGCACATGTGCCCGTGTGTTCCTATATATGAGTTTAAAGACATGTATATTATGTATCTACCACATATTTTTCAGTTCAAGAGCCTCTCACATATCATTCCATCTGTTCTCTTTTACTGATGGAAAAGACATGTTTAGTGCTAAGTTATTTTCCCCTTATTCTCTTTCCTGAAGATGTGCTGTTGGTCTGAAAATGAAAACATAATAAAAATGTTTACACAACAAGACACGAAGGTAGCACAGACTTTGCAAATAGAAAACAGTGATGCGTGGAGCTGATAAAAGCTTACGCAAGATTTTTGTGAAAAAAAATGTGAAGGAAACAGAATTTTCATTAGTAGCAATTTCTACTACTAATGGCAGCAACTAATACACAAAATTTGCACTTCCAGGAGATTTATTTTGGTGCCCAGTTTTTCCCTTTTCCAGAGAAAAATGTGATGTTTTTAGCAGAAGAAAAGCACTGTCCATGGATTTCTTTTAGTTGGAATAACAATTTTCCACAGAACTCTCCCCACCCCCCATTTTTATTTTATTTTGTTTTTAATGAGGTCTAGCTATGTGGTTTCCTGGTTTCAGTCAGAAATTTCAGAACTGGCTTAAATGAATATCTGTCTAGATGAACAAAGCTAAGTTAGATTTAGGTCATATGTTAAACACTCGTGTCCCAAATCTTTGCCTTGTGGCCTGTATGACTTCATAATATTTCGCCAGCATTATCTGACTGCCTTTTCAGACTGATAAACAGCTCATTAGATCATGCTGCCATCTTCAGAGTGGGCTGACCCCTTTTTCTGCTAAAAACCTGCTCACCTCACTTGTGATAAGCAGAGAACTCAATAACTGCTTAGGGAGCACTAAATTTGTACAGCTGTAGGGGGTAAGGACACAGCCCCACTTCAGAGGCTGCACCATAACATGGCACAGATATTCTATGATTTTAGCTGAGAAAACCCAAATCTGCATCCTGGGAGAGATATGTCCAAGTCCATACCTCAGGGTGACTCGTGCAAACCCAGCAGTTGTTGGGTTTTTTGGGCAGCCAGGGGGTGTTACAGATCTGAAGAGACTCAATTCATTTAAGTTGGAAAAATTGAAGTCCAAAAATGGATTAAAATGTCTACATCCCCTGTAGTAAATATCTGTGCCATTGTCACTCCCTCCTCTAAACTTTACCTCCCATGGAAGTTTTCCCAAAACCAAAACACCTATGCTGGCTATGGGTTTCTCTTTCCTGGCTGCAGAAGACCTGGCCTTGAGCAAAAAGCAGTGGAAGAATTTTGGCAAAAATAATTCCTCTGTCTTTACCAGACTTATATTTCCAAGAACACAGCCCCTGAATAAAAGGGAGAGCAACTTGTTCTTTTAATTTTAAACTGAAAACTGAGATTCTGCTTCACAGTTCTACGTCTCCTCTGCCTTGAAAAAAGATAGAGAGGCCAGTGGTTTTGCAGACCTACAAAATTCATCCCAAGCTGTTCTGAAAATAAACAGCATCAAAACTAGATAGTTTTGTTGAAATAAAACCTTGCAGTAATAAAACAAATGACTAACACTTTCTATTGGTCTACATAGCATAGAGCACAAAACATACATGTAAGCAAGTCAAGATGGATGAGTCATCTTGACTTAATAAAATGTACAAATACTTGCTAAATATTTGAGAAGTCACATGCCAGGAGCCTTCATCACTTGTTTTGTTAGACTCCTGCTTTGCCAAGTCAAAATAGTCAGAAATCATAAAAAATAATCCACACAATCTGTCTGAAAACACAGTGTTCTCCCATTATTTTTCTTGCTTTACAGCAACGAGTCCCTCATTCTGCCATCAAAATTTTGCAATAGAGAGCATGACTTCCTCCTCATAAGGTAAGCAAATGTTTTGCATTTATCAAGTTCCCGGAGTCTAAATGGAGAGAGAGTCAGCAGACCTCACATGTTTATGCTTCTTTACTGGAAATGAGCCACCGGAAGTTGCAGTTAAAAGGCTGCTGTGTCTTGGGGTTCAAGGGACACAATAGGCTTCAATGACTTTAAAACTGCTGAACATCTGAATTTTTTTGCCTTAAATATGAATTATAAGTGCTCAGAACCTCTACAAACAGGGCTGGAAACCAGAAAACTACATTTATTAATGAAGCCCACTGCTGGTTCAGATTGATTCACAATCCTGTTTTCCTATTAAAAAATTAATAATTGCCCTCACCTCTGCACCACCAATCTAAACCACATCCAACCTAGATGTTCAACATCTGAGTTTCTCTGGACACATTTTCCCTCTTCTCTTGGAAATTTTGCCTGGGTTCAGCTTGGCGATTTTTTTTTTTTTAATTTAGGAGGCGATATCCAGATGTTTAGTAATCCGTCTGGTTTATTGTGCCAGTTAGGCTGCTGACCACCCTGAAACTTCAGCTCTGTCCATTGTCTGTAAGCAGATCAAAGCAAACCCAAATGTGATTTGGGGATGGTCAGATCTTTGGCTCAGGAGCTGCACCAGTGATAAACATGATGTGTTCAAGACATGGTGGGCTTACTGTGCCAATGCATGCACACCAGGACTGAGGCTTCCCAGAAACATCAGGCTCTTAACCATGCCAAAAAGTGAAAACCTCAACTGGTTTCTGGAAATAAATATTGCAAGGTGACCTAGCAGAGCATGGAAAGTCCACACAGGTGACAAGAAAAGCTTGTCACTTTGAACAAAAGTAGGGGATACAGCTGGACAGGTGGAAGAACAGAAGGTTCTGTCCTAATTTCCCTCCCAGTTACCTGTGCAGGTTGAGCCTGTTACTCACTAAGCAGAAATGTAATAATCAGCAGTGAAACTGGCTGCTCTTCCCTTGCAACTGTGCTCCATAAATCAGAGCTCAGGTGTGGCCCTTTAGCAACAGAGATAAATAAGTGATTGAATGTCAGTGGAATAAAGCAAGCAATGGAAAGGTCTAAATGTTATACACTGCGTTGCTGGGGTATTGAATTAGCTTAATTGACCATAGATGGCTAAAATTTCTCTCATTACCTTCCCGTTGTGTTTCATTTGCCATTGAAGGGCTTAGTGCAGCTTTAGGTCTCTGCTGTGCACATGTTCAGTGGCTGGGAGGAGTTGGTGCTCTGCTGAGCCAGAGTTCTGCAGTTATAAACAGGAAGAAATATAATTTGGCTTTTAATGTAAAATTTGTGTCCCACAGCCTTCCTCCAATCAGAATTCATCATTTGTCTCTGACACGGAGGAGGAACCGCAGCATTTCTGGGAAAAGGAGAGAAGTTGCTCCTTTTTGGAGATGGCCCCTCTCCAGCTTTGCTCCAGCTCAGCCTTTGTGCCCTGAGACAGCAGGATGCTGAACTCCAGTTGTAACTACAGATGTCAAATTTCCAGCTGCCTGCTCAGCTTTCCCACAAGTGTACCCAGTAGTAACGTGTGAAGCACCTTTGACCCTGGCGACTGTTGTTTGTCTCACATGGCTCTCCCTTCTTCACTGCTGTCTGCCAGCAAAGCTGGCACATGCTCCATAGACAACCTTGAGCTAAACAAAAATTTATGGACCTAAATGAATTTGGAGAAGTTTGTCTGAGCAGTGTACAAGGCAGTACAGGGGCCCTGGTGAGAAATAATGCTAAACACTCATTCACCAAGGGCAAAGAAATAATTTTTCCCATTCTATCTACTTTTTGCTGGAGCTTGATGTGCTCAACACCTTTTGTTACTTTGCTTTGGGTCCTAAAAGGGGCCAATTCACTAACTGTGAATTCAAGTGGATTCTCCATATCCTGCTCTTCATGGTGCACACAAAAGGAAAATGCTCAAAGTCAAGCAACCTGTAACTGTAAGAAGATGTAGTGACCAAGTGACATTTTTTTACAGAGGACATCACAGTGACATTTTCCTGTAGAGCCATAGGGTCACCATGACTGTTCTGATGTGCTCTATCTCTTTGAAGGTTGCTTTCAAACACATTTTTTTCAAAGCAGTCAATGACTGATAAACAGAGTCCTTCGTTATTCACATTTTGGTGTATATTAGGCTCTGAAGGAAGAACTATACATTTGTGGGCTTTTAAAATTTTTCCACTCAAATTAAGAGTAGTTGGGATTCAAAGAGGACAGCCCTTTCCAGACAGTCTTTGTCCATTGCATACCTCTAGTGCCTGGGCCTTGAACCTTTCAGCACATGTGGAATCTTCAGAGCACAAATCAGGTTTTTATTGGGGGGCTACTGACTGCCTGCCTTGGGGGAGATGGCCAATGATACAGAGGCCTCTCCTAGCCACACCTATCCAAAAAGCAGATTACATTGGAGGAAATTGTGTGTGGTATATTTGTGGTTAATGCGCAATTTCAAATTTTATTTTTGGTGAAATAGTGCACACTGCAAGTTGGTATTAGAAATCACTGCTGCCTTAACTTGTGTTTGGTTCTTAAGTGAATTTCTTTTTTTCCTGAACCCACTGCTGGTACCTTCCCAAATCCTTGCCTCAGGCCCTTTAAAAATTCATGTTCCTGTACCAGTGGATACATGCTGTATTATCTCTTTTTAGTTGTAAAATTTCATAGGTTAGAATCCTAAAGAATGGGAAACCTGACAGTTGAGCACTATTGCCTCTGCCAGTAGAAGAGATGCTTTAGACAATTCTGTGTATCAAATGAAAACAACACAAAATTCTTTTACAACCTATTAACATTACTGGCGTTTAATTTTAATTAACACAGATCTTGTGGAGGATGGGAAAGGAGCATCATTAAAACACCACTGTACTGATAATATCTGTGGCAGCAACACTGGTTAATTTCTTCTTCTTCTTCTACTTCTTCTTCTACTTCTTCTTTTTCTTCTCAGTGTATATTCCTAAAATATCTAGAAGATGAACAGATTTCATGAAATGTACAAAAACCTCATCTAAGAATGAGCAGGGATTATAGCAATAAGCATGGAACAAAAGGACAAATTTTATAGAAGATCTAGCAGCCACCTGGGATCAGCTGGAACATTCACAGGGCACCTTTGGACCAGAAGGACACGCTGCTGCATCATCTCTGCCTTCAGGAAAATTTGTATCTCCCAAGAATATGGTACTACTTGTGTGAAGAAGGGAAAAAACTGCAATGTTTTGCCCTCTGGGAGAAAAAAGAAAAAATGTTCTTACTTCAGTCCCTGTTTTTCAACAGTTAGGGACACCAATTCTACAAACCCTTTCAGTTATTTTTAAAAAGCTTATGTGGAGAATATGCAGACAGTTATTAAGTCATTTGCCTGTTGCAACAGAAGATTAGGAAGGGTTTGATCTTCACTCAGGGAAGGACATTGTCTTTACTCATAAAACCTTTCCTTTGAACACGCAGGGGCTCCCAACGTGGGCCTGGATTGCACCCCCACTCCTGCCCTGTCAAACCCTTCTCCCTGGGGATTTTCCCACACAGCATCCAGGCAGGGGGCAGTGGCTGCTTTCCTCCTCTTCCCCCTCTCTGTCCCTGTGAATCCCCTCGAGGCTGAGCTGTGGTTCACAAGCCCCAGGGATCCCCTGGGATCCAGGAAATCTGGAGGCTGCCTGGACAGACCCTTCTCCTCCAGATCCTCCCCCAGCTCCAGGGCTGCTGCTGCCCAGCCTCGCCCTCTGGAGCTGAGGCTGCTCCCTGGAGCACCTGGGGCTTTCCCTTCCCACTCCAGGATGGAAGGACAACACAGGCTCACATGTGGTGTGGTGTGAAAACAGACATATCTGTTGGGAATTCCTTCTGGGAAGTTTTCAGGAATATGAAAGAGCTAAAGGATATAACCCCACAGCAAAACAAACTCAACACAGCGATTTATAAACTGATTTTGGAATTCTTCCCTATTTGTTGTCTGTTTTCAAGGAAATGACTCAATAACATATATTATTGATAATAACTTCACTCTATTATGTTTTTAACTACTGATATTCAGTGGCCCAAACATGGAGGGTAAGATTTATACAATTAGTTATTTATTAGTGCTGAAATTTTAATGAATAAAGCTCTCTTTCCATTACTGGAATACTTAAATGGAATGGCATTTTTCCTTTTTGCTAGTATCTGCCTTGGTGTCTCCTTCACTTCATAAACAGGGACACATCAAAGATTTTACACTACTGTAAAAACTCTGAAATATAATTCAGTGCTCTTATATGGTTGTTTTCCTAGGATTGTCAGAATATGGAACTTATTTTCATTTCTGAGTATCTTAAAGGTCTTAGCACCCCTTCCTTTTTAGTAATCTTCTTTGTGTTTGCTGTGCACTATGGTCCTCCTAATAAAAGAAAATATTCAGGCTCCCATTTTACAAGCTTTTAAAAGAACACCAGACTCCAGTGACTTGCTAAACCTCCTTTTTCTACGCAAAGCTTGAAAAAAAAGGAGTAGATAACTTGGGAATGTGTGGCATTCTTATTTGCCTTGAAAGCCTTTGATTTGACAGTATTTGCAACCACGTTTTGTATGCAGTGCTTCAAGACAAGCAGTAACTGGGTCTGCTTATCTGGGGCTCTGCAGCTCCTTGGTGGGAATGACTCTCCTCAAATAAAACCCAAGCAAAATGTACTTTTGCTCCCATTCTTTAATTGCACACAGAAAGCTAAGGAATTCTGGCAGTTTTTATGTCAATGGAGGAGTGGGGGGAATGGTATATTTTAAATTCAGTTTTAATATCTTTATTTGGTGTCTTTGTGAGCAAGATCTTTCATTGGGCCTGAAGGGAGAATGTTTTGTCACAGTAAAAATATTACTCATAATATCAGTTTCAGGTTTTATCTTCAAATTCATTTAAGTGTATTCTGCTTACAGCTTTGCAAGTCTTTAAAATGACCCCAGAGAATTGTGAATCTGTCCTAAAATGCTTCAAATTAACTGCAAATTCAGTATCAAGAAAAGAGAGACACCACAGGCTAGCAAAAAATTCTAGAAAATCTAGTGACTACGTGACATTGGAAGCACATTTTGCATTTTCAAAAATCTGTTTAAGTAATTTCTAAAACCTCTCCATTATTTTGTCCCTTGAGTGTTTGATTTCTACAAATGAAAACAAGTAATTTCAAAACATGAGAGTTGCTGATTATTTTCACAGAGTGATTTCCTCCAGCCCTACATTTCTTTAGTCAGTAAAAATGAAAAAAACTGCCATTAGCTGATTATACTTATTTATTCTGCATGTAGAAACCCCCTACGACCAAATAAGCCTGATTTTTATAGCAAAAAATGAGAAGAGGTTTTGAGCAAAGAAAATGTGTTTTCTCATTTGTGTATTTCTGCATCAGCAGAAATAACAGAGAAACAGCTGAAATTTCAGTGGTGGATCATAAGCCTCTTCTCATGTTAGTCTGTACAGCTGAAGTGTATGATAGGAGCTTGTTAGGCTGTAGGTTTTTATTGAAATGCCTATTGAGTAAAACATAATTCATGCTGCTGCTCGCCCTTAAAACAGGAAATAATATACCCATTTAACTTAATCACAATTTATATTACATGTGCATATTTCTAAACAAGTGCTGTAGATGGAGAGTTTGGTAGCAATAATATTTATGAATTACACTTTTAGTTAGCAAAGGAAATTGTGTGACCTCTTACATTTTGTTTGACATTTGAATTTGGTATCCCATATATGTGACACGGGTGATGGATGCTTATTAACACAGTGTATAAACAGGAAATGCTTCTAAGCTGACCATTTATTAGTGCAGCATAGTGCAGTGTTCAATCTGAAATTTCAATTTTAGCTGCAGTATTCTTCTCTGATGACTGCAGAGCTGAAATAAAGGTGGGTTTCTTTTTTGTTTGGTTTGGGTTTTTTTCTTTGTTTGCTTTCCTCTAGAGAAGGGACAGATTTAACAGTGTAAATTTTGTACCCAAATCAATCTTCCCAATGCAACTTGAGTGAGTTTATGAACACAAAGACTTTTCTTTGGAGTGTAAAAAACAGAGGCATAGAAAACCTATCAAGTGAAAGGATTTTGTAGAATTCAAAGTGAATTTTCCTGATTAAATAAATAAATAGATGCACCCTCATTCCTCTCTGTGTCCTGATGTATGCACTGAGCCATTTCCCCCTTTACACCATTCCTGCAGAAAGGCAGGGGAGCACCATTCCCTCCCCAGGAGTCTGACAGCTGATCCACTTTGGATCTGTCCTCCAGGACTGGAGACATCATAATTTTTCACTCACACTTAATCGCTCTTTCTAAAGAACCCACCCTTAAATTGCTGACAAATATCTGAAAAGCTTTGTCAGTGAAAGTTTCAACACTTCATCTTATCAAAGCAGAAAAACTCTACACATTTAGAAGGTTTCTCCCAGTAGAGAACAAGGATACAGTTTTTTCCTAAAACAAAGCCTGTCCCCTCCACTTTTCCTGGTGATTTACTGGAGGAAATATATGGAATAATACAGAGACTCTGTTTCCCTTTCTGTATCCCATTTAAAAGGAGCCCTCAGGACAGGGAACATGTATCTAGTTTTCCTAAGCACAGCCTTAATATTCCAAAGCATTTGGATAAAATTTATTTGTTTAACAAAAGAACAATGATGACATGATGAAGTGACTCAAAGGTAAGATTTTATTTTAAATATCTCTGTCCAAAGAGTTCTCCTGTATTGTACAGTGTAGGTCAGGGAAATTATTGTCCATGTAAAAAATCAGTAGAGAACTTCCAGCTAGCCATTAAAAGTAGCAGTTATGAGACCATCTCAACCATTACAGCTAATGTTAAATACCTTTACTGAATACACAGCTTTCCACAGTGCAGGACCCAATCACAGGAAGGTTAGCAACCTGGAAATTGAAACTGGCAGATCTTTAATCTAACATTCTGCTTTTCAGTGGAAAAAAGTAACGTCTATATAGATGAGAGTCAAAGGTTAAATTTAGTTTGTATCAAATTACAAAAATATGCTTTTGGTGAGGTTAGATTCTCATGCTCAGAGCAATTCAAACTGTAATGAAAGCAAACATTGAAAGAGATAATCCCATTAAAGATGAACTATTCACTTTAACCTCAAATATTTGGTAACTAAAATAAAACCATCCTAGTAGGAGGATGAAGTTCAGCTCTTAAGGGAACCTGGAACTCAATATCATACCTCAGACTGCACAAGGAAAAAAAAAAAACAACAAAACAACCAGCTCTCCTGTTTCTAAAATAAAATGTTATTTGAGGGGAACAAATTAATTCATGTTCTTCTTTCAAGGTCTACACAAAACAGTGGTGACCTTTCTGGCAGTGTGTGCTGGTACACTGCAGGGTAAACCGTGCTTTTCTCCAGGCAGCAGCTGGTGCAGACACAGGAATCCTGGGCTGTGTTGCCCACGGTGGGCAGGGAGGGCAGGGGGTGATGTCTGCTCTGGGAAGAGGCTCAGAGTCCCAGGAGGCATCCCAGGGCACAGCTCTGTGCCTGCTCCTCCTCCCACACCCCCTCCTCCCACGGCACTCCCCTCACTATGCAGCTGCTTTCTGAGAGGGAACTAATTCTGGTAAAAACCTCGAGTTTCAGCTCAGAATAACATCTGAACAACCCTGATTTCAGCCTCCCCAGTCTGTCCCCTGAGCCACTCCAGCCTGGCACAAGGAGGGATCCCACTGGGACCCCTAACCTGGGGCCTGGCCTGGGTACTCAGTGTGCTTTGGAGGTCCTGGTAGTTTCAGATTATCCACTTCTCTGGACAAAAAGGGGAGCAAGAAGTATTTGCAAAGCCCCATTGCTAAAGAATTGAGCTCTTTAATATAATGTGACAAAGCTTTTGACTTTCAAGAAATACCAAAAAACATCTTTAATCCCTGAACTTCTGATACCCCATTGAAAACTCACCCATAAATGCAGCCACCGCCAGAGTCTTTCTTCATTCTCCAGAGGCCTGGATGATTTAAAGAATTTGGGAAGAGTCTCATATTCTTTCTTTTTTACAGCTTTAAATAGATTGAAAAGATTTTTTTTAAAGGTTAAGAAAAAATATCATAGACTGATATTTTTTTTTTATGCCAAGTTTCAGCCTGGAGAAAATTTTATGGCTGAGTTCTAATCCACTGCAACCCCTGGTTTATAACAGAAATGCTGACACAATGATAACTGCAGTGTTACAAATGCTAGTGCTATGATATTTATTGCTCCCTAGTGCCAGCTGGGGTTAATCCTTATTAAATGCATTCATTTTCTGGGCTGGTGGAGAACAGATCACTCAGTGATCAGGCAGGGTTTGGGTCCCTGGTAGTGTTAATGGAAGATATCACAGAAGACACAGTAAGTGAGGAGTCTTTGAGGGGGCTACTGAAGGTGTTTTTGGGGATTAAGTGGCCTTCTCTGGAGGCTTGAGCTCAAATCCAGAGAGTCTGTGCTGAGCAGGGTCTTTGCAGCAGTGGAACAGCACACTCTGAGAACTTAGTTCTTTTTAGCATCAAGGAAGGGGATGAAAGGAAACGTGATGTGGTCATGCATCTGCACAGCCAGCAATGGAACAGATCCCACTGATTAAAAATTATCAATCTCCCAGGTGGGATAGTCAGGTGTGAACCCAAATACCCCAAATGTGTGAACCCAAATATCCCAAATCCTTTGCCATTGAACTGTGCTGTTAATGGTGTTGGAAGTGTGGAGGAGTGACAAGATCCCTGTTCAAGACACACCAACTTTTATTCTTTCAATACTACCCAAGAAAGTGAAAAATACAGCTTAATTTTATTCACAAGTTTTTCTCATCTTGCCCTTACACACATTTATATTTTAGCAACAAAAGAACTGAAAATCTCACCATAAAGCTCTGTGGGACTATGGGTAATTTTTTTCCCAGAGATTTACACACCAACATGGTCCTTGCTATATTTATATGGCAAACTGGACAAACTTGAGGGGAAGTTGCAGATTCATTTTAGGAAAGAGTAGGATACAGTGGCATTTTTGCATTTTGCTCTAGCTCTGGGTTCTGCAGAATGAGCCTCAGCTCACCTGCCAAGCTCTCAGCCTGCAGATCTAAAGCTAAAGGTGCTGCTTGCTATGAAAAGAAATCTCAGGACCAAAGGAGTGAGCATGTGTGCAAAGTTCACCATGAGTTCAGTGAATGATCACATTTTCCCCACAATAATAAATACTTCTATAATTTAGAAATGCCTCAAAAGGCTGAGATATGTGGGGGATGCAGAATCAAAGTGGCTTGACAGGAGAGAGACAAAGGAATGAGCCAGAGAGTGAACTGACTACTAAAATTCCTTGTCTCTGATTTGTTTCTTTTAGAACTTGTCCCCAGAGAAAAGGCTGCACTTTCTAGAGAGGCTTAAAAAAATCAAAGGAAATCCTCTGGGCTTGTGAACAGCCAAGAAGAATTTTAAAAACCTTCAATTTGAACGCAGAGCCAAAGAATAATACTCAAGATTTTCTGCTCTCTATTTGATAATCATTTTTTAAAATATGAGCAATGAGATGGGGAGAAAAGTCAAGCTTTTTATAAAACAGATTAAAATAAGAGATATGTTTTCTTCATTTCAAGGCAATGTTCTGCCTTGTTTCATGCAAGCTTTCTAGTAAAAGAGAACCAAAGTAATTTTCATCAGAACTACTTAAAAGAAAAGCAAGGAATGTTCAAGGGAAGAGAAAGCCATGTTTTCAGTATTAGGAAAAACATGAATTTTTTATTAAAAAGTCAATTTGAAAGAAATGGGGCTAATGCACTTTCCCTTGATATGCAGAGAAGCTAGAAATCAAAATAAAAATAGTTTTATTTTTGTTTAAAATTTCCACAGGGCAAAATGCAATGTCATGACCTTGTCTAACAGATGGAAAATGGAAAAATGTTCATGTGAAGAAAACAGCCAATGGAACATTCAGGAAGGTGCCTTAGGAGGAAAAAAATATTAATATTCATTTACCTTCTGTCAGGTACAAAGGTTTTGTACTCCAGAGAAGTCCAGGGAAGGAGAACAGACCAAGGAGAGAGCTGCAAGTTCTGAGTGTCCCCAAAGCCATGGGATTTTTCATGGGAGCTGGGAGAGGTGAGTGCCTGGCAGAGCCAGTTATGGGATCCATCCATGGGATGGAGCTGTGGAAGGACAGGCAGGGCCAGCCAGACCTTGCTGCTTCACCCCAGTGCTGTCCCCAGCCCCAGCCAAAGGAAAAAAGGGTTTGGGAGAGATGGGCACTGTGCACTTGACAAAACTGCTGGCACAGAGAAATTACCAACAGGAGAAAAGCACAATGACCCTAACCCTAACCCTGGGTTAGGCAGGAGGAAATCAAGCAGAGGGACATACCTCCAGAAATGAAACTGAACCTGGCTTTAGTGTGCCACATCTATCCCCTGCACTGTAGCATCAAAACATCACATGCAGCAGCAACAAAAGTGCTGAGCTTGATGAGTGTCCCTGGGCTTGTGGCTGGGTTCAGACCAGCCATGGCACCAGTGGACAGCTTTTCAAATTTATTTAATGCAGAGCATCTAGGATTGTGTGAATAAAGAAAAGTTGGGGAATAATTTAACAAGTAGTCAAAGAGTTGTGGAGGATATTTTCAAAGGAAATTATTGATTAAATTATTAACCTCCCTTGTCTCAAATACATAGGTCCTTGAAATTGCTCCGAGTCCCATCCAACCTGGCCTTGAACATTTCCAGGGATGGGGCAGCCACAGCTTCTCTGGGCAACCTGTGCCACTGCCTCCCCACCTCGCAGAGAAGAATATCTTCCTAATATCTAATCTCATCTGCCCTCTGTCAGTTTAAAGCCATTCCCCACTGTCCCTTAAGGGAGACATCTGTTCTAATTTTCTTTCCATCAGAAGGTTCCAGGCGAAAATCAGAGATAGAATCCCAGTGCTCTGCAAACTAGAGCAAAGAACTGCTGTTTTTAAACCTAAGGGCCAGTGTGGCAGCAAGATAACTCAATCTTCTCTGGATATCCCAGTGCATTTTCTGTGCTGTGCAAACACATCTTTCTGCTTTGAATGCACCTCAGTGTAATCATGCTTGCTTTCAGTAGAAATGTTGTGAGGTATATAGATGCTGTTTATACATTTTGGTGCACAAAGGCAAAATCTTTTCAGACCTCAAACTATGTATTTATTAAAATAAGATTTTGTTTAGTCTTGCCTAAATATTGGTTGTATATTTGGAAGTGGGGTTTATCTAAGGCATAAATCTGCCTGAATAAAACTCTGAGCAAAATGCTTTACATTTACTTATACTGGAAGTGTAGAAGATTACCTTCCTGCATGGTAAATACAACTCTTACTGGCACAGGGAGATACTGTCACAATCAGGCAATGCATCACTCTG
The DNA here is from genome assembly GCF_027477595.1 of Haemorhous mexicanus. Taxonomy (NCBI): domain Eukaryota; kingdom Metazoa; phylum Chordata; class Aves; order Passeriformes; family Fringillidae; genus Haemorhous; species Haemorhous mexicanus. The sequence continues at coordinate 9,303,801 of NC_082355.1, read as the reverse complement.
GAATGTGCTGCAAGTCCTTTTGTCTTTTTTGTTACATAGAAAACCAAAAATAAGGAACAACTATTGAAACATCCATATGTGTGAGGCCATTAGTGGGAATTTATAATTCATACAATCTCACTGAATGTGACAGGATTTCCAAGTACTGAGCTGGCAGACACTGAGATGCTGTAAATTAACCCTCACATGAACCTGCTGCCTCTGTCCTTTCTCTTCCTTGCCTCATTTCAGCTGAATTGTCAAGACAGGATTTCTCCCTGGATCCTGGTACATTACATACACCTGTCAAGAAGAAGCTTCAAGTCAGCCCTGGGGAGCATCTTTAAAAGACAGTCCTGCAATACCAATGAATTCTCCATCCACTGGCAGTCTGTTTTTTTAATAGGATCATCGATTTAAGAGCACACTGACCAAACCACTGCCATTCTCATGCACACACTCAGGGTAAAGAATGATAATACCTGGGGCTGGACCTTCACCTCCTCTTGCACACCAGCAAATGAGGGTAGGTCTCAGCAGCAGTCAAAGGGAAATGCCTCGTGTCAGAAGGGAGGGCAAGGAGAAGGTTTTTCAGAGAAGCTGTGGCTGCCTCACCCCTGGAAGTGTTCAAGACCAGGTTGGATGTGGCTTGGAGCAACCTGGGACAGTGGGAAGTGCCCCTAGCCATGGCAGGGGTTGGGATGAGATGAGCATTAAGGTCTCTTCCTGCACAAACCATTCTGTGACTGCATGGTAAGGTCCCCTGGCCAGGCAGTGGCTGCTGTGTTTGCAGGATGCAGAGGGGGATGCTTCTGCTGGAAATCTGGCTTTCAGTGGAATACAGCTCCAACCAAGATTTGACAGTGACTCTTCTGAGTGTTGCTGATTTTTCCTAGCCAGCATTACAGTATCCTGGCCCCAGTGCTTGGCCAAGAGCTTGGCACAGAGAGCTGCACCCCGGGGCTGCCATGAACAGCCTGCAGGCTATGCCAAGCAACTTCTCTTTATCCCTGACTTTTTTATCCCAAAGACTAATGCAAGAAGCTTCAGTGCTCAGCTGGGTCCAGGGGACACCCTCCCCACTTCTCCAGAGCTGGGGAGTCACTGCTCTGCACATGCACCTCTCTAAATCCTGGCTGCCTGCTCAGGAATGTAGATACCAGCTCGGCCCTGGGCTCATAAAGCAGATGAAGTGTTGCCTTGCATTTCAGAAAGAATGTCTTTGCTGGCTGCTTTTATGCAAAACTCCTGTTTGTTTTGCAAAAGATGGGCGGATTCAGCTGAGTTTAAACTGGGCTAAAGTATGTCACTGACTTTTTTCTTTTTTATTGTATTTTTTCAGTGTATGCTGGCTCCTAAATTTACGAACTATTTTTAAAGGACTCATTACATAAGCATATTTAGATGGTTTAAATTTGTTCTTAATAAGTGGAAAGATTTACTAAAACAGGCCTGATGTGATGACTTGGGAGGGATTATTCAGCACTGATGCCAATATATTCCAGACAGCCTGAAGAATTAAGCACTCTGGGTGTCAAAAACAATCTATCACCAAAAACTTGTGCTAATGGAGCTCTGGTCTGCAAGGGGCAGGAGTGTCAGGAATGCAGTGAAAACCAAGGGACTGCAGGGAGGGCAGAGGCAGGTAAGAACAAATTTTGCATCTTTACGGGAGCTTTTCAAATGATGATGTAGCCAAGCTCTGCAAAGAAATCTGTCTGATAAAGATGTGAGACAAAGCCAAGGTCTGATAAATGATGGGCTACAACTGCATTCCTACCAAGTGCTGCTGTCACTCACTAAGCAAATTTATCGTATTTTATTCTAAAGTGCATTGGATTCCAGGGTTAGGAATTTTCCTCTGACCCTCTTATCCTGCTTGTGGTTTCACTTTTCTTTAAGGAAACAGATTTAACCACTTATAAACAGAATTTACTAACATTTTTTCATGGCAGTCTCTCAGATGGGAAAGGATTCTCAAGGAACTGCAGACACTTCCATAGGATCAGTCCATGCAGGTAGCACTGGCATAGGTCAAAACAGGGTCCTGGCAGGATGGCACTCCCTGTGAGGAATGCTTTCCAGGGAGATCATTTGGGCATTGATGTGTGGAGAAATAACCAATAAATGATAATAAATTATTATATAAATTATTAACAATAAATTAACATTCCCTCTTTGGAATTCCAAACGAAGGAATGATAGGAATTATCCCCCAGGATGAAGTATGGCCAAATATGAGTAGGATGATTTTCTTGTAAAACAGGCAGGCTCAGCTCCATCTGATGTACCTGCTTGGGTAAGTCTGAGTGCCCTGCAGAAGGCAGAGGTGTTGACTCACATCAGCCCCCGTCCCTGATCAATTTTCCTAAGTGAGAATTTTCCCAGCTCATGTTCCCTGGCAGCTGTAGAGCAGCATGAAGGTTACAGTTCAGTAGCCCCATCTTTCCTCCTCGTGACCACCTGTTATCATGGAATATAGATTGTTAAATCCCTATTTAAAGGTGAGCTTGATAGATGGGTTCTTTTTGTGTAACAGCTCCAAGGATGTTATATTTTTGTTAATGTAGAGAGAAAAGCCTCATTTAATTGCAAATTAATAAACTCATCCAATGGCAGAACCTTGAAAATCCTTTTTAAACCCAGTAAGGATACTAATTTATTTCATTTATTCTATTTCCTGTTACCCTCTTTGGTCAGCTACCATTTCCATTCCAGACCATGCATGACCCTCACTGTCACACTGATCCAAATCCCACTGAACATTCAGTTCATCTGTTTTGTGCTAAAGTCATTACCAAAAATAGCTGACATTTCACTGGCAGGGAAAAGTGCGTGGGTTCACTTCCTTCACCACGGCCACCTGCACGTTTTATGAACAAGCAGGTGAAAGCCAACACTTCAGGAAGATACTGCAACTGCAGAAACCAGACTTGGGGGATGACTGAACCATTTGTCTCCTGTTAAATGACTGGGTCATAGTAGGGGGGCAGAAATGTGAGGAGGAGCCTTCCTGGGAGCTCTGACCAAGGCCATCCAGCTGACTGCACATGAACAAGCTACATGACAAGGCTGGGGATCAAAAACATCCAAAAGTGCTGCTAGCAGCATTGCTTCTTTGTATTTTTTAACTTTAATAATCAGCAAGTCTGAAATGTGCCAGGCTGAGGTCCAGGTCTTTCTGGGATCTGTGCAAGGATGTTTCTAAGAAGACTGTAGAAAGTTCCACTTGGCAGGTCCTACTGTATGACATAACTTGTGATCAAAGCACAAATTCCAAACCTTAAGCTTAACATCTTTCTTTCCACAGCTATAAAAATCAAGAACAGCATGAGGTGCTAGAGGCCTTACCCAAGGAAAGAAGTTCTGTACACCAGAAACATGGATTGTATTTTTTTTTGGCAGTTTTTGTTATTGTTTTTGTTGCTAGCGTGTTTGTGAGGAATGATTCAAAGATGTCTTGACCCCTCTGAGTAAGAGGTGACTGCAGGATAAACACTGACATAATTTTATTTCTATTTTTATCTATCAAATAGTCACCTTTGAAACCAAGGCGTGGAAAGCTTTGGCTAGGGAAATGGCACCAATCTTGAGGCTGAAATCTCACTTGTGCTACACAAACAGTTCCCCCTATTCAAAATTAGCAGCTTGCTTGGGCTTCCCTACAGCTAAACACTAGCCAGGAAAGTAGGGATACAGATGTCCATTGGACTGCAGACAATCATTTTTAACACCATACAGCATTCAAGAACGTCAAGATCCTGGTTACAGTCCGGAGGACAGGTACAGCTGAGGTAATTTTGTGCTGAGCTCCCATTCCCTGTGTTCCCATTGGCAAAGCAGCCACATGGTGGAAGACAGGCTTGGGATCTTTGTGTTTCAGTGTCTCCCTCCTTGGGAGCCAAAGGCTTCAGTGACACCTGGGTCTGGTCATAATTCTTGGATCTTCCTCTCTCCTTCTCTTGTGAGCATTAAAAACATTTATTGCCTTAACTTACCAGCTAAATTAATTTATTTTACCTTTTTTTGTCATACAAAATTATTAAGTCAGAAGACTGTATTCATGTTTGTCTGCTATGCAAATTGTCTCAGAAGGGGAGTAAATTGTACTGCTATTGTCAAGTCCTGGTGGTAAGAGACATTCAGCCCAGTCTTCCCTTAGGTATTCCTGCAACCCCTACATTGCAGGAAAATGAATTGGCTAGATCCATGTGAAGCAATTCTGGCAGGAAAAACCACACTCAGCTGAAAGATATGTTTTAGCCTTTTGGATATAATTTCAACTTTCAAGATAACTGTTCCTTTGAGGAGCTCTAACTATAAACCCCCAAGTGCCCGCAAGGAGTTGTGTAGGAGCCAAAAATGTCAAGTCAGGGGAAAATAATTGTTTTCAAATGGTGACAAACCTGCAAGGTCAGCAGGGAACAGAGGGGCTGTACTGCTGGATGGAGATAGCCCTGTAACTCAGGGCTGTGAGCTCTGTACACTAAACAGAGCCTGACATCTCAACAGGGTGTTTGACTGCTGCAAATGCAGAAGGGGACTGGCCTGCACTGGTCTAACTCACATGGCAGAAATTATATTGAAAGAGAATCTAAAGACGTGGGGTATAGACACAGAGTACAGTGCTAAAGCTTTGGCTCGTTCTGGTTTCATTTCCCTGAGGTGAAGAAATGACAGATTTTGTATTTTTTAAGTTATTGCAATGCAAATAATTTGACAGCTTGGTCTGGAGGTTTTTGTGTCATGAAATGTTGTTTGAAATTGTGCAAGGCAATACAATAATTATACAGTCAAGCATGTCTAAGGATGAAGGAGCCACACCAGTGGCTCTACTTTGTGTAGAGGCTGTGAATTTGTCACTGGTGTGGCTCCAGATTCCCTCCTGCCTCGGACAGATTCCTATGCAGTGTGGGAGGGGTACCCAGGCTTCAGGAATAGCACTGCTTTGAAACGGCAGTTGCAAGTCATGAGGAATCAGCTTGAGGGAGCCTGGTGATTACTTTCTAAGGATATCTACACATTAAAAAGTATGCCTGGGGGTATAAATCAGAACAGCTCTGCTGGCTGCAGCATAGCTGCATCCATCTCCTCCAGCTGAGGATCTGGACAAAAGTACTCCAGCAGCACAGAGGACTGAAAACTACCAGAACACCTTTAAAGCTCATGTGCCAGCACACAAGAGAGGCATTCAGCTGTGTGGAGTGGACTTCTTTCATCTGGGGCAGTTAAAGAAGAAAAGTGAACTTTAGATTCTCACAATTTTACTGCATCTCTTAAAGCAGTATTGGCTTTCATCAATGAAATGAGTATTCAGGCCAAGTGTCTCTGCAGAATTTCGGGCACTCCACGAACGGATAAAATTTCAATTGCAGAAACAAGAGAAAGTACCAGACACAAATGTGCGGCGCATTACATTCAAGGAAAGACAGGGAAGGGGCAGGTTACACCGTGGGAATAGGCAGCAGCTGGTGGCTGACTCCAGTGTTATGACTAAGTCATCGATGAGGCCACAAAAATTAAGAAAATTAGTAAGTGAGGGCAGGCTGCCCTTAGGAAATCCAGGAGGGCTGGTGTGCAGGCAGAGAGCAGCTCCAGCCTGGGCTCCACGCTGGCTCCCTCGCTCCCCGGCAGACGGAGTTGGCAGCAGCCTGGATCACTCTCTGGTGGCCCCTCAGGCCAGAAGGAGGAGGTCCATTGGCAGCCCAGACAGGGGACAAAGCCAGCTCCCCGTGCCAGAGCTCAGGTTGCTCCATCAGTGCTGGCGAAAGGCTGGAGCAGGGCCCCTGGAGCAGCACATGAAGCTACCAGGAGCCCCTGGCCAGAGCCACTCACCTGTCCAAGCGTCCTTGGCTCCCAGGGCTGGGCACTGGCACGGCTGTGGCTGTGGCTGTGGCACTGTCCCACCTAGCCAGAGCTCCTTCAGGCTCAGTGTGGAGAGTTCCTGGGGTCACCTGTGCTCCAGCAGCTCCTGTGTCTGCAGCAGCTCTGCTTCCCCCATGCTCAGGGCACGCTGCATGTCTTTTCTCTTCCTACTGCTGGTCTGGACAGGCCTCCTACTCATCCTTTCAGTTCATTAGAAGGGCCTCAGCCCCTCCTCCAGCATCTTAGAACACAGGGCTGGGAAGGTCAGCAGTGGCAGGGTGGCAGGCAGAACTGGAGTAGCCACTGCATCCTTGTGCTGGCAGCCCCTGCAATCACCTTTTGTCTAGGTGAGAATCTCTCAGCGATCATTGGATCTTCTGATTTTCATCAGCTGGAGAGCTGCATCTTTGGGATTATCCTCTCAGCATCTTTGCCTACCCCTTAATGTCACAGGCTTGGGCCTCTTAGCCCACTTATAGCTTGTCTCAATTCCAGCCTCATCCTCCTGCAAGGGTAACTCACAAATAAGCAAAGTGGGAGTTGCCATGTTAATGTGCTTTCCTTGAGCCCTTGGGGAAAGGTCCTGAACATGATTTCTTCTGCTTGGATGGAAAGAGGAATTTCTGTTAGAGCCTCCATGAAATTACAGTCTTCTTTTTTTATGAAATGTAAACCAAAGTAAATATTACCTTAGAGTCTCCTATTCGTGTTGCAATAAAATGAGACACTTCCTTGGAAATAAGTTTTAAGACACGAGTCTTGTAATGTTGGGGTTTATTGGAGTGGAGTTCACAGCTGACCTGAGGTCTGAAGGGTTTGGAAGCAATAGTCTGTGTGAACTTCCCCTTCTCCAGCACATGAGGTGCAAAACTGGCCAGTTATTCAGAGACTTCCCCACCCTTCGTAAGCTCGTGTGCTCATATATCTCTCATGGTACATAAAGAATGACATATTGCAGTGAATCTGCTAAGAATAGCTTGTAAAATACATCATTATATGAATCAGACTCATTAGAAGTCTCCTTCTCTCATGATTTAAACCAGACACAGGAATGGAAATCAGTTTGTTTTTTTTTTTACTCTCCTGCTGGCATGTTGTACTCAACCAAATGTTGGAACAGAAAAAAACAATTCTCTGAACTCAAGGCCAGAAGTAGAAAGTAAGTACTGCATTACCCTGATGCCTTTCTGGCATAATTAAGGTCTGGGTGTTTCCCTGGATGTATGACTTTCAAGCTTCATTAATAAAACATTATGTTGCTCTTCTGAGCAGCACATAGCTGCATTCCTCACATACTCCCAATCCCCCTGACTCAGGACCCTGTAACACCTCACTTTCAGCATCCTCAGCCATTCCAGGGCTTTCTCCCACAGCTGCTGCTGTTTATGAAGGGGATTATACAGCACGGTGCCTGTGATAGCAGGAGACAAGGCTGGGTGACCCAGGAGGCCTCTGTCAGCTCTTTTTGCTGCAAGGACTGGTGCACCAGATGCCAGGGCTGTGTGACTCAGATCTCACTCAGATTGCTTTTCTGCTGGTGCAAGCACTTGCCAGTGAAGGCACTGTTTGACTCTGACAGGGCAGATGCAGCCCCAGCAATGCCCCAGGGGTGGCTGCAGCTCTGGGCTAGAGGCCGTGTCCTGCAGGACTCATGGAAACAAAGGGATGGCTCTGTGCTCCAAGGCACTGAAACAGAGTCTTTCACTCCCATTTGTAGAGCTCACTGACAAACTGCAGGTACAGCAACTTTTTATTGGTTCTCTCTTGTCACTTCAGGGTTAGAGAATGTTGCATTTCTTGCTGTTATTTCTTTTAAACCATGCCAACACACGCCCTCCACAGCACACTGCCTTATAAACCTCTGGCTGCACTCTTCTGAATCACTCTGATTTTTTAATTAACTGCTGTAAGATCAATTACTCAGCTGCCCTTGGTTACTCTGTCCTCCTATTGCTTCCAACCATGTAACCCTGGCTCTCTCTCCCTGGTTAGCTCTGCACTGTGGTCTTGTCACCACAGAGCCTTGTTGGCTGAACACCACCATGTGTTTGTCTCCCACCTAAGATTTTGGGCCAAGGAGAACCCCAGGAGGCTTGTCACAATCAAGACATCATGACTTTGCTGGCAAGCTGTATTTATCTTGAGCTAACTTTTTTGTTAGGCTCTGTTTTGACTTTTGCAGAAGTAGGTCAGAAATGTAGTCTGGATGAAACTTGCAGAGGTGATGAGCAGCTCCTGCTCAGGCCATGGAGGCTCCATGAAAGCACCACTACCTGTTCCAACAGGCTTTAAACACTGCCGTTCTAGCCTGCAGCATCCTCAGGCTGCTCTGGAACCTGCAGTGCCTTTGGTTGCTGTCAGTGCAGTCGCTTCAGTGCACCTGGGAGCATCCTCAGGCTGGATTTCAGCACCACCTTTGCTTGGAGGTGATGGCCACAAGCTGCACTAAATAACCCAGAGACACAGGCTGGGAGTTCTACCCTAGGGAAGGAAGGTTCTTTGGCTCTCCTGTGCTCTGGACATCTGTTATTTTTTGTCAGTAGGAAATAGAAATCCCTGATTTTCCTTCTGCCAGAGTTCAGATGCTCCAGCAGGTGATCAGTAGATGGTGCCAAGGGTTCAGCATGGTCCAAAGATGAAGCAGTGTTTGCAAATATCTGGGTACTTCGTGCAGTTGCACCTCACCTGGTGGCATTTCAAGGCATAGAACAAGCACACTTTTTCTTTATTTCTAGACTTGGTCACCCTTATCCACACATTTATCATGATTTGAAGGAATGATTTTTAATAGCATTTTACATATCCTTCATAACCACATAACCTACATAACCACACTGCTGCTTTTGCTATGACAGAAATGGCTTTCCTTTTGTCTCTCTCTCACTTTGTTCATCAATAACCATTTTACAAGGCCTGCTGTGATTTTTACCTTAGGACTGTGCATCCTTTGCAATACACGCCTTGTCTGCTGCCCCCCGGATTGGAAAGTGAGGATCTGGTTGCCTGAGCTGAGATTTCACAGCTGTGCTCTGGTTTCCTATCAGCACACACAAAAGCAGTGAGCACACAGCAACAGCTCAATACCCACTTCAAACCTCAGCCTTCTCAGCTGGAACAACTGCTGTGGTTTGAAGCTGTTTTGTTAACTTCTTTGACTAATTGATAACATCTGCACCTCACCACCTTTCCCTGCCTCTCAAACTGCTTTCAAATAGATGGACAGATAATACTGTGGCAGATCTCTGTTTCTGTACTAGTGATCTATTGTTACACTTTTGGAAAATTGTGTGAGAACTGGAGGGTGTCTTCAAATAAAACCTCCCTTATCAAGGCTCCTTTCACACAGCCTCAGAAAAAAGCCCAGAGACGCTAATAAACCCTCATGCTATTAATTTGGCATTTCTCTTGTGATCAGATAAAAGAACTTCTGATTTCATACTTCTCCCCCCCCACCCCTGCTTTTTTCCTACCATGTTTTCTAAATGTGGAAATTTACACCTGGGCTTTAAAATATTGGAATTAACATTTATTTCTCATTAGTTTTCATTTTCTTCATATTACAATAGAAGGATCAGGAACTGGTATATGTGATATTTTAGTAAATAAAATCCTTGTATTCAGGATCACTCTTGAAGTCTGGTAATACACAGTGACACTATATAGGTCCCAAGGAGACATTATGGTTGTAATGGAAATATCATATATCTCATATCCCAGGTCTGATATATCAACTCAGCAATAAAAAGAAACAGGATATTTGCAACTATATTTTAAACAGGGATTTTGCTGTTACTATGAGACCATGGATTACTTAGAAATTTTGGTGAGAAAACTCCTTAATGGTTTCATCAATGTCTAACCCCACGAGATTTCAGTTCTCTCACTGCTATTTGAAATAGCTGTTAATGGAGTGAGATTCAGAAATAAGTGAGCGTGGTTCATTGGTGCCTGCACATACACCCCTGAGCTGGGTCTCAGTGCAGGTCAGATGGTCTCTTCTCTCAGGCTGCAGGATTCCCAGGATCAGATTGGGGCTATGCCTAGAGACACGTGTGCCCTGGGATGCTGTATTTGCGGGATGCCCTGATGAAGGAAGGAGTGATGAATCTGACTCCATGTTCTCAGAAGGCCAATTTGTTATTTTATGGCACTATATTATATTAAAGAATACTATACTAAACTATACTAAAGAGTACAGAAAGGATACCTAGAGAATGCTAAAAAGATAATAATGAAAACTCCTGACTCTCTCCAGAGTCCCGACACAGCCTGGCCTTGATTGGCCAATGAGTGAAAACAGCCAGAAACCAATGAAACAATCATCTGTGAGAAACAATCTCCAAACACACTCCACATGAGCAAAACACAGGAGAAGCAAATAAGATGATTATTGTTTTGTTTTTTCTCTGAGGCTTCTCAGCTTCCCAGGAGAAAAATCCTGGGCAAAGGGATTTTTCAGAGAAGGTGAATGCCACATCTTGACCTTTCGACACCTTTCCCTTGTGGCTGGGGAGGGGTTCCCCCTCCCTCTCCCTCCTGGAGCTGGGGGGGCTGGTGGTTTTAGTCAGCCTTGTGGTGCTGCTAGCTGGCTCTGGAGATGCCTGTGGTGTGCAGGGAGCTGACGTCAGCCGAGCCTCGAAGGGTTGATGTTTCTCAGCCAGCCAGGAAAGCCTCGTGAATTTCCTTGTGAAAGGAATTTCTGAGGATTCAGGGAGACTTGTGTTACATAAGACTTAGAAAACAAGATTTGATATATAAAGTCCCCAACAAAACCCATGTGCTGCCGTGAGCCCTGTTATTATTGCAATTCTTTTATTTTATGCCCTTTCAGCACCACCAGCACCTACAAAAAAGATAAAATCCCAAATACAGATATCATAACTTCACCTAATGCAAGCTCAACACATTTGGTCTTAATCTGAGTGCCTGGACTGGGATGAGTTCTGCAGGGCTGTAATAAAATAAATATTTTCCTGCACTGGGAACAGCTCAGGGAAAGGTTCAATGTCAGGTCAGCAAAGGGAGCTCTTTAACCATGTTTTGCTAGACATGGACCATATCCTTCTCTAGGAAACTGTCAGAGCTCCATAGGGACTGGTGGATGGGAAGTGATTGAAAGTATTCACCTCTTGCTTATTTTAAATGTTGGATTTGATTGGAATTTGAGCAAAGCTGGGCAGTGGGTACAGTCCCAGCTTGCAGCAATAAGAATGTTTCCACCAGAAAAACAAAAATTATTAGTGAATGAATGACTTTTGGTTGGAATTCCCTTTCTTTCCCTGCTCAAATTGGATTACTTGCAGGAACAAAAGGAACAAGCAGCCCTGCTGCAGCAGACCAGTCCCAGTTGAGTAAGGTTGAGCTACTTAACAACAGGCAGCATAGGGAAAGCTCCTTTAATTGTTTTTCAAACAAAGCTGATGCCCCTGTTCTGCCATTTTAATGCAGGAAGCAAGGGAAATGTGATCCACAGGTGCATTATAAAAGGGAAGGCAGAGGACCTGGGGAAGGAAGCTTGCCTTTTTCTGCAGTGTGAGACAGTGCCTGAATGTTTTGTGCCATTGCTCATCTGGTGCAGAAATAACCTGAACATCAGAAGAATTTGTTAAGGTCAGGAGCTTTCTATTCCTTTGCAGACATGTTGTTTTTTGGTATATCACAGATGAGTAAAAAACCCCCTCTTGCTGCCAGGTCATTCAGAACCCATTCCTAAGAGATTGTGCCTCACCAGAATTCCTGGTGTCAGTACTGCTGTGCACTGCTGCAAACTCAGGATAGTTTCCTTTCAATTTCCTGGGAACTGATTATGAACTCAGGAAGTAAAATGCAGTTCTTTGGGTGGGGATTCCTTAGATTGAGCTGGTTTATTGAGCAACTTTCCTAAAGGTTGATACTTTTATAATTTGAGAAGTTATTAATCTCCAACTTAAGCATACATTTAGTTATTGAATGTTCTCTCTCTTTTACTAGGCAGGAACATTTTTTTTTTATTTCCAGACCCATACCAGCCCATGCAAAGAACTCAAGGTTTTGAAAAAAATCAAGAAGAGGACTTTGAGCAGAGCTGGAAATGAATGCATGAGTTTTAGTTCAAGGCACCTCTGAGTAATTAATTATTCACTGATGTGATTCAGTTTGCAGAAAGATCAGACCTACCCACCACAAACTAACCAAGCTCAAAACAAAGATATTGCATGCCCAGTTGTGGACCTAGGCCAGCAGGAAAGCCATTGTGGGCTCACGGAAGTGGATGATGTTCCACACCTGGGCTTAGATATTTTGATACTAATGTAAATTCAGCAAATGCATTCTAAGTGCTCTCATATCTCTTGGAAGAGCCTAATTCTCCCTGCTCAGTGAAAGATGTATTTATTGAGACACTTCAGAGGCCACTCTAGGAAAAGCAGGTGGTTCTCACGGTTGGACCTGGATCAGAAATGAAGACTTCTGCAGCATTTTCAGCAGAGGATTTTCAAGCAAAGATTGAGTATTTGTTTTTGTTTGCTGGCTGTCAGTGAGAGGGTGATGTGTCCTGTCCTTGCAGAAGTTGGTTAAGTGAAAGTATTTCTTTATGACCATTGCCATTTTCCCTTTAATTTTGGAGCAGCACTAATCCCTCTCCTTTCAGGGTGTGTCAGTACACTTACAGACTATGATAAGTTGCCCAGCATTGAAGGTTTTACAACCTTATGTATATTTTTGAATTTTTTTGGGACACATATAGATCATGTTAAAAACCAGAAGTCTATTGTTCAATCAATCAAGTTAATCCTGGTGCTCCTTGATAACTATAGCTATCACATTTCAGAGTGATTTTATTGGATATTACTGGGATTACTTGTAGTAGCCACTCAGTCTAGACAGGGGTTTCTATTACAGAGAACACAGACAAAAGGGTAAGAAATATTAATGCCCGACATCCATTAACCATGCACAAACTGCATATCAGAGAGAGGATCCTGTTCACTTGGCTGGGGGTCTCCCTCCCTTTTGTTTATCTCTCAGAAGACCACTGGCTTCTTAATTAAAAGGAAATAAGTTGTCTTAATAAAGGAGTAAAAAAGTAAGGAGCTGCTTGAAAAAATTACCTCTTAGAGCTCATAAAAATTAGAGACCTTTCAATCAAGAGTCCCAATACTGAGAGGCCTGAGTATTTTGCCCCAAAATCTCTGGGATGTCTTTCTCTTCCCACCTCTTTGTGAGCTGGGAGCAGTCACGGTGATCTTGCTTAGAAACTTGGATCTCCCCCAGTCCTGTTGTGAGAAGTGTGATGAAATGAACTTCTGTACTCACCAGAGCTGGGTAAAATCATACTGCCCTGGTTTCTGGAACAAAGCCTGTGGAATGACAAGCACTCCAGGAATGCTGTGCCTTGAATAAATGTGATGGGGCAGTGATGCCCTTCCCACTATCCCTTGGAAGACAGCTCTGCTCAATTAGGACTGTTGGCTGATTAAAATTAGACCTTGTTAACAAGGCACTGAGTGAGGTAATGAAGTTAAACTCCAAAGCATTTCAAAATCTCATTTTATACTACTCCACATGTTCATAGAATCAGAACATATGGGCAAACATTGTACTTGCTGCCTAGACCCCTCGTGTCACAGACTGTATTTTGGATAGGACATATTTCAGATTGTTGTCAAATTGCCCATCATAATATGAGCTCCACCAGGTCTTTCAGAGAATTTTGGGAGTTGGGGGAACAGTAGAAAGCTCAAACTCTGCTTGCATATGGCTTGCTGTCCTGCATTCATGCACCCAAAGACCTTGATGTCCTTTTGTTCTTCACGTCCTTTTGGGATCAAAAGTTAATGAGCCTGTTGTTGGAAGGGTGTGGGATCACGTAGAAGCGTCAAATTTTTTTTTTTTTTTTGCTGGAGGGTGGGAATGAAAAACTAATTCCTTAGTTATATAAGAAGCTTGCAATTATTTCAAGATGCCCTTAATTCCTGGGTCATGAGGTTGGTTATGGATTATCTAGAGACATAAATCAAGATTTCCATTCAAGACTGTAGCTTGGTGTGGACTTGGAGAAAATGCTCTGCATGCCAGTGCTCTCAACCCCCTTTTCCATCTGACAGCTGATGTTGGTGTGTTTGAACATGCTCTGGGGGCACTGGGGGCTGAGTTAGGGTTGCTCTCACTATGGCTGTCATGCAGCTCCTGGGGCCCAGCCCTGCTCATCCCTAATCCTGCCCAGCAAACTGGCCTGGGACCGGAAATCTCGTCTGCTGTTGGCACAGCCCAGCCGTGGCTTTGGTGGGTCTCTGTTGGTTTGCATCCCCATTTTATAAATGGAAATGCATCACTAAGCTCCAGATTATCCAAGTACGAATGCCTGATTCTCTGGGTTATTTTAAGCAGCAGTTATGCCCTTGGTACACTTATGGCTATTACAATAAGTTCCTTGTACTAAAGCCGTGGAGCTGGGCAAAGAGTTGGGTTCCCTCAGGTTTTAGACTCAGCTCTGAGCGCTTTTTCCTCTGTTATATGTATTTACCTTGATCCAGCAGCTACAGGTGTGCTTGCCCTGACAGATCTCCTCCCTTAAACTTTCATTTCATGATAATAAACCATGAATTGCCAGGGCATTTCTCAATGTAGTGTCAGAAAGGAGAGGGCAGCATAAATTTCTGCCCTCGTTTCCAGGAGGATTATCTTCCAAGAAGAATTATTGTTATATAACTTCAAGATCACAGTATACAAATATATATGTATATAATTTGAGCTGTTTCTAATAAGCATTGTCTCTAACCTGTGGTTCACTCTGGTTTAAATGTTCTCAACTTTTTGGTCAAATAACAGCCTAGAACAATATTTTAAGGAAAAGATAATACTGGGAATTTTGTGGCTTTCACCACTCTTCAGAGGGCTTGGAGTAATGTGTGTACTTTTCAAGAAAACAAAAACCTCCACCCCCAGCCTGGAAAAACTTTAACTAAAACACCATCCAAGACAACTTGCAACTTTCACTTTGATTGTGTTGCTGATTTGAGGGTTCTTCTTTTCTGAATACAACTGGACTTTCTGAATCTGTTTCCTTAGTTTCTTTTCTTTTTTCATACTTTCTTCTGGTATTTCCCTGAATGCCACTCAGGCTCTTGCAAACTGAGCAATCAATGGTACTACACCAATGTCATTAATTTTGGATCAAGCATTTTGCTTTAAACTTTGTCAGAGATGTGAATGCTTTGGAAGTTAGACTGTGAAGGAGGCATTTATCCATGGGAAAGGCTGGCTGGTGCTGTTTCAGCCATCTGGCTGGGAGATCCTGATTGTCTTCCTTCTGACAGGTTTTGGATGACTGCTGAAGATGTAGATGTTTAAATGATAATTGATAACGTTACTCATCTCAGTGATTCTCTTGGCTATGCTCTTGCTTTAACATTAGTTTTTAATAAAACTTGCCACTTTAAATTTCATTTTAAGCAGAAAAAAAATTTTTAAAGTTTCAGATTTGGAAGCTTTTACAGAGCTTAATAAAATTCACTTGGGCAAAGCACAGTAGACAACTGCATTGGTACTGATGGTTTCTATTTAAAAAACATGTCTCTTTTGTTTGCTGCATCTTGCAGCTGCTGAGATTCTTTGTCTTGCTTCCTCTAAGTCTATCTCTTGGCATCTCACAGGCATCAGAAAGGGGGGAAGGTGCCTCCAACACTACCACTGCAGAGAGCTTGATTTTTCTTCTCTCTTGTGTGACTCAGACCTTTGTACTGGTGGGGGGACAATTTGGGCAACAATCAGGGATGCTGAGAAGAAGGAGATGCTCTCAGAGAATTGGGATGGTCAGATACCCCACCATGCTTTATAAACTCTTGTTGGATATTTAGGCAGCAGGGTGGACAAGTGCAGCAGTTTTTCATGTAGGAGAAACAGACCCTTAACCCTCACCACTGCTCTGTGACCCTCCTGGCAGGAAACTGGGCAAAGAGCCCCCAGGAAAGCTTATTGGGACAGAGATTGTGTGTGTTGGTCTGTTTGTGCGGTTCTGTAGAGACAGGAATGACAGTGCTCTGGGAATCCTGCTCTGCTTTTGGATTTGGCATTCAAAGGACAGAAAAGCAACAGCAAAACAACTCCAGAGCAACACAGACTACTCCAGGAAAATGATTTAAAGGGAAAAAAAAAAATCACATATAAATGTTCTGGATAAAACATCTGTCTGGGGAGTCTGGGATCTGACTCATCCTGCTGTCACATTCCTGGATGTCCCTTGCATCTCTAGGAAGAAGTTAGCAAATTGAAGGAAAGGAAATAAATAAAGTTAATCTCTTGCCTAGCTAGTAGTTGTATCTCTTTACCAGCTTAGCACTTCTGGGCTGTATATCCATGTAGGAACCCCAGTTGTACTTCTTTTTATGTGTATTGACATAGTGAACTTTTTAACATGTTTGCACTTCACTTTCTCCTTTATACGAGTCTATAAAAAAGCTCTTAAAATGGACTCATAGTGTTTCAATGAGACAAATGAGTGATCAGCTGAGACCCAGCAGTCCTTTCTAATGGATTAGGTGCTTGTGTGAGAAATTCTAGGATGCTAATCAGCCTGGAGAATTTTCATGCCTCCAGCACTATGTCATGACACAAAATGTTGCAATGCCTCCAAGTTATAATGGGACAGGCAAGGGGGATGCAGTCATAGGTATCATTCCTGATATTTGATTCCAGCTAGAAGGAGGCTTTCAGAAGTCTCTAGGCAGCAGAGATTTCTTATGCATTTATGGACACTGGGGTAAAACTAAACATATCCACACTAGCCTGGAATTTTTTCTAACAGCTATTTGGATGCAGTACTGTACAAAAATAATTATAAACACATGCACAAGTAGATCAGTGTGTGTTTCTGTGCCTGCTTTTTGGAGGAATCACACATTAACATATTTTCTGAATTTTGCAAATGCACTGCAAAATTGCAGCTCAATAAATGGAACTTTATATGTTTGTCTAAACTGATGACACCAGTATAAAATAAAGATATTTTCCAGTTGGGATTTAGGAAGCTGTAAGACATGACAGAAGTGTTCATAATTAGACATTTCAGCACAAATTTGAATTCTTGTGGAGTTGATCCAAAACCAGTTCTCCAGCAAAGCATGTATCTGTTTAAACACTTACTGTGGAAGGGATCGATCCCGCTGCCAGAGCAGTAAAACACATATTTGCTGTGATAGCACAGAAGTGGGTCACAGTTTACCAGAAGGAATCACTTACTGTACAGAGCTGTTAGACTTTCTGTACATTTGGAATTTTTGAGTTATGTCCTGTCACAGCTGCAGGCGTGCAAGTGCTGTGTTTATATTCTGTGTTAGTCACTGAGAAAATAAAGAAGAAAAAAAGAGGGTATTTCTTCAGCATGAGGGTGGGGAGGCTCTGGCACAGGGTCCCCAGAGAGTCTGTGGCTGCCCCATCCCTGAAAGTGTTCAAGGCCAGGTTGGGCAGGGATTGGAGCAGCCTGGTCTGGTGGAAGGGGTCCCTGCCCACAGCAGGCTGTGGAATGGGATATCTTTAAGATCCTTTCCAACCCAAACCATTCTATGATTTATTTCTTTCTAGGTGTGGTATTGTTGTTTTGGGAGATAAAGAGTAAGACTGAGGCATTTCAAAAGAGTCCTCAGGATGGTTGGCTCTCTACAGGTTTCACTGAGCATTAAAGGATGCACCTGAGTTGGTGCTGAAATGGTTAATTAATAACATAGGGCTGGGAAATCAGCTTTCTGCCTGGCACAACTGCGTCAGGAATCCTGCCAGGAGCCAGTAGCTGAAAGCCTCACTAAAACCAACAGGACAACACTATTAAATGCCTGGAGTCTTAAATGATTTGTGGTTTGTCAGGGTGACACGCCTGTGGTCTTCGTGGAAGTGCAACCTGAGAGACAACCCTGCTATGTACAGAAATGTGTAAGTAATGCAGCTTGTGAGTGTTCACGTTGTCATTACAAGAACAAAATTTTATCTGCATAATTACAAAATTATATTCTGGTAGGGATTCTTATTTAAGCCTGTTACATGCTCCAGTAAAGCAGAAAATCCCTTCCTGAGTACCGTTAATAATGGAGCATTAAGAATACACTGTTTTCTTTCTTTGCTTTATACACATCTATTTATTTTTAAAACAACTGTTTTCTGGTG
Source organism: Haemorhous mexicanus (assembly GCF_027477595.1). Taxonomy (NCBI): domain Eukaryota; kingdom Metazoa; phylum Chordata; class Aves; order Passeriformes; family Fringillidae; genus Haemorhous; species Haemorhous mexicanus. The sequence goes on along the minus strand of NC_082355.1, from coordinate 9,285,822 downwards.
CTTTCTAGGATTTCTTTCCTGGGTGCTGGAGGGAGCATTTCCCTGGAGCTGGCTGCAAGAAGGAATGTCTGTGTAGCCATAGCTGGTAATGTTCCTGTGCTCTACTGGGACCAGCCCCTTCTCTCCACAGTCTGCAGCAGGGCCTGGCACAGAGAATTTAGATGGGCAATGGAGTGGGCAAAGTTTGTCAGCTCTGAAGGAAGTGCATGGCCCAGGAGAGCTTGATAATATTCATGGATTTCTTTCTATAAAGATTAAGCTGAACTTTATTGTGTAAAAATTCATGATATTTAGTGGTGGGCTTAGCAGCATTAGGTTAATGGTTGAACTTGATCAACTTACTTTTTTTTTCAAACTTATAATATTCTGTCATTCTATATGATGCCAGAGGACTAAAATATCTTTTATTTTCCATTCCAGCAATCTTATTAACAGAATTCAGTGAAGTGAACATGCCCTCAGGGATGCCCCAAGAATTAACTCACACCTGGGCAGTACCACCTTGAGGATGGAGGGTACTGGGAATCCTTCTTGGGGGCTGTGGGGGCTTTCCAGGGCATGCTGTTATGCAGGGTCCCTGCAGCTGTTGGAGAGTGGCTCCTCAGGAGGCACCACCAGCCATTTCTGATGCTCATTGAGCCAGCCCTGCTCTCTCCACACCTGGGGAATAAAGGTGCTTCATCATCCTGCACAGTCCTGTGATGGGAAATATTAAATAATGGGTTTGGAAAATATTAAATAATGTTCTTTGAAATGAAAAGGGAAGGAAAGAAGTGGGAACCCCACAAAGAGAAGCAGGTGAGGAGGGAGGGACAGAAAGGGTAACTCCTGGCAATGAAGCCTTCCTGGGGGCAGCCCCACTCTCTGGGCAGGACCTGCCTGGCTTGCTCCTTCCACTGGTCCTGCTTGTGCACAACAGGACAAACAGCCAATGATGATTAAAAAAGGCCACTGTCAATCAGGTTTTGCTTGTTGAGCCACTGGGAATTTGTGTCTGGAAGGGCTGAGGAACCTCCTGTGTTCAGTGCTGCCTGCAGCTGGGAGGATGGCTCAGCAGGATAACCCAGACCTGCTCCCTGCAGCTTCCTAGAGTGCCCCATGGATGTATCACCCAGTGATGTGGGAAATGAGCTGGTCTTGCCAGTTGTGTTTAGGCACAGCAGTAAATTAAACAGTGGTAAAAGGAACCAGGGTTGACCCCTTCCTGGGTACTTGCAGTACTGGAAGTGTGACACCAGTGTTAGTGGCTTTGTTATGGACATGCATGCTTGGATTCCAGGCCAGTGGCTACACTGAGCAAACATTTGTGTGGGTGGGAGGAGGTAAAACATCTATTTTCTTGTGGCAGTACAAAGGATGACTAATTACACCAGGAACAGCTGCAGTGCACTTGAAACTGTAGAAGATCAGCTGATCCCTACCGTGCTTCCCCAGCCAACTGGCAACACCTGAGCCCTGCCAGGTAAAAACCAGGCTCTGTGCTTTGTCCAGCTCATTAGAGCTCCACTTGGAGAGAAGTGAGCAAAGAACAAGCTTTGCTTCACTGCTTGATGTTGCTCAAAAAGAAAAAAAAATACCTGGAATAAATATTTCAGGCCAAAGTAATATTTACGTGGGTGCTTAAAACTTTGTAAAATGCCCTGAAGGTCACAAGACATTCATCCTGCTGTGTATTTCTCTTTAAGAAGGTGCTTGTAAGTACTACTGGAACACATGTGATGAGGGGTTGCCATGGCAAACAGGTTTTGGCACTATTTAAGAGAGAGTTTTATTGCACAGCAGAATAAATAAGCATGTTAAAGCCACATACAGTAACTTGTTGGCACATACATTAATGCTCCCAAGGGCTGCAATAACTTAAGCACCCTCCCTTTAAACATTTTTCAGTGTTTTTTCTTTTTTATTGACTACATGCATTTAGTATTAGGGCTAGGAATGTCCCATTTCCACCCTCTTTTGAAGTGAGTAATTGAGGCAAAAAAAGAGGACTGTCTAATAAATCATAAAGGGGCATTGTGCACAGACAAGAGGGGCAGTTTTCCCATTCCTAGCATATATGAGGATAAGCCAGTGTGAGATCTGTCTGTGTGCTAAACCCTGACTTTCTCCCCCTAGACACAGGAGTAGATTGGCATGTTTATATTTCTGATGGAGCCTGAATAATCAGGAATAGTTTCACACTGTTTTCTGCAGTTTCTGTCTTGCTCTGTCATGCCAACCCAGTCTTCTCCCACATCACAGCAGCAACTCATTACTTTGGCTTTACTCGCTTTAGGAACCACCTGCTCTGCTCCCAGTTTGGCTCCCAGTTCACACCAGTGAGGAAGGCTCATTCCTCCCAGTGCTGAGGAAGTGCTGCAGCGAGGTAAGAGGTAAATCTGTGTCTGTGAGAGGGCTCAGGTTTGTGGTGCTCTTAAAGGTGAGCATAAATTACATTTATAATGAAAGCTCTGGTTTAAGAAGAGTTATTAGTGTATTAGTCCGGGCTTTATTAGCCCGGAGGGTTGACAGACATGTGGGAGGTGTGACACTGGCTCCCTCTTCTGTGGGATCCAGAAACTTTTCTGGGTTGGAGAACTTGAAAGCTGCCAAAAGCAGATGAAGCCTCCGAAACCTCCCCCATCCCTCCCACCTCGGGCCATTGCTATAAACCATATTATTGTAGGTGTGATCAGGTAACGCCCAGCTGTGAGGCGGGGCACGGCTGCCTCCTCCCCTGGGGAGGGGAGGGTGGCCAGGGCACTCATCAGGAGCTGCTGGGAACTGTGCCTTGTTCAAAACTGGGAGATTGGTGAGTGTGATGGACCCAGTCCTCCTTAGTTTATTGGGGAAAAGGGACAGAAATTACATCTCACCCTAAAAGGAGAGTGCAGGCAGTGCTGACTCCATTACAGTCAGAGGAAAAATCTGGATTACATATTCCCTATAGTTTTAGGATGACGGCTGTAACATATTTTACTCTTAGAACCCTTTTTGCCTCCTGCCTCGTCACCAAGACTACTAGGCATCCTTCAGTAAGGCTTGGACTGACCATCAGAGCTACTTGTTTCTCAAGGCCAGGCTGGATGGAGCTTTGAACTACCTGGCCTCGTGAAAGGTGTCCCTGCCCATGGCAGGGGGTTGGAACCAGGTGATCTTCCAGGTCCCTTCCAGCACAAACCATTCTGTGATTCTCCTCTATGATTCTAAACTTTCCTGTACACTCAGCAATAGCTGAAGCATGCTCTAGCCTCGGGAAACACAAGGAAAAAAGAGAGTTAATTATTTGATGAAAGGTACCTGTTTGTAATATTGCATACTTATGGGTGCATTATGAATTACAATTTGCTGAATAGGAGGATTCCTGCGGGAGGGACAGTGCACAAGGAAAAAAGAAAGGCAAAGGGAGGGAGGTGATTTTTATGCCTGTAAAGGTGTCTCCTGGGTGTACCCAGTGTGGAAGATTTACCATTTCCTTCTAGCTGTTTGTATTTGTTTGCAATTAAAGTCTAGTGGAGCTGTTAGGGGCTGTTGACAAATATATTATAACCAACTTAGGTTAAGCGAGTTACTTAAAATTAATCCATCCCTGCACAACACTCCTGTTTCACTTCACAAGAATGTGCCAGGAGGAAGGAGTACAATCCTGACCACATTGGGAGAAGCTCCTCAAGGTGGAAATTTGCAAATAGGGCTACTGTAGTATGTAATGAGAAGCTGCAGGGCTTTCAATTATCCCACATAGTCTGTCTCTTTGCAACTTGACTGACAGCTAATTATGCTGCTGCCATTTTTTTGGCAGTGGAATTTAATCTCCCAGATGGAAAGCAAATCAATCTGCCCATTGCTGCAGCTGAGGCATACTTTGACTCAAGTTTAATTTACTCTTCTAAGCCTAAGAAGGTTAGTCATTTCAAGGTACAAAAATATCAAATTTCTTCTGTTAACCAGGCTGGTGAAAAAGTGGGGAAGAGTTGGGATTTTATGGGCTGTGCTGTGAAACGTCGTCGCTCCTTCCTTTGTCTTAGGAAACAGCAGTATCATCTCCCCTTGATTCCTGCTTGTGGAATCTAACAAGGAAGAAGCATTTATGAGCAGGTTGCTAGTGATAATGGTTAAACATGAAATGTGGAGGCATTAAGTGGGATTCTATGGAGGAGCAAACTAAATCTCTGTAGAACTCGACACAAAAAGGGATCGGTGGCAATTTTCAAGTGCTTTAGCCAGTGTGCAATAGCCTGGTTTCCTTTCGGTTTCATGCCAGGGATATAAATACAATCCTCCTACTTACCTGCACTCTTCAGGCCTATCAATTATGCTGCTCCTTCCCAGCTGCAGTTACAACTTGAGGTATTACTGTCCTCTGTAAAACCAGCACAGAGCAGAGTGTGTGACTGGTTAGCACAGGCTGCAGACCTCATCTTCCAGTACCAGCACCTGCAGCTCCTGTCAATGCTGCTTCTCAGGCTAGAAACCCCAATTTTAGCTAGGATCAAGGGGAAGGGAGCTCACAAAAACTTGGTGCTAATGAGTGCTGGAAACCTGGAGCCTTATTTTTCTGTAAACTTTTGCCTATTTGGTTTTTTCAGTCTGAGTATGGTTCTGATGTCTTGTCTGTGTGCTATTGTTTTCCCTTTTGGAGTACTTTTTCTGAATTCTCTGGAGATGTTTAAGGCCAGACTGGGCTCAGCAACCTGTTGTAGTGCAGTGTCCCTGCCCAAGGCAGGGAGTTGGAAAGAGATGATCTTTAAGGTCCCTTAGGACCTTAGTCCCATCCTAGGACTCTGATTCTACTCTGGTTTTTGGAGTTTATATAAACAAGAAGGTTCCTGATTCACCTTCTTACTGAAAAAATCATTTCTAAAAGCGCTTTGCTCACACCTAATGACTCTAGTTCCAGTCTTCCTCACATTTTTACAGAACTACAATCACTTCAGTGACTCTTCCTTAGTACACTTGGTGGCTGAAGGATTCACACTCCTATGTAGCTATTAACACCTCTTTTTGTATTTCCATATTATCCTTATGTTGATTATGTTGATACTGCTCCCAATGGACCCTTGAATTGCATTTCCCAATTGTGATAAAATCTTGTATGTGGAAGCATTTTTGGTGACAAATCTCTGAAGATGTCCTGATGTTGTCTCATTGGTGCATTTGTTTACCTTGCTGCACACTGCTTCTCCAATATTATGGATATGAGGACTTGAGTTATTAATCTAAAATTAATTTTTTAAATCCATCATTTAGTAAACAATTAGAACAATTATTTGTTCTCAGCTATGCTGTAAGTTTAAATGCTGATGATGAAATGTAGTGTCAGACCTGTAATCTCTGAGTCAAGCACATGGAAGCAATACAGTCCCACCTATTCTTTGCCTGGTTGCCTGAAACTAGGGAGCAGTGGGATCTCCAGGATGCAACAGGGATCACGACAGGCAAAGTCTCTGCCATGTGTCTGTACCTCCTATCAGGGCATTCTTTCTCAGCCACCTGACTTCTATATGAATTGAAAATGCTATTGGCCACAAAATGCTTTAAACTCTTATACTTTTTTACTTTGAAAGTATTGAAAAGGTAGAGAATATTTTAACTGCTGTGTTCAGGTAAAAGACAGAATGTACTTACCAGTAAGGGAAGAAGCTGTAAAGGTACCTCACTGACATTTTTCCATGTGTGGTCTTCCTTAAGTGTGATTTTTATTTTTGAGGTTTTTTTTTTTTTTGGCAAGTGAAGCTTGCATGTTTAGCTCCAACAAGCAAAATGCCACAGAAATTCCCAAAGTAATGTCCTGGCCCCAGTGCACATGTTAGCAGGAATTTCTCTTCTTGTTTTCCTTGTTATGAATGTAACCTGATATGTTACTTTTTAGGTTCTTGAATAGGTGCCATAATTTGCTCAGGCTGCCTGAGGTCAAGCTTGTTCTGGGATCTCTGGCTCTCCTGACAGAGCCTGTGGGATTTTGGGACCTTGGAGCAGCACTCCTTGGATGGCTCTGGGCTGTTGGAGGAGGAAGAAGAGGATGCTATGGTGTTTGTAGGAAGAGAGAATGTGGCAGTGCCTCACATGAGACCAGCTCCAACACTGTAAATGCTTCTGGTTTTGCTTTTTCTTTACAAAAGCACCATAATACCAGCAAATAAAATGGCACATCACAGGTGATCCCAATGAAGTCAGCCAAGCTTCTTATGGAGCCCACACCTAAATAAAGAGCTGAGATATGAGGCCAGAAGAAGCAAGTCCATGTGATTTGAATTACAATTCAGTTTGCTTTAGGATTTTCTAGTTGTAAGACAAAAGTTGGCCCTCCCAGCCTGGTGCAGTGTGAGTAAGATCTGTTAAATGCCACTGGAGATTGTACTTTCAACCACCTAGAAAATAAATTGGCTAAACACTTCAGTTGACATTAAAACCTTCAGAGTTTAAAACAGTGAGATCTTATACTGTATAGTAAATTCTACACTGCCAACAGATCAGGATTCTGTTACCTGAATGCTCAGTGTGATGTGTGCTCTCCTGTGTTAAAAATTCCCTCCTGTACTGAAAAAAAATCAAGGTCCATTTCACTCCAAGTTAGCTGCTCATGAGAGTTTTTTGCTATTTTTCAATTCTTTTAGTGACATCTAGTGAAACTTGGGGAAAGTGCAAGTTCAGTTGAAGTCCAAGGATCATCTGCAGTAGCAGATGCTTCACAAATAAATGTCTGAAGTTCTGCATCTTATTTCCTTTACTGTCCCTTAAGCTGCTGTCTAAGAAATGCACAAAATGCATTTTGGCCATTAAAAATTTTGAAGTTTGAGCTCATATTGTGGTCAAACACTTTATGCATTTGAAGCACAAAAATAATTTACTCTTTATTCCTTTGAACTTTGAGTACATATTTAGAATAACTTTTATTTTATATTTTAAATTTTGCCTCCTGTTATTAGTGCCATTGCTTCTCTACACTTGAAGGCTCCAAGTATTTCCACTTTTACAAAAAACACCCCAAACTTTTGCAGGAGTTCAGGCTACACATTTTCAATATTTGGTATCCCTGAGCTTACTGAAAAGTCAGATTTGGTCTGCTTGTTGCTCTGGGTCAATCCAGACTGGATGTGAAATACTCTTTCATCAGCAAATGAAGTTTTCAACAGAGATGGAAAACGTATGCCTCCTACCTAGAATCAGCTAAAAACTTCAAAGGAAGAGCTGCCTCCCTCAGAGCAGCATCCACATGCAATAGCTTTTAACAGTGTAACTTCTTTTTCTCAAAGTACAAACCGAAGTGGCTTCCATAAAGTCTATGTTGGTATGGATTTCAGCTGTGCAAAGGACAGGGCCACCACTACAAACAGGGCTCATAAATATTTGGAAAAAATACAAAGTAGCTTCAAACAGGCTAGTATTAGATGACTGGAAAGAGTTCAAAAAATCTTAGGCCTTGCTTGATCTAAAAGGCTTCAACCTCCCAAACTGCATAGGCAATTAGGGCAGATTCTGAACAGGAGGATCTGAAGCAACACCTGGGAAGGGTGAACACACTCAGGAAAAATTCCAGCTGTGAGTGTCACTGAGCACATTCACATGCAGCCAGCACACGGAAGATGCCCAGCATATCCAAACAAGCTTCCAGGTCACTGATTCTGAGCGGCTCTCATCCGTCTCAGAGCTAACTTTTCAGAACTTAAAAAATAAAGGCTTAAAGGAAAAATCAATTCAAGTACACCAAGCGCAACAGTTCAAACATTTTACTAAATCAATTCACACAGTTTCAAAATTGTAAATATAATTAAGGATGACAGGGTTTCTGTATTTTTTTTTCTTCCAGAATCATTAAGACAATAAACAAACACAAATTAGGTTTATAGCATCTGTTCTTTTAAAAAATGAAAGGAACGCCACTTGATGTATTGATAAAGCACCACAACACAGTTACAAAATAGGGTTGGCCTGTTTCTTTCACAAGTAAAAGACTACATACTCCTAATAGCTTCCTGCTTCAATCCATACTTCATTAAAATAAAACTATAAAATCTTCTAGATTACACTAACTTCAGACGATGCCTGGTATAACAGTGCATTAACAGCAGTAATGCCAACTATCAGTGCCAACAAAAAACAGTTTAGAGAGGAAAAACAAAACAAACAAAAAATCCAAAACAAAACAACAAAACCCCCACCTTTATTTCCCTAGAGGAGCAAAATTTAAAATAAGGGATGCTCTGCCTCACAATGATTTAAGGATTTGGGGATGCTGATGGGTGGAAGAGGGGGCTGGTACTGTAGCTTTCTAGGCTTAGTTGGCATCTAGCTTGGCCATTTCCTGCACGTATATCCCTATACTCTCGCTGTCGAAGAGCACAAAGTACACTGTCTTGATTGAAGAGGACATTGTAGACACAAAATAGCTGGAGATGGCTTTCAGGATCAGCTGAGCAGCTGTTTGCTTTGGGAAGCCATTTCTAGAAGGAGAGAGAAAAAAAAAAAAGAAAATCAAAACTTGCTGAACCAACTTGTGATGGTTTAGCCTCCCAGGGAAGGCTCCAGCTTTTCTCCAACATCTCATGGCAAATAAAGTTGCAAAGCCAGTGTTTACAGTGTGAATTAAAGTTGTTGATTTAGGCAAGATTTAAAATGCTCCAACAGAAGAAAAGCATTCCTAAAATATGAATACAGAGTCTACACACACTGTTGGGTTGAACCTCATGATATCTGATAGGTCAATTATTCTCATTTAACAGGTAAGTGAATCAAGAGCCTGCAGTGTTCTGGAAAGCAGTGTATGTGTTGGAGCTGCAAAATTAAACCTGTCCTGAAAGCAAAACAGCTGTTAAAGAAAAGTAAAAAGGGACAGAGAACTTGATATAGAATATGAAACATGAAAAGACCCAAAGTAAAAAGTCTTACCACTACTAATGGTGACTAAGCATAGGATTTTACAGGACCTAACCTGACAGTCTTTCTTAAAACTTCTTCACATTTTTATCTAGGAATCCTTGTCTGAAAGATTCATGTACTGTTAAAACAAGTCAAGCACAAGTAGAATGGTCTGAACAAAGCTATGACCTGAACTTTATCGATCATGGCAAACTCCTGGAACTGCACCTGGCAACTGCTTGGAACATGGCCTGAACTTTGTTGCTGTGTTACTCCTGAAGTACTAGTACTCACCCAGACCACGGTTTTACCCTGCCAAATTCTGAGCCCTCCCCCAGCCTCAGTGATGTGCACTCCATAGTCAGTCTGAAGGTGATGGGACATGATCACTCTCTTAGGAGTAGCACCCAAAAAGAACCTGGAAGAGCCTGTTGAACACACCTGGTTCCTTGACATGCACTTACAGATACCTGGTAGTTAATCCTCCCCATTATAAAGTGTGTACTACTAATACTACAAATAATTTACAGATTACACAGATGGATGAGGTTCTCAGCATTTCCTGAGCAGTTCAAGGAAGCTGGACTAAATCCACCTCTGGCACTAACAGGTGAACATTTCTCAGCACTTGCTTACTGAAGCACCACACTGGTAATAAAATGTAATCTCCCTCTTATTTTGTGCTGCAACACACCAAATGTGAAGGGCAACTGCCTGTGTCATGGCCCACTTGCTGCACATTGCCTTATCAAAAAACATTCTCAGAGAGCAATTTTATGTCAGTCCTGCCTGCAATGTGATATTGTATGGGCTGTCTTGAAGATAATGTTTGTGGTATTTCTAAAATGATGGCATGAAATAGCTTACACTGTTTTTTCTTTTTTGAAAATGCCTGCTTTTTTTCTTCTATTGAAGAAGAAAAAAAAAAAAGGAAAAAGCATTGTGAGCAAAACTTGTATTATTCCAAAGCCAAATGAGCTGGTCAGGGATAATCAGCTGTGTGAGAAGTTAATCAACTGAGAGCAGTTTTGAACAGGAGCTGCTGAGGAGTGAGCAGCTTCCATACCTGGGCACTTGCAGGTTACTTATGAATGCTGCATCCTGGCATACAGTGCAGAAATCTTCCAGGAACTTTGCTCCTGAACTGTCATGCAGGGCAGCATCAAACCAGGGACATACACTGTTTCTGAACTGTTCTCAGGGGCCTCTCAAGTCACAACTTCCAAGTGTTCTGGCAGGGTAGTCACACCAGGGCACATGAAAGAAGAGTGGCCTGGTGAAAGGAAGGCACAGTGCCAGGCAAGCTGATAACAATCCATTGCTCAGGACACCTCTCCCAAAAGAAACGAGAGAGAGCAGAAAAATCAGCAGGAAAGTGCTGGCCTGATGGCCATGTGTGGGCTCCAAGAAACAGAAGCCTGATGCATTGATCTATGGGTCTGAGTTAAATTCTTGTGAAAAGGCAGTTTGGAACTTTAGCCAAACCAGTGTCAATTCAGATCAAAGTCAGAGCATCAGAATGAAATCCCTTCTTAGAGGATGAGTTCCTGTTCAATCCCTAACTCTCCTTTCCCTTTTCTCCTGCTGGCCCTACCAGACTGAACTCCAGGCTACCTCTGAACAGAACCCAAGTTGTGCTTTCCATAAGTTGGCTGTAGCTGAGCATCTGGCCCAATGAATGCTACAAGTATGCTATTTTATTTCCCCTCGTGATTTATTTGAACTGCCCTCATGTAATCCCATTCCTCAACTATAAAAGAGAATGAAACTGTTTATGTGGGTTTATTGGGTGATGTCTGCTTGACAGATGCCTGTACTAGAACAGCTGCATACATGTGGTGTCTTTGGCATTTGTTATCTTTTAAAGCTTTACATTTTTTTCTTTTTTTAATGCTTTTGACTTCATAAAAACAAGTAGAGAGTATTGTCAGAATATATTATGTTCTCTCCAAAATTAACTTATGTTTGAGTATTTCTAATTAAGGGGGGGGAAATAAGGAAAAATACATAACCTCATATATTACTTAAGGCCTTTGGATTCCTCTCCATCTTTTAAAAGCACCACTTTAACTGGCTCAAGTAAGAATGACATGTATATGCCAAGTGGAGGACTTGCCCCAGATCCTGCCTGTCAGTAACCAAATTTCAGAACAGAATATGAATCCTGAGGATTGTTCAAGGCTTCATCATCTTCCAGTAGCAATCACCTACTTGACAACAAGGGCTGGGAATGGTTCTTTGCTGGGAGCTATCCAGAAAAGACAGGGCTGTGAGGAAGATACTTTACATGGTCCCACTTTTACATAACCAATTCCACAGACACTCTGCACTCTCCACATTATTCCGTGGAGGAATAGAGTTTCTCCCAGAGAGTGATTCAGAGCTTCTCTTTGTACTGCCCAGCCTGTGACCCTGACAGCTAATCCAATAAGTTACTATGAATCCCCTGCTTTATTTTGCTACTGTTCTGCAAAGTTTGCTCAAGTTATCTCCTTAAAATGATACCTATGTAAATTAACCTTAGCTGGAGATTTCTATGATGCAAGTTGCTTAAATTTAGCATCCTAATGAAACTTTTATTTCTTGTCTTTCACCCAAAACCTCAAACACTGTTTTCTGCCTTAGCCCACAGAATATACAAGAATTAATCTAGTGTTGCGACACAGCACAATGGGAAAAATATTCTTGTTGTACACCAGCCAACTTCTTTCATGGCAAACTCAAGAGGGTCAGTTGTTCAGGGTTAAGAGACACAACTGTGTAATTCAGCCTAGATTTGCCCCTTGGTCTTCCTACTGAGCCATCAGTGAAGGCCAGGTACTCCCAACCTCCCTCTGCACCCCACACCCAGGAGCCTCAGACTAAAGGTGCAGTCAGTCTGGACTGAGACTCTTAAGAACATGATCTGACTTTCAAAGGCACTGAGCATACAGAGCCAGAGGACCTGAACTTTAGACTGAGGCTTTCAAAGACCTTGGCAAGAGTTTTTAACGTCTTCTTTTTTTTTTTTTTTTTTTTAATGAAATAGTCCCATGATGTAAACTATATGGAATTCAGCTTATGGATCTTGGATGAAAACTTGAAGTGACTCTGCAAATCCTGAGAATCAAGGCACTTTAGGTTTGCTGCTTAAACAAACACTAAGACATGTCTTTTGGCCATTGTAAGACAGCTAAATTTCATTATGCACTAAAATCAGGCAAAAGAGCCCCCTTTTCTTCATGTTCTTTTCCACATCTACAATTTATATGAATAAATTGTCTGAAAGAAGTCTTTTAACATTCTCTTGAAAGTTCATTTTATGCTCTTTATCCCATTTGCATGCTTTAAGATTTGCAGGGATCACTATGATATCTGTCAACACTAAACTAGTACTCAGGAAAACACTGCAGGCTCCAAGCATTGCCTGAAACTCTTCTTTAAGGGAACTGATTCAAACAAGGAAGAAAAAAGCCACATTGTAGCAATGTGTCTTGTACATGGGAAGGGACTGGAAAACCAGATGGCACTTAGAGAATGTGGCCTATTTGGCATCAGGTTTGCCTGACAACCTTACCTGCCACTGCCAATGGAAGGAAATGCAATTGATTTCAGCTTCTTTTCATCAGCCAGGGCCAGGCAGTTCTTCACTGTCTTCTCCAGCAGCTCCTCACATTTGTCCGAGCCCCAGCCTGGGCTATTACAGTGGATCACAAATTTCGCAGGCAGTCCATGGCCAGCACTGACAACAGCTAGGAAGAATTGAAAAAGAAACATAATTACCTTCCTCTCTTTAGGATTAAAGGAGTGTACATGTGATTAAAATAGCAAACAATCAACAGACATTCCCTTAGCCCCTGAGAATGTTTTAGATTATAAATCACAAATCACACAGCCTTAAAATACAACATGATTACAGAGACTTTGTGTTTTCCATTTCCAGCTGCATTTTGCTGTGATAATTTATAAATCATAGCTAGGATCGAGCTTATTTGAGAGAGAGCAAGAATTCGTGGCTGACATCAAAGGAAGCACATTCATATTTAGGACTGGGTAAGGAAAAGGGCAGTATCTGTTAGAACCCAAACCCAGACAAGGATGATCCTGCTTTGGTTGGGTTTACTGCAGAGATACAATAAATACCAGGATGCTGGATAGGCACAAGGAGGTCCAGTAACCTTCAGCTACTCCTGCTAAATGTACAGTGTTCAGCTGGCTTCTGATCATACCCCTGCTTAAACTGGAGCAGTTCAGAGCTACTACTGCTCTGCAAATCCCAAAGGAAGGATGAAAAAGAGGTGAATTAAGATTCTGGCTTATTTCCAGCTTTGTCTCTGAATAACTAAAATGAAGACATTTTGTGTGATTTCAAGTCTTTGGGCCTGGCCTTATTTTAGCTTTTTTGTGTATGGGTCATACAAAATCACTTGAACAATGCTGGGCTTAGTTTCTTTCTTTCATCACATTCTTGACAGAGGAGTGTAGAGAACGCATTTACAGATCTGCAGTGTTTGATTCACATTGTTTGTGTAACAACAGGCCAGGCCTTGTATGTACAAAGAAATGAAAAAGAGTTTTTACCATGCTAATCATATCTTATCACCACAATATTACCATGGACATGTGGGGACTAAGAAGATGCAACAGACCCTGCCTACAAACTGCTGACAGGCAGGGATTCTCCAGATGAGAGGCCTCCTTCTCTGCAGGGGAACATGCTCTGGGTTCACCACTTCCCATCACAGAGCAACAACAGACTGTGCTCTGCCTGCCAGAAGCCAGGGGAGGAGGATCTCTGTCATTTCCGAACTCACGGGGCTGTGGTTGCAAATAAAAAGTTGTAACTTTGGTTTGTTAAAAAAAAAAAAAGGTGGGGGGAAGCAAGCCGCCCTAATCAAAAGCTGAGGGAAGAAAAACATCTATCTGAAATCTCACAAGAATATACAGTGAGCCTTTACAGAGTCAGCCCCTAAAATACCCCACAAAAGTATTGGTATAAAATGGTAACTTATGTCTTCACAAAACCATAATAAAAATACCAACAAGTTTTTTAAAATATTAAAAAATCAGGTTTACAGAGATGCTTATAGAAATCCTCTATTCCATTCTGGAATGTTTATGAGGCATTTTGCTATTAAAGTATAGTAGAGGTAACTCTTGGCACATGATCATCACATATGGATACTATCTCGGGGCTGCTGCAGGAAAGAAAAAATAGACTTTGTCATATGGATCCTGACCAGGGGTTAACCAGAACATTTTGAAGGACAATGGAAGCACAAGCATTTCTGTTCTTGTGGCTTTGCAGAGTCCCAACATGTTGAATAGCCTCAGTGTTAGGCAATGTTAATTTGTCATAATTGCAACTAAAATGTTGGCAGATTCAGAATACATCATAAATCCAAGAAAAATCTATTAAAAGCAGCTGACATATCTCTAGTCAGATGTGAAATGTGGATATCATCCCTGACAGAATAAAGTAATGTATTGATACACATGACCAACTTCAATATTTCTCAGGGAGTATTTTCCAGGGTAGTCATTAATTAACTCATTAGGATTCTGATGAGGACAACTGTTCATTACCAAGAGCAGCTGTCCTTTACTTCAAATGCAAATGCACTGAAATGGGAAGTAAAAAAAAGATAAAGCCAACTATGGACTTGTTCTGTGTCACATTCCAGGTAAACATTCTGGTTATGGGTAGATTAAAGGGATGCCCACAGAAATGAGAAATCTGAACCCTGGGTACATGAAGGACTGAAAAATGGATGTATTAGTTCTGCACTAGAGTCCTCCAACAAGTTCCTAACAGCCAGTTTATCCCAGTGCAGTGCAGAGCTGCCCTGGAGTAAGACTGCCAAGCAACCTCCAGATCTGAGGGATGCACTAATAGCTGAGAAAAAGAAACTTTTCTTTTCAACTTGCCACCTATTTGGAGCAGTTTGGTCTGGGCTGGTCAGCAGTCTTGTTCAGAAGTTAGTAAAAAGAAAAAAGTGAGTAATTGATTCTGCATATTTTCACAGAACAAAAATTCCAAGAAAAACTTATTAAAATCTTTAAAATGCAAGGGAGAAACCCCCAAAGTATTAAGCTCCAGAAGTAAACAGTTGTAATTTTTCCTGTCAGAGCTGAATTCTTACATCTCCCCTTCAGCTGTAGTTAGGATTCGTTTACAAAACTGTGCACACTGTATTTATTTTTATAGCATAAACACAGATGGCAGAATCAGCCTTCTATATGAACAACATGGATCAGCAATTTCACAGATGGTGTAAAATTATATGTTGCCATTATCAAACTTTATTACTCACATAGTAGATTTTTCTCTGAGATTACATAAATTTTGATAACTAGGCATCAAAAAGTCATAAGCTTTTATAGTGATGATTTTGGCACTGATTAAACTAAGTACCCAAGCAGATGCTGAACTTTAGGCATATGCTTAAGTTCAGTGAAAGTAAGAGGCATTTCAGCAAAGCAGATGTTTAACAGAGTCAGACTCAAAAATAAGCATCTCATTAATTGCTTTTCTGAACTGTGCCCTTAATGATCAACACTGAATGTGCATGCACGTACCTGTGAACAGCCCGGCTCTACTGTAACACTACAGCACTGCCCTTTTCCCAGGTGCTTAGGTAAAGGTTACTTAAGACGCAATGTGTGCAGTTTAACTGTGGAGAATACAAACACACAGCCCTTGGGAGCTGCCTGCAGACAGCAAAGCCCCAGGAGCGCTGCAGGGGGAGCTGGGCTGGGTGAGCCAAGCCCCACTGGCACAGGGCTCTGGGTGGGGGTCCCGAAGCGCAGCCTCACCTCCGGCTATGTCCAACGGCCCGTTCTTTTTGCGGAGCTCAATGACGGCTTCCACAAACTCCTTGCCACCTTTCTTTTCCAAAGTGCTCCCTGAACAGAGAATTGTTAGTTTACTCCTCTGATCTTAGCAGACATGCGACTCATAATTTGCTTTTGTTACATCACTCTAGAGTTTTCTGCCCAAACATTTTTTGGGGACTGCAAAGTAAGATCTAAACCTTTTGGGACTTGAGAATTAGCTAGTCATTAAAAACAACAACAACAACAACAGAAAGAACAAAAAGACAACCCTAACAACCCAAAAACCTCACACTGGTATCCCTTGCTAACATTCTCAGACTTGAATTTACTGTCAAGAAACATCTGACATGACATCCCTACCTCCTTCCTTTTCATGAGCATCTCTTAGTGTGAAATGTTCCAGAAGAATGTGCTAGCTCAACAGTGGTTGAAGGTTTGTAATTCCTTCCCCTATAGGATTAATTTCCCCTCTTCTCTTACAAATTGTTTTAAAGAGCCATTTGCCACAATAAGAATTTGAAACTCACCTGATCTTGGTCCCTGACCCCAACAGGTGGCCCCAGGAATGAAACAGTCTCGTGAGTGCAGCGGGCTGCTTTACTTGGTAACTGCCCAGCTTGTTGAGCCACCTTTAACCAAGAGGAAGAGCCTCAGAAATAAGGAGAATCTCTAAGGAACACATTCCTCCAATGAACTTCTCTAACTACAACTAAGGAGCTGGACAAAGTTATTCTGGGAGGAGAAGAGCTGTGCAGTGTATCAGGGCAGCCAAAAGGTATGCTGTTTACAAAGGCAGTCCATCACTAAATGGTTTAGATCTTATTTTGCAGCTCTAGTTTTAAATATTAATGAAAGAAAAAACAGCCCAAGAAAGCATTTTCCTAACTACATAAGCATCCCACATAATTTTGCACTGTGCATATTAATTATAAAGGTAGACAAATAAAGGCTCTGATTTGAGATATTGCTTTGAAAACTGATTTCCAAAAGTTCAGAACTAGGATCTCTAAAGATCTAGACATTTACTTGGTGACACCCCTTACTTCCACTGATGAAGAAAGGAAACAAATGCAATTTCTGATGGAAGTGCACATACTATATGTTCCAGGAAGCAGACTCCCTCCTCCAAGGCTCCAGTTACTGAACCAGGTTATATAGCCAAGGAACCAAGAAGACTGCAAGATGCTTTTGTTTTGTTTTACTAAATTTCTTCCAAACTGCAAAGTTGAAAACAATACATTTGTTTTCCATTCAAAAACTGACTCTGTGACCCTGAGTCTATTTTGTTCATGGGAGTTTATTGCTTTTGGGGTACAAAAGCTGAGGACAATTACAAAAGCTATGCGTTTTCTTTGGTTTTTTCATAACTAGTTCACAACAGGGTTTGCCAAAAACTGGATTGCAAGGTCAGACTGTGTAGGTCAGAGAGTAATTTGCTGTTTGTGCTCATTTAAGCTTTTAAATATAAATACTTCAGCCAAACTCCAAAGGATCTCCTGAACTTAAAGTTGCCTATCCCAGTGCAACTGAGTAGGAGGATCACCTTACAAATCCCTTAGAAAAGACAGTAATGGCTTTATTTGTAGCAGCAAGGTGTCTGAGGAGAGTGCTGGGAAAGGAGATCCGGAGCAGCACTCAGGTGCTTGGAAGCACTCTGCCCTTCAAAGGCAGTGACTAAACCACAACACCCTGTGCCCTTTGCTGAGCCCATCCAGCAGATTTGGCGGACTCCAGGGTCTTATAAAATCACTCTGACTGAGAAGGGATGGGGAGGGAATGAAACAGTCTTCCATTCCAGTTATATTTTTGTTGTATATATTTCCATATCATTCCTATTTATATTTATATATATGCCAGTTATATTCCCCATGAGTCCATGGACTCTGATCAGTCCTAAAACCCATGACATTCATAATCCTTAATTTCTCTTGTTTCAAGGGGAAACATAATTAAGCCTTGTGCAGAACCTAGGAACAGCAAAGTTCTATTAAGTAGGTAATTTCTTTGCCATTGCAAAGCTGTTGTACATTTAATGAAATTTAGCCTAGTTTGGTATAATTCAATCCAGAAGGATCAGCTTTTTCCCTTCTAGTGGGAATTAATTTATAATTAAAAGCAATGAACAACCATGTCAGTTTATTCCACTGAGCTCTCTTCTTGCAGATCTGGTACAAAGAAGAGAAGAAGCAATATTTGGTATGAATGAGTGAAATATTATGCATTTACTCCTCAATTATGCTCTTCTTCTGATTAATACTGAGGATTTATCTTGAAATCATACTTGACATCTATGTTGTAAATTAGCTTAATCTGGTAAAGGACAGACTGTATTTAACTATTTTCCACTACACTAGCAAGTTTCTTGAGGGAAGTCTCGCTTCACAGCTTCAAGGTTAGTAGCTTATTTGCTCACAAGCATAAATATGTGTCACTCCCATGAGAATAAGATCATTATCTCATGCTTTCCAAGCAGGCATTGGTATCAGTGTTGAAAACAGCGTTAGCAGAAATTTAGGCTCTAAAATTCTCAGGATAAGCCCCCAGTACACTTAAATTGTTAGGAAAAAAAAAAAACAAAAAAAAATTTTAAAAAAATTTAGATGGGTAAAAGTTAATCATTGGAAGCTAAGCATTTGTGCACTTCTATTCTTTCTTACAGCAGTCAGAGGCAACAGGAACCTACACTAAGGAATGAGCAGTCCAACTTCAAGAGACAATTTTCTTTGCAGAGTAGCAAAGCATTTCTTTGTCACAGGGTAGGAGACAGGCACATTGGCTAAATGGGTCTGACAGACTTTGGAAACATATTCTTCAGGTACAGGCTACTATGACACTCTGCATATTATTTAGCCAGCAAAGTCACAGTGCGTCTGCCCCAGCAGGTCGACCCGAGCTATATTTCTCTGCTAGTTCCTCAGAATGCAGCCCTTTCAGAAAAACAGGTGGTGCAGGACGTGTGTCCCTCCTAGTCAGTACTGAAAACAAGGCCTCGGCATGGGGGGAGCCCATTCTCACAGTGATGGTGAGGTCAAGATGAGATGCAGAACAGAGGCTGGGATCAGCTGACTTGTTCTTAAGCAGTGCCAGCAACTTCTACATTTGGCCCAAGTACTGATTTGCCTTCTCAAATTACCAAGGCAGTTCAATCAAAGTACTCCTATCCTTTTATAAAATCCTTAAAAATTCTGTGTATTAGAGGGGTAAGAGAAAGGCTAGGAGAAGAATTACTCAAGGGACAGTTAAGATGGCTGAATTAAGAGGTCTGTCCTGTTCCAGGTCATGCCTTCTCTCATCTTTGTTGCTCAGGTGAGCGATGTGTGTGCAGCCCTAGCCTGGGCTTGTGGGTGTGAGGACCGTGGAGCAGGGCTAGGAAGGTCATCGGTCCGTAAGGATAATCTTAAGAGTTTGGAAAATACAAATAGGTTAGATCCAGCCTGTGAATCCAGATATGATCATCTGAAACTTGGCATGGAGAGTGTGCACTGGAACTGGTTAAAATCTAAAGATCAAGACTCAAACCACAATCAAACCAGGCACGTGTCAAACCAACAATGTTGTAATGTATTTTCCTTGGTCACGTGCCTGCCTTTAACGCACTGTTCCTGCACTTCAATTTTGGTGGTGCACTCCATGGTTACTTCTGAAAGGCTGATTTGGCAACAAAAACCAAAAATGCCCACTAGGTTTGTAATTGTTCATGTCTTGTTACGATCAGTGGGGACTGCTGGAAGTGAGAAATGAATGCAGATCTGCATAGCTACAACAAGCTGGTGGCTGCTGACCATGCACACACATACGAACTGCGCAGCACTGAACTTGCCATTACCTACTTCACCACCGGTGTAGAAGTCAGAGTTTGTCGGGTGAACGACAGCATCACTGTCGATCGTGGCAATGTCAGCCTGTACAACTTGCAACTACAACAGGTAAACAGATGTATATCAACCACGTTGGACAGAGACCCAGCACAGGCTCTACATTTACACATGTACCAACGTCCATATTTTCCTACCTTTACATCTCCAAACCTTGCGCCAAAGGAGAATGCTGAGTTGTGTGTGCAGGTGTGTGTAGAGAAAGGGGTGTAGGGAGCAGGAGGAGGAATATTGAGTACGACATGATCAAATAAATGTTAAAATGACAAGTCAGAGCAATCACATGAGATCATTTCCAAAGTTTTAAAATCAGCTAATGCCCCATTTCACTTTGCAGAAACCTAGAACAACCAGTTCCCCACAGAGCATGACATTAAAATATGGAATCTGTTTAAAAAAGAGAAATTCAGGATCATCAAGACAAACAAAATAATTAGTTTCTCCATTTTGTCAGCACTAATTAGCTGACAGCCACTGATTTTCATATATAAAGCCATTCATCATTTTGTTTTTAAAAATACCAGTTTCCTTCACATGGAGGAAACAATGTATTTGCAGCCAGGGTTGTACAGAATTTGCTTTAAAATATACAAATTGTTTGTATAGTTTAAAAGTAAGGCAAATATTTTAATTATATGCTGGAATGGCTAAGATACCTGCAGAAATACATGTATTTCTAAGAAAGGCTGATATAAAAATTAGCCTTCTTAGACCTTTTTTCTTGCGAAGTTACTTTTCTATATTCCCATAGGAAATGCAGCTGTATTAGAATTATGGATTGTATTCCATTAAGGAAGTTTCAAAAAAATACAGCAGGTCTACTCAAATAAGAAGGGAATGCAGTAGATAATGCATGAAAGGCAATTTTTGTTTTGTTGAAGAATAAACTTCTATTAAAGAAGGATTTTTTGATTTCTTATCAATCTGAAACAAGAGAAAAGCTTCAAAAGTGATTCTCCACCCATGATAGTTCACTCTTGGTATAATATCAATATTTGTTTCCAGCTGAATGTAAAAGTGACAGGGAAGAATTAAAACATAATGGAAACAAATTATTGACTGAATTAAACATCAAATCAAGGTATGGAAAAATTGGGGACAGCTAATAAAGTAATAAGCCCTTACCAAAATTTTTAAGCCTACTCTTAAGAATTGAAATAAAACCCCTCAGATTGGAGGTAGAATGGAGAAACTGCTTATTTTGAGAAAAACCTGACAAAAAAGTATTTTAGTCCTCAAAGTATCCAAATAAGAAACCCCCCAAAATAGCTAACAGTCACATATGATCATTATGGAAAAGAATTTAAAATTTTTGAACTGAAATCAGCTTGAAGACTAGCAATAGCTGCAAGTGTTCAGAATTGGTCAAAAAGTGTTTTGAATATAGTTCTTCAACAAAGAGGACCTGCAAGATTTGAATTTCTGCTCTGATTAAAGGTATAAAGCCCGAGAGAGTAAATTCTGGGTTCCATAATTTCCATGTGACCGTTAGTTGTGTCAACCCATGCCCCATTTACCTAGGTCATCTTTAAGGTCAATGTCAGCATTGGTAGGATTGATAATGGCCTCCACCTCGAAGCCGGCTAAATTACTGATTTCACTGTGAATAAGGTTCAGCTGAAAAGAAAAGCATGAGGTGGGAAATAACAGGACAGCTGGGAAATCACAGAGAAGCTGCAGAAAAGTGAGCTTTGCAACACAGATGGAGATAGCATCACTGCAAACAAATATGCAAAATAAAAGGCAGGTCATAAAGGGATATTAGCCCAAAAAAATTCAAACACAAGACTCAAACATTGTTCATACTGGGAGAACAGGAATGTACCAACTAGTAAGCTCTATTTTTGTTTTATACTGATCACTATTTGGGATTCCTATTATTATCCACTATCTCAAGAGGGCTTACAAGAAGTCTGGACAGGGACTTTTCATGAGGGCATGGAGTGACAGGACAAAGGGAATGGCCTTAAACTGAAGGAGGGGAGGTTAAGATTGGATATTAGGAAGAAATTCTTCCCTGTGAGGATGGTGAGGCCCTGGCACAGGTTGCCCAGAGAAGCTGTGGCTGCCCTATCCCTGGAAGTGTTCAAGGCCAGGTTGGATGGGGCTTGGAGCAGCCTGGTCTGGTGGAAGCTGTCCCTGCCTATGGCAGGGGGTTGGATTGAGATGAGCTTTAAGGTCCCTTCCAAACTATTCTGTGATTCTAATTCTGCCATTAAATGAGATTATTTGTTTCTTCCCCAAGTACAGAAATGAAGGACACCCTAAGCATCCCTTAAGCATCAATTACAGGGATGTGCTGGGACTATTCTGCACTGAAACAGGGTCAAAGCTGCTGCTGCTCCTTCCTTAAGCCAGCAAACATGAGCCTATCTCTGAGAAAGCAGACACTTGTCTCCAGCAATTCTTCCATCCCAACAAGAGGATGTGGTTTTTTTTCTTACCTTATCAGTGGTCACCTGTTCTGTATTACAGCACTTCAGTCCTCATTAGAGTTTTGCAGCCTTTGGGAATGTCTGGTGAGGTACCAGAAGCAGGCACATGCTATTACGTGCTTATTGCTTCTAGTATTTATTTAGTTTGCTTTACTTCCTTTTGTCCCTTACGAAAGGAGATTTTTAAACCCACTCATTAATGCTCATTTACTCCTCTAAGTACCCCCATATATTTCAAGCATGTCTTTCAATTTCTTTCTTGTTATAAATCAGGAGGATTTCTCCTGAAATCACAGGAAGATTTCTTCTCTCTCCTGAGGCACACAGGGAACTGCGGGAGGCAGCACAGAGATCACATCTGCACTATGTATTCTGAAGAGACAGTCTGGGGGGTCTCCTCATAGGATGTGACTCACAACACAAAACCAACTCTACAATTTGATGCAACCTAATGGGAATGCTAAACTTGGCAAAGGTCAAAACTGCAGGTATGGGAAGTTTCTAACCAGGGTTTGAGCAGGTTTGACATTGCTTCATAGCTTCTGTTGGAAGTCTGATTTCACAGGAACCATGTTTACTACTGACAAACTTTAAATACTTTGGAAGTGCAATAGATTTTCCAGACTTTTTCATTTGGGGAAATACATTAGCTACAGCAAAACCAATGCCTGAGTTTACAATATGTATTTTAAATTATTTTTCCAGTAGCTGTTTGGGTGATACGGAGAGCAACCATGAAGGAGAAAGCTCTCATTCATTTATGCAATTCCTGCAACCAGCTGCAGTTAGGCCAGGGTTTCCTTTCAATCCAAAGCCCTCAGCCTACAAAGCATAACATTCATCTTCAGGCATGGCACTTTATATCATCCATATCAGAATTTTATCTCTTGTTTGTTGTAGCCCACATTCCTAAAGTTAACTCTTCAAATAATTTCTTTGTGTATGTTAATTTATTAACAGGGAATATGAGCCAGTCCATAAAACCCATACAAGTGAATGGGACATTTAAAGAGGCCACCATCCCTATATTTAAATTTTCTGAAAAAAAAATTTCCATTTCATTCATTTGATTCTATGAATTGACCTTCTTTCTCTTTTTAAAAGCCTGCAATTTCATATAATTTGTATATGTTGCTTGAGTAAACTATGTTACCTCAAACTAGGGTGACTGACTAAAAATTAGTGTAATTCAGCCCTGTTTTAAGTACGTGTCTGTTTGGGAATTTGTAATAAAATCTAAGAAAGCTTCCTTTCCAAATAGCCTGGAATCCTTTAATACTTCACACATGGTGAGTTATTCATACTGGAGTTTGAGTCTTGAGTTTGACTACAAGCAACTGCTGTTTAAAAAACCAGTCAAATCAAATCAAACCAAAATGTTAAAAAAAGTTAATGAATTTTTAAATTAAAAAAAACAACAGCAAAACACATGCACACACCATGACTGTTTTGTGGAGATTATAGTATGTTCCTAAACATATTTTGCTCATTCTGTAAGTGATATTTTGATTCCTAATTCTGTGCTCTATAAGTTTTTACCCCAGATCTATCAGCTGCAGACTGTTTTTGTTTTGGACCTTAAATCTATCCCTGAGCCTACTCATATATGGGATTTACATAGCAGCCAGCTGGTAATTAAAGTTTCAATTTAGCAACAATAAGAAAAAGCTTAAAAAGCTGCACATGACTGATAGCATATGTTGGCAGCTAAGTATTATTTTACTAAATTCTGCATTTACTGCTCAATGCCGTGTTAGCTATCCAATTGCAAAAAACAAATAAAAAAATAATCAGAATATTTCCTGTGAAATTAAATCCACCAATGAGTAATTGCTCAATTTCACTACCCAACAGTATGAAGCATGTATTAGGCAGAAGTGATCCCCTAAAGGGCCACTTTAAAAAAATAGATAGATACATGTGCAACAAAGAATGGACATAACTTGAAGTAACATTTCAAATAATGTAAGTTAGATAAAATGCAGATGGCACTTAGCACATCCATGAATATTTTCTAAGCCAAGCCTGGCATTGCTAATTTCAGACAAAATTACCTTAAAAGTCTTGAAGATTTTTCTGGTATGAGTCTCATACTGAAAACTGAAGATGCGTGGTGCAGACCAAAAGCTGAGGTTTCTTGGAAAGTCTAAAGCTTAGGTTTGAGTTCCTACAACTCTGCCTCTACTTTGTAATACTCTCAGGAAAAACACACTACTTAATGTGCACAATGCCACATTTCCACTGGGATGTCACTTGTGGATGTGCAATCATTTACATATTAACTAGATTTTAATAATTAATGTGGCACTAATAAACTTCTACAGGTATAACTGAAGGATTCTTTGCCATTTCATGACCTCTAAGAATTTCCAGCTGAATGTCAGCAGTTATCTAAACATTAAATACAATAACTGTAATTTTGAAAACTGAGCAATACCCAGGTCTGCAACATTCTCATTTGTGGTTTTTGCATCAAATTAAATTTAGAGTTATTAGAAGGATGAATAGCTGCTCTTGCAAATAAGTTCCTTCCCTTCCATAAACATGGAGCCAAGAAAAATATTTTTTCCATTAAACACTTATGAATGGTGTGATATCAAAACCAAGATTGTTTTCTTCCTTCTCTGCATTTAGCAAAGGATTTTCTGATCTGGCAGATAATGGTTTTGTAAACCAAACAGATGTGCTTGAAAGATGTTCAAGAATGTCACAGAAGGTTTGAAAGATCCTGATTAACTGATCACAGCAGCAATTCTTCAAATGCCTTCTGTAATCCTCAGAACATGATCTATTATGGAGTGTTCCCTCACAGGGGACAAAAAGGTTTGCATTTTCTTTTAATTTCTCATTTCATTATGTGTTACAACAAAATACTGACACCTGGTCCCTCTCATGCGCAGGGCTAACTGACAAGGAGCCAGTGCAAGGATGGATGTGTCACACCAGTAATTTCCTCAGGGGGCTGGACTCCAGTCAATGAGAAAGCCAGAAAGCCCATTCCCCAGTATTAGGACTAACTGGGAAGCTGTACAACAGACACTGGCTTTGCCCACCACAGCTTAAAGCAGTCCTGGAGTTCATGATTTTCTTCCACTGAACCCAACAGCAAAGCCCCACTGATTTGCTGGGTCAGTCTTGCTGGAACACAACACTAGGTCTTATTACAGGTTTCCTATGGTAACTAAAATGAGTTCAAAATCAGCTCCAGAACTCTGACATTACTTGCTTTCTTGAAACAGTAATGTAGGCTATAAATTTTGGGTTCTAATTTAGTCATCAAAATGTTTTTGAAAAACCACCCCCTAATAGGAGTAAAATAAAAACCAACCCTACCAAACCAGCCACCTAGCTGTAAAATTAAATGTGGAAAATCAGAAGTATTGAAAAAAATGTTACTCTCATGCATGTTACTTGGCAAACAAACTGGAGGATAAATGGAGAACAACCTCAGTATGAAATAAAAATGAGTCAGAGGAGTTACATTCCACAATGGACAATGGCTCATCTTTATGGCTTAC
The DNA here is from genome assembly GCF_027477595.1 of Haemorhous mexicanus. Taxonomy (NCBI): domain Eukaryota; kingdom Metazoa; phylum Chordata; class Aves; order Passeriformes; family Fringillidae; genus Haemorhous; species Haemorhous mexicanus. The sequence goes on along the minus strand of NC_082355.1, from coordinate 9,260,340 downwards.
AACACAATGATCTGATTATTGAATGATAGCAGAAAGATGCAGTTTTACTTAAGAAAATTTTGCATCACATATTAAAAGCAGGTTTCAGGATAAAAGACCAAATTAATTTAATGACTCTGTTTAAATGAAACCTCTTTAAGCAGATATGTATTTGTATTAAACCAACCCACATCCCAAATCATATTCACAGGGAAAAAAAGAATTGTTGATCTCTAGCTTTTCATAAAAGCATCATTCATTATTACACAACATTAACTTCTGTAAATCACAAAGCAGAACACAGTATAAGACCATTATTATGAACAAATGTCTAAAATAGGTTTTGATAAAAACCTGTAAATCATTTACATCAGCAATGAAGTGGGCTGACTGTTGGAAAAAATACATTTTATGCTTAGAATAATTTCTTTGGCAGATGCTTATCTGTAACAATTATGTTGTTTATGAAAGAGATAGATTACAAGCACACAGGCTTTCCTTCTAATTAAGTATTTAATTATGTAGTCACATGAAGACTTATTTATGTACTGTTTAAAATGCTCTAGAAGTTGTTTAGGAGAATTTCTTTGATAAGAAAAACTGATATCACACATCTCCTTGATTGCTCAGTGGGGAAATGTCCATTGTACCTAGATGTTTTGTGGAAAAGGGGGTAGTAGGAGGGGGCTGTTCCCTAAACAGCACAGAAAAACAGGTAATAATTTATAAAAACGCAGGATCATACCTTCTGGCCAAGAAACAGGCTTTTGGTGGACAGGACTGTGAAACCATCTGCAGGAGTTCCCTCTGTTGTACTGTCAGCACTGGCTGATTTGCTCACTTCTCCCTGCTTCTTCTTCCAGAAATACAGTTAATTAGTTAACTCAAGACTCTGAGAAAAACAGTTTAATGACACTAAGATATATGACATGCACTAAATGCTTAGCAGGCAATAAAATGCCTGTACAAACAGTGGTGCTGGGTTTTATCCTGTAGTCCAACCAAAGTGCCTGATAACAGCTGAAGGGATCAATAGGAAAAACGACCTCAACGTCTGCAGATCTAGAGGCATCTCCTCTTGCCCACAACAGAGCACAGTTGGGGCGACAGTTGTCTTAAATGTGCAGGAAAACATATAAACAGCCCCAAACTTTTAACAGCTTTCTAATGGCTTATGTGGACAAAGATTACAGATCTCTGTGTGTGGACAGACACTCATTGTAAGCTAGAAACTGACTTGTCAGAGAATAAATTTTATCTGTGAAGGGAGGTACTCCCAGATTTCACAGACTTATTTTTAGAAATTGTCCTTTGTAATGTGGCTGTCCTTAAAAGCAGTGTCAGAAGAATACATCTAGTTTCTATCTGCCTGCTTGCAGGAAACGGGCTGAACAATTTTCCATCATCACCTACTTTCATCTCCAGTAAAACTGCTAGAGGAGAGAGGAGTTCCCCTCAACCACCATTTCTTTTTTCAACCTTATTACTGCAGTGAAATAACAGGTTTCAGGAATTAATTGGTTTATTGAACAAAAAGAAGGATTCAAACATTTTGAAAAGGAAATCAATTCACAAAGGCTGTGGTGATAAACTCAACTGGTGCCAACTGCACATTTTCAATAAAATTATTACTTACAATTTCATATAAGTATTTATATGAATATGCCTCAGCAATATCTGTGTTGAAGCAAAAAAAAAAAAAAGGACACCTGGAACACTGAGCAAGCCACTGTTCTCCTATTGTCCTTTTCCAAAGTATATAAACTGAGACGGAGGCCAAACAACTAAAATTACTTTGATGCAAGGGTACATTGTGCTTTTAGAAGCTGTAACCATGCTTTACTTTACACAAGTGTTTTGAAAATTAGATTTTCATGGGTCTTGTTTCAATTCCCTAGGAGTTTACTGTTAGCTAAATACCAATATAGTAAGCAGACAATACAGTTTATTGTGTGGAAGAAAAACAGAACCCCACAACAGACTTCCTGCTTTTGTATTCAAGCAGGGCAAAAAATGTCCAGATTTAGGGGAATTATTAGTGCATGGTTATTGGAAGCACTGCATTTGAAATGTCAACTAGTTGGTATTCTGAGGGAGAAAACTAAATTCAACAGCTCAAAAAAACCAAAAGAGTGAAACAATCAGAAGAGAGACCAAGTAAACAGAAACAGATAAATAATTAAACTTTGCTTGACCCAGAGGGAACTTTCACATTCCTTGTCCATTTCATGTGAAATTCCTGTACTTTTCTTCCTACTTGCCAAACTTATTGCTTAACTGTAGCTGTTTTGCAAAAGAAAAAAACATCCTTGGCTACACATGTACACATTAGAAAGATTTCCTACTCCTACAAACTGAAACCTGTAAGGCATGACCAGTACAGCCCTCAGACGCGTTCCTCTTGTCTCCTGGTACACCCTCTGCCCACCTCAGAATGTTTCTTACAGAGCATTTATGACCCATCTGTCTGTGCTGCACACCTGGGCCACTTCTGAGGGTGTTCAGGCTCCAAGTGCACCAGGGAGAGGGCAGAGATCGTCCTCCCCTGCACACACTGTGGCTGAAATCGCTATTGGTTACAACACATGCAACAGAGAGCTGACCCAGTGTGAAGCTTCCTGCAGCTACTGCTGGCAAGCTTTGGGGTTAAAATAGATACATTACTCTACCTTAGACTTCCTTGCTCCTTTCTTGCCACCTGTTTTCTTTGATACAGTTTTTTTCTGTGATGGAGACTTTGCCTTCTTTGCTGGGGGTGGAGTGATGATGGCTTCCAGTTTTCCTTTTGATCCCCGCTTCTTTGCCAACAGCTCTGGGTGAATATTGGGTAACACTCCACCACTGGCTATGGTGACCCCTTTCAATAGCTAATCAAAAATAATTAAAAAAAAAAAGTTGTACATGACAAATTCTAGTATTTAGTCACTGATAAATAGAAAACAGGATTTACTGCAAATTTTGTATACTGCCTTGAGTTTCTCCACCATTATCCTTGGAGATGAGAAATGCATGAAATGGAGCTGACCACACACTTGATTTTAACTATAAAGGGAGCATGTGTTCTTCTTGCATACGTGCTTGTCACAGTCAGTATCTCTAGGGCACACCTGAGATTTGTTTCTCTGAATCCATGCCATGAAGGCTATTACCCAATGAGGAAAAACAAGACAGCCCCAGGCACACACCTGAGGGCCCAGCAGGGCAGCCTGTGAGAGAAAAATGGGACCCCAAAGTCCAGGGTGTGAGACTACAGCGGGTGCCACACTGTGAAGAACCCAGTATATGTCCCAAGTGCTGCATTTTCCTGCAATTGTATCATTTAAAAGTTTTTTTTTCTTAGGAAAAGAAACTTTAAAATGGAGGGCAACATTTATACAAATCTCTATACCCGTCTTTCTTCAAAAAAATATGCAGTTGAAGATCAATATTCAAAAGTGTGCAGTTTATTCAAGCCTTTAAAAGCAGAAGTGAAATAAATCATGTTCTGTATTTAAAAGCACTTTAACTCATTTCTATACATCTAACTGGGACTAATTCACTATTCAGTAGGATACTGACAGTGACATCAAAGTCCCGCAGGTACTCCCACCTTCTGATTCATATTTACTGCTTCCCAATCTCAACTCAGTGAGGCTCCAAGCTAACAAAGAGATAATGAATGGAAAGTATTACCAAATTTCAGACAAAACCAGAAGGCAGGTGGTTGGGGGAATATTATTTTTTCCTGTTCCATCATGATACACAGATTTAGAAAAAGTATCTTTTCAGAGGGGTTTTTACAGCACCTCACACTAAGGTACATTAATCCCCGCCACTGCCTCTGGCTGACACCACAGCACAATCTTTTTATGTCCAGGTTAAAGGCATCTTTAAGTCTGCAAAGGACACAGATCTGCAAGAATTTAGAGCTCTTCTGTGGTCACAATAACAGACTTCAGTGAGAACAGGATAGGTCCCACTGAGTCCTCAGCTGTCTAAGGGGGAAACTAAAAACAAACAAAAAACCAGCATCTGCAGGATTTTCTCTGCATCCTTGAAGAATTTATGACAATACCCCAGTCCAACAGAAGTGGTTGTAATAGTGTTAGCAAGCACCATTTTACATCTCCATTGCATTTTTCCGTATTTTAGGAGTGCTGAAATACATAATTAAGCTGAGTGCTGTAGTTAGTTACACAGCCAGCATGCTAGTGAATGTTTCCTGAGGTGCTGCTCAATAAGCAGAGGTCTTGAGTTACAAGTCAGCTATATGAAAAGACAATTTAAGAAGCTCTAAAGGAAATCCTGGCCTTCACATGGCAGAGGTTTTTCTTACCTGATTTAATTCTTCATCGTTTGCTACAGCCAACAGGATGTGTCTAGGAGTGACTCGACCCTTCTTGTTGTCCCTTGCAGCATTTCCAGCCAATTCCAGAATTTCCGCTGGGGAAAAAGTAAGCTCCTTTAATTACAGTGTGGTCATTAAGAAAGTCAATGTGTCCATGCAAAAAGGTATGGGAATTACATCATGTTACTCCTAACCTGCAATAGACATCTAACTCTAAAATTACCATTTTGTTTTTATATGTCTAATCACTGAAGAACAAATGGACACTTAAGTCCTGTGCTTTAAACTAGAATTATTTTTTTTATTCTTTTGAAGTAGTCTTCTGAGATTCCTCACTTTTCAGTGCTCTTCTCAAGCCTACTGTGTGTTCATCTCTTAGAACCCCTCTCCTATCAGAGGACATAGTACAGTAGAAACACAAATTCTATAGGTCTTTTTCTCAAATCTGTCAAATGTGAGTTCTGGCTTGTATCACTTCTACTTTTTTATTACTGGAAAAGACACTATTCTCAATTACTCATTTTTAGCATTAGGGAACCATGTAAGCACACATCCAAGTTAGGACACTAAAAATACAAATTCTGCTGCTACACTCATTTAAAGATTTTTTCCTCTGAGAAGAAGTTTTTATCCAGAAAAAGTAATTGATGAATGATGTTTGTTTGCTCCTCATGAATTATTCCTTAGAAGATATTTCCAGCACTGACAAAATAATGTTTAACAGTCAGGCATTTAATGGCTTTTATTGAATTAGGAAAGATGAACTTGCTCCCCATGCAAGCACCTTTGAAGAGAAAGACTAGAGCATTACCTGCTAACTGATTTATCTGCAGCTCAACAAACCTTGGGCAAGGATGCAATTAATTACAAGAAAGTCTAGGGAGCAATTAAAAAAAATGACATTACGTTTATCAGACTTAGCAATTATGAGCTACTGCTGTCTCCATTATGCCTAACCTTTCATCTCCCTCTCTCCAATCTGTGTTTCACTATTGCACTTGGTAGATCTCCTTTTGCATATCTGGTAACATGTGGAGAAAAAGAGGAAAAAATAAAAGGGAAATGTCTTTTTTTCCATCTATTACACACTAATATTAAAATGTAACATTAGAGTAATATATGAGCTTGATTTCACATTTAAGAACTGATTACACCATGAGAGCTCTCCTGTAAACTTTATTTAGAGGCAAAGAGAACTGAATGAAGGCATTAACTTGGAAACAAAAAAGACTAAAATCAAAGTTCATGTGACCACATGCCTTTACCATAGGACACTAAATCTTCAGTAATATTATACAGCACAGACTACAGCTTCTCTTTAGACTGAATTTAACATGATTCACCAATTACTTTTCATCCTAAGTCTCATAACAAGTAAGCTATGATGCTTACTGGAAAACTCAGCTGCTTCTGAATATTCTACAGTTAAACTTCATTGAGCATTTTGGTGTGTTTTCACCATTTCTGTGTTCTTCAAAGCACACAATTAACTTTATTATAGCATGAGGCAGAATATTAAGTCTAAACCCCAAAGTAACTCAACATTTCATGCTGACAACCATTGCTTTAATTTATTTTTAAAGCCGGATTAGTAGGGTAAAGGTCAACCTGCCCATGCTTTCCACACCTCCAAAGAACTGAATTAAGTTGGCATAATCCCTTTCACATACTTCTGGCAAGCCCAGCTCAGACATGTGAGGTTTTGCTGCCTGCAGCCTGTGGTGGCAAAGCCCTGCATCACCTCACAGTGGACACAGTGAAATCCTGGGTGCACCCAAGGCATCCCCTCTGACCTCAGCAAGGCTCTGTCACTGAGTAACCACCTCCACCTCTTCACACCAGGAATGCAACTGTTTGTACCTCAGACCTAATCCCAGCTGAAAAGCAAGAGAAGGCTTTGCTGCTTTTCGGTTTGCCTCTGCTCCCCCACCACTGCTGCTTTCCGGCACAGGGCCCTGCTGAACAGTCAGGCCGTGTTACTCTCTGTGACTGATCAGCACAGCTATGCAGACAGGTCATTTTGGAACTAAAGACTCTAAGAAAGTGTTATGCCTGTAAAGCACACAGGAATGTTTTATTTGTTCCTCATAAAACTAAAATGTCTGCCCCATACAGTGGAGAACTGTTCTTGTAAGTGCTAAGCCCTCTTCCTTGGACAGGAAACTCATTTTGAAATTACAGTTTTCTAATGGTCCTTTAGGGAAGTTGAGGTACCCCACTTCCTCTTCAGGAAGAGAACGCTTTGCACTGGTGTTGAGGACCACAAAAGTGGAGCTTGGGGAGAGGGAGAGAGAAGGAGGCCATGGAGGGTGGAATTTCACTTCTGGCCTTCTCCTCAGCACTCCAACAACAATCAAGTATTGCTAGTACATGCAGAGAGACCCACAGCACTGAGAACTGCCAAACTCAGCTATGTACACAAGTCTGGTCAGAGGGGGACTCTCCTATCTAAAAACAGAGCATTAGGAGGTATTCAAACTGAAGCCAACATAGGCAACAGCTTTTTTGATTTAGAACTGACAAGAGACAAACCTAATCCAAATCCAACAGATCAGAGCACTTAGAAATGCTGGAAATGAAGACTTTCTGGATGCAGACATGAATCAGACTATTTGCTGGGATTTTTCTTGCAGACAGCACTACTTTCACATCTGTTTAATACTGGTTTAATTCTGGAGATTTAAATGGTGTTTTTAAAATCATTTTTAAAATCAATTTTAAATTAGAGAAAAATCTAGATCTCTCTGTAAGGGAGCTGATTCAAATTTTCAGAAGAGTAACTGTGGATTTAGCTGGAAAAATGAGTAGGTGGGAAAAAGTATTTAAAATTGAGACTGGACTCAAACTCTTAGGTCAACTCATCACTTTGGAAGTGTCATTCTACCAGGTTCAAAGGCCTGAGTCATTGAGAAGTTCTGTTCCATTAAAAGCTATCTACCCACAATAGGAGAAAACAGACATTTAAAAATCAACAACCAAGCAGGGTTAAGAGAGAAAGCTTTGCTTAGAATTGTTGAGGTAAATGAAAGTGTTAAGAGCTTCCATGACATCAGGTTTCACTCAGCTTGTATTTATCCAGCCATAAGACCAAAACAAAAATGTTTTACAAAAATGAGGCCTCACAAAAAGGATGGAAGTTGCATAATGTCTATTCCATTCATTTCATATATTTACTCAAGGCATTTCCCCCCTAGAGAATAATTACATCACTACCACTCAGGCAGCAGGCAACTGCAAGATTCACTTTACAGACCTACAGAACATGAAGAGCTCTATTTTTTAAAAAATGAAGAAAAATCAAGTTTTTCAATATTATATGGTTTGGAAGGTATCCTTCAACTACTATATACTGAAATCAGCTTAATATGAAGAGAAACTCCATCTGCACAAATGACTTTTTCTGTTCCTTTGAATAATTTCAGACAAAAATGCAAACCAACATGTACTGCTTTAAGTACAGATATAAAACAAACCAGAAAAAGGTGTGAGAGATGTATAATTAGGAAAAGAAAATTAATTAGGAATGCAATTGCCAGCATACAATGTGATGTATTCATGTATGGACAGCCATATAATAGCAAAAATGATGCCTCAGAAATCTGACTATATTGTGAGCATGTCGATTTGATTTAAAAGACATAGTTATGATTAATATTTTTCTTCTATTCAGTCATTATTAAAGTAGAAGTGTTGAAAGGGAAACCCTAAAAGTTAAGAAATTTTCTTTAAAATTTATCACCAAGGCAGTTTTCATTTAGATCACTTGAAAAACTTCTGGGTAATAGCTAGAACTGGGATATGGGGAGTGAAAACTGGTCTAAGCCTGTTCTCAGCACTTGGACCAAAACTGCTTTTCTTCAGCTGAGGTTTTTAAAAGTTCAATTAAATATTTTTAAAGGAGAGAAGCAAACCGGTTGTGTATCTTCATATTTAAGCTTTAGATAAGACCACAGGAAAAGCTGTTCTCAAGACATTTCCTACTCAAACACAACCAAAAAATGCCAGAAGTCTCCAGAGAAACCTCATCCTGGATGAAGTTTTCACGATTCAGGACTCGGATTTCAGTTTTCCTCATCCCTTACTTTCAGAGACCCTGGTCATCTCTTAGACACCCTACTAACTTCCCAATTTCCCTACTTGCATTTCTCTGTTTCACAGGGGGCTGCTCTCTGCCCTGAGTATTGTTACATTGGTATTTCACAACACTTGCAAATTCTGGAACAGAACACAACACATGATTAAAATGAAACTAATTACTATTAGGCCAGAACAAAGGCACAGTAGAAACTGCAGACCTGGATGCTACAAAAGCAAATGCATTCTCCTCCCACTCCTGGAGAGTGCTCTAGTTCATTTATCACTAGTTTTCAAAAAAAATATTACTGGCCATTATTGACTAAAGCGCCTCTCAAGCCTAAATAACAAAGACTTTAGCTTATCATGCGTTCCAGGCTATAATCTTTCTCAATATAAACAGTAAATTCAATTGGTCTGACTTCATCCCCAAAATTCTTTTTTCTTTTTTTTTTCTTTTTTTTTCTTTTTTTTTTTTTTTGTTTACATTGCAAGCTAAATCATTGCTGTTGCATTGAATCTCTTTGTCCACCTTGTCTTCAGGGAGATGAAATCATATCTTTCAAAATTAAACTCTTAACAACTAACAGGTGATGTGCTGATACAAGGCCAAGTTCTGAACATGCAAATTCCAACAGGAACAAGTCAGGGGTTTCTAAAAAAATTGTGAAGCCACTCCTCAAAAGAAAATTGAAAACAATATCCAGAAATCAAAGAAAAATTAATGTTGATACAATTCCACTGAGAAAAATATGTATTTGCTACAGAGTCAACCAAATGACAAAGAGTCTGCTTATTGTACTTCAAACAAGTCATCTTCCCAATCAGCATTTTACTGACTTGAGATTCATTTTATATGATTCTGGAAGGTTTTAACCCAATCAGCCCCAATCAACCAGGGTTGTTAAGAGTTTCCTGCATTCTTCTCTCCATGTATTCCACCCAATCCCCCTGGAATCTGCAGTTGCAAGAGTGAAGGTAGAATCATTTAACAACACTTTCCCTCTTATGCATTCCAATAAAACAGCTCTCAGCCTTGGTTCAAAGTCGTAGAAATCTGATGCAGTGAAAATCAGTTCAAGAAACTTTACTGCTTTGAACAAGCCTTGATGAAACCTTAACTCTCAGCAGGGCAATCGTTCTCTTAGGATGTGATAAAAACCCCAATCCTTTCAGTCCTGAGTGTCTGTGCTTTATCAAAACTAGTCCTCTAAAAGGAAAAACTGTTAACTTTGCAAAGTTATTATAAGTTTTGCATTTCTGTGAGGCAGATGACAGACTGCTGTTTACATAAAACACAAATTCAGGCCACAAAAGCCACTTCCACTTAAAGCCTTCTGATCTGACTTATATGTCTCTTCAGCTTTTTTCTACACTTTAATACCATCCATTATTTTTTTTGTAAGAGATCCAATGTTATTTAACTTCCTTTTTTTTTTGTTTTGTTTTTTTTAGATTTTAAGTTCTCGTTTATTATTGATCTGTAAAAGATATGAGAGGACAATTTTCAGGGAAACCTGAATTTCAACTCAGATGTTATTTATAACAATAGCCACACCCTGAGTACTAATTTAAAGAGATAGCTTTGCTCTTCTCCACAAGAATCCTGATCTAACTCAAATCAGCCTTTATTCATTTCAGTGGAGCTTCCTCTACCTGGCAGTAGACTTTGCTGTTCCTCATAACAGCTTACATATGTTTTAGAAATGCACTCAAACATGATTAAAGTAACTGCTGCCAGACGTTACCTGATCAAGTGCAGCATGTGGCACTTGGGGACATGGTTTAGTGCAGGTTAACAGTTGGACTTGATGATCTTGGAGGGCTTTTCCAATCTAAATGATTCCATGTATGCTTTGGTCTGGCTGTTAAAGAATACAGGAGAACTACTCACATCCTGAGACCGGGTCCTGGCTTACTCTTTAATGCTGCACTTCTAAACATTAAAGAAATCAAAAGGACTCACTGTAACTTCCTTGGAGCAAAGCCCACATCCAGCCTGACCTCCAATCCCCAGCCAGTGCCCAAGTGCAGGTGGGCCGGGGCACTAAAGGAGCAAGAAAATTTTCCAGAACATTCCCTCTGATTTCAGCCATGTGCAGCTGAGTGGTTCCCCAAGTTAGAAATGCTGTCTTTTTATTTAGTTCCCCAACAGATTTTACTTCTATGAATGTGTCTAATTGTTTTCTGAACCCATTCAGAAAGGTTTAGCATCATTTTTAGTAACCATAACATCATGCACTAACAAAGCTTGCTATACCACAGACGTTTTTGCAATTTGGGAGAAAAGTACCTCCTGTATGGTTTAGAAATATTGTATTTCACTGTATATCCCCTAAATTTATATTTCCCCAGTGAAGTTTACGCGGAGAATGGAGCGTTTTATCTGAATGCACCAAAGAATCCACATGGAATATAATTTCTAAAGGTAATTCAGGGAAAAATATACTTTGTAAAAATACTGAAGACCGAAGACAGAACATTACCTGAACTCAGGCATTCGAAATAATCCTCATAGAAAAAAGCTGAAAAAAAAATCATGCTTACAATACTTGATGCAAGAACTTCTAAAATTTGAGAATATCTGAGGAAAGAAACTGCTTGGTAAATACACTTCAGAATGTCTTCCTGCTTCTACCCAGTTGTCCTACAATTGTCATTCCAAGAATAAAGGGCCAAAGAAGAAAAGACTTCAGCTTTATAGATCCTTTTATTCTTCTCAACAAGGAATTCCATGTAAGACAAAGGTATGGGTAGGAAAAAACTATGTAAGAAAATCAGCCACATTTTTGTTTTACACTTCTCTTACATTCCATTCTTCCAAACAAAGGCTGATACCAGCATTAAATTGAGCACCAATATATAGACAGTCATTACTCTGTTGTAACTTAGCCAAGTAAACAAACGAAATTACTTACTAGAATAAGTAGTATTTGATGCTAGTTAAAATATAACTGAAATATAGCAAAAAATTTAACATTTTCAAAGGAGGAAATATTCACTGACCATGCCATAAAAACTCAACCAGCCCCATTCAGCATTTTGTACATTCTCGCAATAAAAATAAAATAAAAAAGAAATTGTGACACATGTCACAATGTTGCATATTTACCCCTCTGAACAATGCTGACATAGCAGTATGCACTGTTAGAGCTTTTATTACAAGAAAATACACTTGTTGGTTTTTACAGTTTTTCATCAAACCTGACCTGGCAGCTTGGAGACTACATCAGGACTGTAATCAGGTGAGGAATTTTGTAGTGAGTGAGCTTTTGTAACTCAGAGATCCACGGAAGTTTACAGGACTACACAATAAGACAGACACATGTACCTAAGTGCTTACAGGGTTGGCTTATCAGTGAAAGAAAACTCTTAATTTATATACATTTCAAAACACACTGATTCATGCACTTATATTTCAGAAAATTGGTCATTCAGTTGGTAACAGTGCAAAGTTTTATATCTGAAGTTGCACTTCTTACAAGTAGAGCAATTTTAAATTGTGATAATGACACTTGAGAGCATGACACAAGTCTTATGTAGAAGGAATGTTACAAAGGAGTTTTTCTATGTTGATACAGTCAAAAGGTCTCTGCTTGTGAGGTTATTGCCATAAACAACCCTGCTGTATTTTAGGTGCAGTATTAATCCACATTGAAATCACACTACATACAAAGAAGTATTTTCATGCTTGCTCAGGGAAGGCACAGGTCCTACAAGCCCCTAATTTACCTCCGGTGTCTTTGGGACAGAGTTTGTGGTACACTACCCTAAAATGAAGCAGTGTTTCTTAAGTTGCCTGTTTAAATAGAAGAAATGTATCTTGGTAGTGAATGCACATTTCAATGGTATCAAAAAGATACTGTCAATTAATTATCTTCTTAAATTTCATTACTCTCCAAGGATGATTATTTATGGGAGTCTCAGACTGCCTGGAACTTGAATCTGCTTTCAACCTAATGCTTTTTTACTGTGGACCCCTGGGCTCCCCTCTGCTTCTAAGCAGGAGTTCAGTGGAACATCTGCTTTGACAGAAAGGGCAGATCATTGTTTTCGTCTGTGACCCTGTGAAGATTTTGGACAGTGAGCAGAACACAAAAGGTGAACAGCAGTTCAATTTGCTCAGCTTGGACATTGCAAAGCGTGCAGTGAAGTGAGCAGTTAAACCTACTGCTCTCAGGAAGGACTTTTCTTTTGCAGCCAATCAGCAGCTGGATCAAAAACGTCTCCCACATTGAAAATTCATCATGATAAAAACGCAATGAATTGAGTTCCAGCACACGAACTCCAATTATTTGATTCTGGTGACATCAGAAATCCTGAAAACAAAACCTCAGATAAACATGGGAATGCCTCAGATGCAATTCTAACCATGGGGTTCAAGAAGTGCTTATTGTACATTTCAAGAAAACATATGACCAACAGCAGCCCTGTGCAAAAAAACCCCAAAAACACAGCTGAGAAAAAGATCTAATGGAGAAAACAGGTATTTAACATTTTCTCCTACCTTCATACGTATGTAACAAATATAAATCAGTCTCATTTCTTCTGTATTCCTGCGCTCCTGCTGTTTTATAAACTTCTCCTTCTCCTCATTTGCTATGACATTTTGGCAATTGAAAATTATTTACAGTGTAGAACAGATGATGGGGGAGGGGGGGAGCAGAAATCACTTGCAGGCCTGGCTCTTTCTGCCTTTAAATATGCTCAAGAGATTTCTGTTTTTCAAGGGCAAAGGAGTATCTTTTTCCATTAGTAAGAAAGGTTGGACTAGGTATTGTAACTTGTGCAAGCTTGACACCTGAAAAGACCATACTTGATGAGATGTATGGCAGGACCAGTTCTGACAAATACAAACCACCCAAATTCATGTGAGTGGCTGCAATGCCTCAGATGAAGTCTGTGGCCATTCTCTTGACTGACCTAGAGCTCTTTTTTGACATAAACTGATACTGATGCACTACTTTGCAGAGAAATTATGGGGGGATTGCAGTTTTCTGAAGTCCACATTTGGAAAAACAAATAGGCAAGGAGCCATTGGAAAATAAGTGCAATAAGAAGACAATAGGAATCACCAACACAGAATATGCCAACTGAAAACTGTTGATAATGGTTCAAATTAATTTCTGCATATGCTGCAGAACCGATCCACTATTCTGACTACTCCCTGCAAGGCAGGAAGCACTGCATGAACTGCTGCTTCAAAGAAGGAAAAGAAAAACTGTGCATTTATAGTTCTTTGGCATCCACACTATTCCTCCAGTGTAAAGAAAGGAAGCATATCCACCTGCTTCAATATTGGTAATACTCAAAGGTACTTTCTGCACATTTACCCATGAAAGACACACTTGCATCCTATTTGCAGTGGACATAACACATTATTTCCATAGTAAAAAACAGGAAACAACAAGCAACTTGGCTTAAGAAATCAAACTGGATACACTGCTTGGGCTGATGAGAGAATTATTTTCTAACGTTACTTCTAGGTACAAGAACCTTTAGTGAATAAGTAAGAAAAGGAGGATACTCATGGTGCAACTTGTTTAAATGTAAAGTATATTGAAATCTAAGGACATGAGAAATCACAGAATGTGTACTCTTACTTTCTGATGAGGAGTTGTAGATAAATGATAAAAATAAGTTACTTTCAAAGTACAAAGTGGTAAGTTATAACTCCAGATGAATCCAGAATAGACCTTCAAGTTTGAACAGCTGGAAGCATTTCAGAATTTCAAATCTCAAATTGAACAAAAAATCCCAGATCTGACCACATTATGGGCTAATTTCAGATTTACATTTAAGTTAAACCTCAGAAAAGGCCAGCAAAATTTAGCACCTCACCTTCTAAACAAATAAATTTGGTTCCATATTCTGCACACTGATGAATCAGTTTTTAAACCTTTGTAGATTCCCTTCTATTAGGTCATGTCTCTGTCATTTCCACTCCCGTTTTTGTTTCTGAAGTTTCTCTTTCCTATGACTGCTTTTGATATTTTAAACTTCTCCTTCCTGGATACACAGGATTGCTTTTTGATTTAGCCAATTTATTAGCATGCCAGTTCACATGGTCTCCTTCCTATTATGTCACGTTCCTGGTTTTACTTTGAAATGGTTGAAATGCTTTGATTTGGTCTCAGACCATGTGCTAACATAAGGATCTTTAAAAACTCTCCTGGAGAGAAGTCAGGATTCCTCTGGCTTTGTGAAGTAATAACTGCCAAGAGGTAAAAAGAACACAAACCAAACATCTCCAAGCCTTCCATTTCAAGGGGCTGTTTCTGAATTACACTGAAAAAGATGAATTACCTGAAGTTCAGAAAACATACTGAGCACTAAAGGCTTAAAAATTATACTATACATTGTGTGAAAAACTTAGAGAAAGGAAAAAAAAACCCAGCAGATTGAAACAGTAAGGGGTCTACAAGAACGCTGGAGAGGGAAGGACTTGTAGTGATGAACTACAAGGGAGAATCACTTCAAACTGAAACAGGATAGATTTAGATTAGATATTAGGAAGTGCTTGGGCACTGGCACATTTGCCTAGAGCAGCTGTAGCTGCCCCATCTCTGGAAATGGCCAAGATGGTTCAAAGCCATCAGACTGGATGTGGTTTGGAGCAACCTGGTGTAGTGGGAGGTATCTCTGTCCATGGAAAAGGGATTAGAAAAATATGAACTTCAAGGTCTCTTCCAACCCAAATAATTCTACAATAAAACCAGCACCAACTCTGGAAAGAAAGGTGTATCTGTGCTTTTGGGATGCATCTGTGTACAGGAATGAAAGAAAGCCACGAGATACCTGACAGATTACTAGGATTATCTACCTAGCCTTCCAAGGAGACAGAAAAACCACAGCAAAACTGCCTAAAAGTAGTTAAAGGAATTAAGAAGGAAAGTACTTTTTCCTTCAGTTAATCTTTCCTCCTGCCTTTGTTTTTCCTAAAGTGATATATGTTATTTTTCTTGGGTTTTTTTTTCTTGTTGTTGGTAATGTCCTCAGCCAAGTTCCCAAGATGCACAGCAGTTAAAGAAACAACTTTATTTCCCCAGCCTATTCTTAAGTGCCTAAACTATCACTGTCTCAGTCAACACTTTAAATAATTTAACCCATAACATGTGCTGCTTATTATCAGAGCCTTAAGCTCACCTGTATTGCTCTGTTTCTTTAAAAGGACACCCTTCACCCTAAGAAGCCTTTTATTTGAATTGTTATTGCTGTAAGCAGCAACCTAGCTAAAGGAAATATTAATTTTTAAGGCTGCCTATGAAGTTTAAAAGCATTCTTTTAAAGAAAAGGCCCAAATGAAGAATACTGAATGTTGACAAGTGAAGGTGAAAAAAATATATATTTGATGGTATGAATACCCTACAGAAAACAAGCACTCTATTAACTATTTGGTAATATTACCAATCTTCATCTTTATAGGAAGAAGAAACTTTATAAAAAGAAATCTTCTGTCCTTCAACATCAAGAGCCATTATAAAACGTATCTAATATTGTAGTAAGGTCAGGTTGCTTCAGTTTTAAATACTCCCAGAAAAGTCAATGCTTTACAACTTTGTGCTTGAGTCAAAGAAAAACCTGTACCTTTTACAGGCTCAGCACACCAATACAGCTTAAAGTCTCCTGTCCATTGAAACACTTGAACCTATGGCAAGAACACCGATACAAGCAGATGCACTGGAAAAAGAAACACTGCTTTGAGAAATAAGATACAATTTAAACTTTTCCTTAGTCATGCTAATAGAATCTGGCTCCAAACACTCATCTATCTGGCACTTGTGCTTTTTGCTAGATCCCTACACCACAGGTATATACTTAGACATCAGTCTGGCCACAGGAAGGTGACTGAACCATCTTATCCATTTTTATTCTAAGCAAACCATTATTGCAAAAAGCCCATATATTGATGCTATTACAGCTAGGATTTTCTGCCAAAAGACTGCTTTTGCAATGTTGTTTAGAGTGGGTAAACTTCCAATGTCTTAAGTTTTGTTTGAGACAAAACAGCTATGTAAAGATCTTTACTTGCATGTCTGGTTGTTTATGTGATTGGGCAAAGCATTTTATTCCTCTGAAGCTTATTTCTAAATTGAGGAAAAATAATACTTATGTCCTGTGAGAAGGTGAGATAATTATTTAAGGTATTCTTATTCTGATGTGATGAAGGGAACAGAACAAGAACTAAAACTGTAAGCAAATAAGCTACATAGATCCAGGGCAGATGAAGAGTTTGCATGTATACACAGACTCAATCAAACAAATTGCAAACAGCATGTGTAGTCTGAAAAGAAATCTGCAAATTGAACAAAAATGTTTAAACAAGGCTGTAAGCAGTCTCAGCCCTGTGTAAACATGGTGAAACTCTCTATTTAAAATTAATGTATATGCTTAACAGACAATTATAATCCAAACAAACTCATCGGGCACAAAAATCAAAGCAAGGAGAACTGCAGCAGTCCAACACACTGATGGCAGTGGAACCCTGACTATGTGGAAAGAGCATGTTTACAAGTGGAGAAAGCAAATTCTGTACTGGAGTGAACAAAAGTCATCAAGGCTCTGAGGCAGGGGTGAGGGAACCTTGATTTTGGTTTCGATGTGTGATCAGCAAAACACACACTTCAGCTGTAACTTTTTTCACTTGTTTGGGTTTTTTTCTGTGTAAATTCAGTTTGTCTTTACCTCTTCTGCTACTATTTCACACAATTCAGCAAAACCTACCAGTTAGATATTCCAGTACAGCAGCCATGTACACAGGAGCACCAACACCAATTCTGTACTTCGGGTGGCCTTTCTTAATGTAGCGGAGCATTCTTCCAACAGGGAATATGACCCCAGCCTTTGCGGAGCGGGAGGTCTTGGTTGACTTCTTCTTTCCACCCCTGCTGGACATCTTGTCTGTATCAGGTCTGAAACAGGACTCTATATTTAGAAAGAAATTTTTAAAAAGGAACAAAAGAGAAAAGGTTATTAATAAGGTCTGATACTATAAGACCACACACTGAATTCCAAGGCAAATCAGCATTTTGGGGTAGGCAATGCATTACAGTGTCTAAAACACAGAGACAAGTTGCCTTTTTAGAATATACAACAACAAGAACCTAAAATAATTTTCCACAGAATATTTACTTTCCATTGTAATTTGGTATAACTTGATACAGAAAAGATATAAACCAAGTTATTTCCTAAGACTGTACTTTCCTGAAATTCCTAAGAGATTAAACCCAGTACCCACCAATGGAGCAAAGAGTGATAGGTACTGGATTTAAAATAGAACTTCTGCATTGAAGGAGAGGATGCTTTCTGCAAGGAGACTGACACAGCCCGCTTATCTCCATGAAAACCTTTTGGTAGGGCATTTGAACAGCTGTGGTAGGGCAGTTAGGTTCATGCATAATTGCATTCCAAACTAGGAAACCACATCCACTAAAGCTTTCCTAAAGTGTATTCACCTCTTTTAAAAATCTTGATTTTCCAGATGTGTGAGAATTGATAAAACAAAGGCCTATGGATGACAAGATACATCTCCTGTAAAATAGATATTCTATTTTTAGAAAGATCTGAAATAATCCCCCTGAGATTTGAACCTACCAAAACTCAGCCATCTCTACACCGAAGACCATATTGCTTCAACATTCCCTCCAGGAACCTGACAATCTTCTATCTGCCACCTTTCCCTGACAGCACAGTGCTCTGAACACCCAGCACGTATCTGACAACTATATCTCAGTTTATCTTACTGAGGGAACCTACTGCTGATACAGCTGTCAAACATATTCTGTCCTCTCTTTGATTTCTGCTCAGGCTGTAAATAGAAACTGACAGATCCAAAGAGGTGGAGGGTTCACAGGCTCTCACGGTGTCTTTGAAGGTTTAGGCAACTCACTGGTTTCTGAAATTACCTCAGAGGAAAGGAGACAGTGCCCATCTCTCCTCCCTCAGGTCTGAACTCCAGGGAAACCAACGGAATGCATCAGTGATACAGACACACCTCTGTGCACCCCACCTCTTCCCTTGCTGCACAAATCCTACCTAACACACAAGGCAAATTCACTGATGTGTTTATACGCTCCACAAAGAAACTCCCTTCAGTGCTACTTTCCCATCACATCATTTCTCTTCTTCCCCTATTTTGCACTTGTTTATCCTGAATTCTCTCCTTGCCCTCATGAACCTAACTGTATTTCCCACATGCCTGAGTCCACAATGAAGTTATCTCAGAATTCGGTAAAACAGGTTCATCAACCCTACTTCTAGGTTTTGCAATTTCTGTTCTGTGCTGACACATCCTGCAGTCCTTCAATTCTCAATGAGTCAATAAGATTCAGGCTACATAACTGCCAAACAAATACTAGTCAGAATACCTAAAGGAACATGAGTATCAGAGGTTTCTTCTTTCCACTTCCACATTCCATTCATCAGAATCTACACCTGCAAAGCACATTAAGTAAATTAAATGCAATGAGTTCACTGGTTTTTAAAGCTAAACAAAATAATCCCATCTTCATAGATCAGATGAAAGTCATACTATGTTTAGGAAACTCATGTCCAGAAACAGATAGGAATCTTTGGAAAGGGAAGCCATCAAAAGGGCTCCTTCTCCTTTGATCTGCTGTGGACTCAGCTCTGTAACAGCCATTATTCTGTGAAGAAGAGGACAAAAGCCAATTTTCTTGCCTTGAGAAATGACCCAAATGCAGCTCACCAATGATTTTAAAAACATCCATTTAATTGCATTTTCTCATCTAGCTAGCTCTGTCTTTGTTAGCAGGAAGGCTGGGTGGGGCTTTGACTTGTCTATAGACCTTCTGCCAGCAATTATTTTCATATTTCATAATCCATTTTCATCAACAGTACTAGGGATGTTTAACCTCAAATGTTAAGAGGTTCATTGAATGAAACACCAGGGGAAGTAGCATAAGAAATATCTGTGCTGCCACGCAATATATTTGGTTTGTAACTGAAAGATCAATGATGAAAACCATAATTTTTCTAGAGAAAGCCTGCAAGACTTAAGCAGTAAACTTCTATTAATCATTTAGTCAGTTTATGGGGTATCAGCACAGCTGGAATAGAATATGGAAATCCTTACTTCCTAATGTTTTCTTTCTTTGGGAAAATGTCATTTTAGCTATCAGCTGCTGTAACAATTGCACCAAAGTTTTACTAAAGTTGGCAGTAATGCAGAATAACACCAACCCATATATAAAATGGTGTCTTTTTTTTTTCTTTCATAAGCTTACTTTATCACCTCTGCAAATTCTACAGCTAATTTCTCTCTTTATTTTATGCACGTAGGTCCAGGGTATCCTAAATATTAATGTGAGTACTGTGACCATCTTGACAATTCACCTGATCCCCTTATATGGAGCATTACAGACCTTTCTAGCTGTAAGTTTATTTCTGAGGAGAAACTTTGCCTGAATCTGAAAGGTGGTGGTGCACAGGGCTGCATAATTAAAAAAAAAAAAAAAAAAAAAAAGAAATTCTGAAACTTTGAGTATTAAAGGTGAAATGTGATACAGATGAGTTTCAGACCTTCCCATCTCAAGGACCCCATTCCTACATGTATGTTCAGATTACTTAGATGTTGGGCGGGGGAGGTAGGAAAACTTCAATTAGGTTTCAAGTACCACTTTTACTGTTACCAACCATATAACCATTTGGAAGGTGAAAGTGAGAGCCTGGCATGGAAACCTTTTTCAGAGTTTAATTGTGTATTCAGGATCATTACTTTGCAGAACCTGTTTGTCCTGCCTTTGAGCTGCAGGATGGCTCAACCAATTCTCAAATGCCTCTTCCCCGTTTCTAGTTCTCCACCAAAGAAAGAGAACAGAAAGAGATTTCACTTGCAAAGGCCACAAGAAAATGTACTGGGGTGAAATGCAAAGAGCATGGCAACAGATCAAAAACCAAAGAAAGCTGTATGCCTTACATGTTCTGAAATGGTTTATCTTTGTAACACCAGAAACTCTGGAATGCTGCCAACACTAATGAACTAGAGCTGTTTGCTGAGTCACTGGGAGCCCACAGATCAAAGAGGCAACCGAAGGCAACCTTATCACACGCATCATAGTTCAGACAAGATTTGAGCAGTATAATAAAAGTATGTAAATATATTTTTAAATAAATCACAGTCAATGGACCAGTACTTTCCCTTCCTTCTTCTGCCCTGCCTTTGTAATGGAATTTTTGAGAACTTTACCAAATACATTGCAAAGTCTCCAAATATTTGATGATAAAATGATTTTGTTTCAACGTGAGAGATCACAAAATTATCACTTTGATAATTAGGGGATATCATTGAGGAGTCAAGTTCACCATTGACTTCAAATCAAATTTAACACTATATTCTTAGGTGGCTCTGCCATGCTTGGATGCAGATTGCCCTAGATACAGAATTTAGCACTTGATTCACAGCCTTTTGAAAGTCCTTAAAGACTGTGGCAAAATTCACACTGCTTTCTAAGATCTCCAAATGCATAAATAAGATTTGATGATGTATTTATTTGGTCACAGCAAAGATTCAAGCTACAAGGCTCCTCTGCTGTCACGTCTTTGCAAGCCAGAAATACATTTCTTAAGAAACAACCTTAAGGTGTAGTGATGAGTTCAGCATAATTAATATTTTTGTCTTTAAAATTGGCTGGAGTAACTCTGGTTGGCCATATTTTCCTGTGTGAAGACAGATACTCTGCTGAACCACACTTTCAAATACCTTCTTCCTCAAATGCACATAGGCAACTGTTTTTCTGAAAGGTTTAACATCACATAATTCTTAAAGTACAGCCTGGACATCCTGGTAAAGCAATACCCAAATTCCAAATACCAGCACTTCATTAGTTCAGTTGATTTGACACCTTGATCAAACAGCAGTAATAAACCCAGTCTGCTATTAACAGTTTTCAGGTACTGGTTCTTAATGACTAAACAAATTACTATGAATCTTACTGCTGTCAGACAGAGACTGTTCTGATTGTGGGCTTACACTGCTGTACTAACTGCACTTAGCAAAGAGATTATTCAATTTAGGTCTACATCATCATATCAGTAAGTAGTGGAATCCAGGAGATCATTACTACAATAGGAAAAATACTAAGATGTAATAATTATTTTTCTTTCAGTACAAAGACTAAGCTGGAAAGTTTATTTTTGTATCACAAGAGATTAAGTGCAACATTGTTAATCTTTTGAAACAATGGAAAGAAAATAATGTAAGTGCTGCCATTCTCTATTAAATCTATTTAAGTCCCATAATAGCCACTCACTGAACTCTTGCTGAAAATGTGCATTTGACTTTGCTGTGACAATGAACTTGCTCTGTTCTTAGCTAAACAGAAGCTGCTCTGGCATAGTTATAAAATGGTATAGAATGGTCTCTAATAATGCTTGCCTGGCACAACAGTGTCTCTGCCTGGGACTGTTTCTAGGTACAACAGAACTAAAAAGAGCCAGTCACTCAGTTATCATTTGATCTGACGTGATTTCAAACCTTAGCTCGAGCTCTCTATCAAAGCAGTAACACTTTGAGGTCTGAAACAGACAAGAGTGTGAAAAACAGCTGTAAAACAGTTGTTCCAAAACTCCATTAACTTCTCACCTGAGAAGGTAGCACCATACATTTATTTTCATTTGGAAAACCAAGAGAACACTCCCCATCTAGGAATGCACAATAGGTGTACTTTCTGTTGAAGATTAAGACAATTAAAATTCCTATAGCAGTAACATAAAGGATGAGACAAAGAGAAATAACGTTTTCACAAAATCTGTGTGCTAAACAAAATACGGCTGCACAATTGTACTCAACTGGCAGAAGTCCCTCTCTCCCACAGTGGGTCTGAAACACCAAAACAAATACCCCTTAACGTGCTAACTTCTACTAAGAACAGTGCTGGGACTGTTACAAGAGTTTCTGCTGGGCATCCTGCCACCAACAGCCAGGAAAACGTAAATACAATTGTCTTCACTAACCACTTTTGGGAGAACTGGCCTGAAATAACCATTTATACATTATAGGTTTTTTGCATGCTAGATAGAAAGCATAAAAATTTACAGAGGGCCTTAAGTCACTGGACCATTTGTGAAGTCAATGCAGAAAAACTGCTTTAAATAACACTTTGAAAACAACTTTGTTCCTTAACAATTTTGTACGAAAATAAAAACATAATAAAGAATTCATGTGGATGCTTCCAAGGCAAAATTCAGATGCAGAACAAAATTTAAAATAGATAGTATACTGCTGGGAGAAGGGATTGCAAGAACTTGATCCATCAAGGAGGTCATGAATGGTGTCATTCTTCCATCACTCCTGGAACAAGCCATGAGCTGAATCCTGACCATCCTGTCTTTAGAACGGGCCTGGGTAAGGAACTATAGCTTCTTTGTGTGTTCTCAGCACCCTTCCCAACCAAGCAAGCAAGCCAGCCCTGTAGTCTTTCCACAAGTGCTGCATTTTTCTTTTCCAATTTTACCTCTTGAGATGACAAAACCTAATGCTCAGCACTACCCGCAGGGCCAACATTTCCTCTCCCAATGGAGGATCTCTCTGGAGGCTCTATTCTCCGCTTGTGGCATCAGCTACAGATCCCTGCTCCTTTATAACCTTGCTGGGGTAGGACTACCTTTTCTGTGGAACAGACAGCAGGCTTTGATCCTAGTTGACAGAGTTGCACAAAAATATGTCTGTACTTCTCTGAGAGCAAAGGTTCATGATTATTCTTCCAGACTGTGATTGTATCACCTACCTTATCAAGAGAGTATCTTTTACCAAAGCTCACTGCCATATATTGGCAGAACTAGACAACTACTAAGAACAAACTTAAACACACTGGTTTCTTTTAAGACAAAGCTTGCAGTGGTGGACTTCTCTTTTTGCTCACGCTGATCTACAAAATAAGTGGTGCTTAAGCACTTTACTGACTTTACTGTCATTAAGCCAAATTCTAGTCTTGCCACCAGTTTTTATATCAGTTATGGCTTAATCTACATTGTCCACATTTGGCTTTACTGGTAATCAGAAGGGTACACAGCAAAGCAAAGTTACTCTTCAGAAACCCAGAAGGCCTAGATTTCAGTGCGAAAGGTTACAAAACATAATGCAGCAAAATAACCTGGAGCCATTACTAAGTAAACAATGTAATGCCTTTCTTTCACAACACTTAAAAAAAAAAAAAGCCCCAAACTCCCAAATACACTGGGTAGTTTTCTAATGATGCAAAATCTTTCATACCCAACTGCATTAAAACATAATTTTCAAAGCAACTGTAATTGTCTTGTTCCAACATAAGTCTTTCAATTCTGGGCTGTCCCTGAGAGCCCAGGTACTGTTTTTATTAATGGCACTCTTGATCCTTCACTAATTTATTTCTTTTACTCTTCAGAATGGGGGAGGCAGTGGATCTGCCAAGTTCTCTACAGACCTGTTGCTAAGTGACAGCCACACACAGTCCTGGGGAAAAAAATGGTTGTTCACTTGCATGGTCAAGGGATAAATAACAAGTCTCATCCAAGTATATTTGAAAAACAAGTCTATTTCCATCTCTACAAGTGAAGCGACCTCAGCTTTACACCATCCTGCTTGCATAGGAGCTAGTTCCAACTGCCCACTTCAGACACAATTTCATGGGCCTTCTACAACTTACTTTTACAGATTACAGAAGAAACAAAAGGATTAGAGGGAGATGCGAGTCACAGAATCAGTCTGTTGCCCTCACTGTCTCCTACACGCACAAACACGTCAGCCTCGAGTCTCAGTCCCAGCGCTGCTGTGCTGGAGCCAGTGCGGAGCCCCAGGAACCTGCATTCACCTGCGCCCTGCAGCACTCGCAGTCCCCTCGGAGGAACACCCACAATCAGCCAGTCTGTATGGGCTGCTCAAATCCCGCAGGCAGACATATTGCAGTCTCTACAAGAAGTGACAGTCCTAAAAGAATAAGGAGCCCTGTTTCCAGACAAACATTTATTTTTACTACTCTCAGCAGCCTCTGCTTACGGTTTAAAATACATCATTAGGCTTTTTTAAATTAAGTCATTCACACGAGGCAGGTAACTTTTACACCGCGGGTTCCTCATCCCGAAGTGAAACACAGGGAAAACGAGTCCTGCTGTTTTTCGCCTTGTGCTTTTCGCAGTCTCCCTCGATTATCCTCCCCTGCTCGGCGACCCGCGGTGGGAACGACAAGGACGGAGCCCGTCCGTGCGTGGAACAGCGGGGACGTGGGGGCCCGCGGCTCCACACCCCCGGCCGCTCCTGCACCCCCGCCGGGCTCCTTCCAGCCCCACACCGTCATTCCATAGCGGATTCCAGGGAAATACAGCTCCGCTGCCACCATTTCGCGGGGCGCGGGTGGATCTCCCGGCTTCACCCGAGGCACAGCAAGAAGCAGCTGAACCGATTCCCGGTTTCCCTCAGGGGAGGGGACCGGCACCCCTCCGTCCCACGGCGCTCCCGGCGAGCTCGCGGCCCCCCCACCGCCGCCGCCGGGTGTCACCGCTCCGCGACAGAGCCCCCCGCGCCCCCTCCTTCCCGCACGGCGGGCGCACCACGGCGGTGACTTACGGCGCGGGCAAGATGTCTCCGGTCGGCCGGCGGCGGCCCCGCTCCCGTCCCCGCTGCCGCTCCCGCTGCTCCGCTCTGCCCGCGGGGCCACCGGGATCGGCTGGACGGGCTGGCGGAGCTCCCACAATGCCCCGCGCGCCCTAGCGTCACATCCACCGCCCGCCCCTCACGGCGAGGCCGCTTCACGATGCCGCACGATCCATCGTGGTCCCTCACCATCCTCTCACGGTCTCCCCACGTTCCACTCACAATCCTTCACGATCCTCTCACGGATCCCCTCACGATACCTCACGGCTGGGCCACGGGTGCCGCGATCCCGGATGTTGCTGGGGCTCTCCTGGCTTTCTTCCCGCCCTCACGGGCCCCAGGCGCAGCTGGCCAGGCCCGGCTGTTGAAAACCCGGTCCCTGCGTGGGGTTGGGCTTTGGCACCGCGGCTTCCGCAGCTGCTGCCGGCTGAGCCATTGTGTACGAACGTGTTCGCTCCCAAATTTTCAGGGCGGGGAAGTCAGAACGAGGGGTTCGCGCTGTGTTCTCCGAAGAATGAAGTATATGGAGGGAAGAGAATGAGCAGCTGGATTGTTCGCGAGGGGCACGCACCTTCTTCCTCGTGCTGTACAAAAATGGCTCAGTGCCATTTTAGCAAGGCCCCAGATGGAGCCTTTATAGGCGTTTGTGCATGGGCCATACGGATGTCCTTGAGCTCACCTTGCCGGATTGGTGGCGCTGAGTTGCCGCTGCCCCTTGCCCCTATGCTCCGTGCCAGAGCGAGGGTTCATTCTCTTTTTCTACCTCTCCTCTCCTGCCTCCCCCGGTTGCCTCGCCCGCTGGCTGCCGGTGGAAGAGAGGAGCTGCCACAGCGGATCTTGGCTGCAGGACAGAGAAGTCAGGACAGACAAGTCACAACAGACTGCCTCTGTGTTTACAGTGATGGGACTAGAAGCAGCTGGAGTTTTCAATGTCCTGGAAGATTCCTGGCTTGCTAATGCTCCCAGACTCTTGTGCCGCTGCCATTTGAACGAGCATACTATTTCTTGAGTATCCAAAGCAGAATGCCAGCCCATAGCCTCCTCTGCAGTGTCCCTTGCTGTTCATTCATGGGTAGAGCTGTACTAGGTGACAAGTGGCATAATGCCATTACTACTAGACTACAAGGAGTTTCTTTCCTGCTCTTCTCAACTACTCTGAGCTCCAGCTCTCCTTATTTTGCTGAATATCAGCGTATCATCACAGGGTCTTTGTCATACAAAATAGAAAGCAGAAAGGAAGAAGGGGGTTTAAAAGAAAAAGAAAAAACAGGGGAGTGGGAACAGCCTATGTAAAATGTGTGGCTGGTCTGAGAAAATCCTTTCAAAAAGTGTTTCAGGCATTATAATTGTGGTGCTCTCATCCATCTAAATGGCCAGACCTGGTCTGGTTTTTAACATAGCTAAACTCAGTGTCTCCTGAGACATCTCTCATTACTTCTCAGTGCACCACATGGTCAAATGCAGCCTAGTCCTGACTGCATTCCCTGAGTGCTGATTGTACCCTGCCTGTCATGCAGTGGGGCAGTTTTGCCTAACAAAGGCTCCCTGCTGGATAAGCACCCTGATTGCCCTTAACCCAAGGATGTGGATACAGTCCTTACTAGGCCATCTGCCGTGGCTCTTCTTAGGAAGCTGAGGACACACTGCTTTCCCTGTGTTCCTACCCACACACATCATCTCCTTCCCACCTCCCCCTCCTCCTCCTCTTCCTCCCCCATGTTGCCCCACTCCCTTTTTCCTTGCTGGTAGTGCTGCCCACACAGTAACCTTTCCCTATGCTGTGCAGAGCGCCCAATAGAACTGGTCCTCCAGTGTTTGGCTCTTCACACTTTGTTTTCCTGGCACCCACACAAGCCTTATTTAAATAAAGGAAAATCCAACAAAACAAAAAACAATCCCAAACCACAAAACCAACCCTCCCCCAAATATCTCTCTTGATATGAGCTGCAAAGGCCTGTGTAAAATTAAAGAACACACAACATTGTCTAATGGGATTGATGGAAGGCTGCAAGGGGTAGGGACTTGTGGGTTGTAACTAGATGATCTTTAAGGTGCTTAACAACCCAGAGGTTGCTTTCTATGCTCTTCCACTATCATTGTTCATTTTGTCTGATTTGAAAGGGAGTCTATGGATTTTATGCTTTTGAAGAAAGCCTTCAAAACTTTCAGTTTTATCTTTCAAAGCCTTTTCAATTGGTGAGAATTTCTGGAGGGGGAGCTGCCTGAGTTTGCAGAGGGCCTGAACAATTTGTCTGTGGAATAGGATGGTAGCATGAAGACTGCTGTTGATAATGTGTAATGTTAGCATTGACTGGCTCACCTCCCACCAGAACACAGGTTTATTGTATTGAACACCTGCTGGATCTACAGAGAGTGCCCATTTTGAAAGCACACAATGTATCATGGCTGTCTAGAAGTTTCTACAAAAGCCTGTGAAACTACACTCCATGAACTGCCTCACTAAAACAAACCTTGGCTTAGATTTTGTTCTCTTTGCCAGTTGCGATATATTTATTTATCTATAGAATGATAAAAAGCACCTTTCTGGGATTCCACTGCCTTTATTTCTAAAATAAGCAGTTCATATTCTTATATTTATTTCCTCTTATTTTATTTTGACACTCTGATTCCATAATCAATTTTAAGAACCTCAAGGGACTATTTACAGTTCTGAGTGATTGAGAATACAAACACTTAACTTGTTTATGCAGCAGAGGTGGTGGAGAAGGAAATATCACCTGGGAGGGGGCAGAGCAGCGTGGGAAGGGTTGGGGGTAATCCTCTTAAACTTAGGTAAGCATTTTCACTTTGGGATAGCTATCCTAATTCTAATGTGTCACCTCTTTTGACAGTGGTATTTGTTTGTTGTTGTATGTTTATTGGCTAGTGAGAATGCAGGGCCTAGGTTACTGCAGGTTGCTGAAATATTCGTTCAGGATGTTGTGTGCCTAACCAGCGGATCCCTGCTGTTTTCCTTCAACCTTCACATGGTCAAAAGAAAGTACAGATTCTTCAGACATGACCTGCTTCTCAGAAAGGGTTATCTGAACCTCCTTCATCTGCTCAGCCTCCTCTCTCTTTGCAGACCATGTGACTAATCCATGCTTCTTAACTTCAGGTTACAGTGACACAGATAAATATACCTGTACTGTGCATCATGCTAGTGGCATTCTTGCCTTCACCATCAGAGGGACACAGTGACTTTGTACTGAATCCACTCAGTGCTCATGTTCCTAATGTGACCCACAGACCTACTGCCTGTGGAGTATTAGCTGTGACTTGCAGAGTAGCCCCCCTCCTCCCTGGGGAGTGTTAACTGTGACTCCCAGAGGGCTGATTCTGGCCTTCCAGCAGATTGCTGTAATCCACTGGTGTTGCCATCCCGAGGAGTGACGCACCACAGGACTTGAACGTGTGTGGGCCAGTGTTGGGGAAGATGAAAGAGGAAAGCCTTACAAATATGATTGCTTGGCAAAAGATTTTGAGAATATAGAAACTATAAGCGAGATTGAAATGAAAGCAAGCTTTGACATCTCTTAGTTACTGAACAACAGGAAAACAATAGTGTGGCCGGCTGCAGGTAATCCCCTTTTGATGAAACAATACCCTCTGCAAGCAGGCAGGTCCAAGGGTCCGAGCAGACCCTGCCAGCTTGGCAGAAGGGGTCCGAAGAGTAGTTTTTAGAGTTTAAAATGTAGCACAATATGGTAATGTAGTGATTCTTATAAGCTGTATGTAAATGCTATAGGATTTGTATGCTGTACTAGATTGGTTAGTGAGAATCAGAATATTCAACACAGAAGATGATATATTGTATTGTAACGGGAACTTCGCTTTCTTATGCTCTTGCTTTTGCTCTTATGCTCTTGCTTTTGCTCTTATTCTCTTACTTTTACTCTTGCGCTCTTACTTTTCTATGCTCTTAGCTCTTGCCTTTTTACGTTATTACCCTCTCATCCTTTCTCTTCTCTCGGGCCTGCTCCGAGCTGCAGCTGGCAGCTCCCAGCAGGGCCCTGTACCCACGCCCTTTGCAATAAACCGCAAGTTCCACGACTTGGCTTCAGAGGTCTCTCGTCTCCATCCATCCCGACCGTGCTACCCCCAGTCTCGCCTACAGGCCAGGCCTTTGCTTTCACTTCCCTCTCTTTTCCTGCCACTCTGAGGAGACTCAGCTTCCCTGTTATTCAAAATTAGCCTATCAAGATCAGGAAGTTCTGCAACTAAAGTTGCCCACAAACCGGTGCTGGAAGCACGGTATGTTTGATAGCTGTTTGGTTCAGGGTCAGAGCCATTGGTCTTAGTGATCGCTTTTTATCCTCTCTGTCTAGACCACCAGAGAATTGCAGTTTGGTTTCAGCACAGTTCAAAAGCTGACTGTTGAACTGAGCTGCTGTTTTACACTTGGCCTTTCTTTATCTGCCAAAGGTGAACAGGATTAATTCCATTTTCAAACAGTCAATCTTTGCTTTGACATCCAAGTCATGACAATTGGGATATCCTCCTTCTTCACAACATTTCCTCCTGCCTCAACATTGTCAAGACACTGGTGACTCTATTAATTGCCAGGCATGTTCTGTAGCAGAAGTGCTGACTGGAGCTAATATGTTATGGTGAGATTAATACTTCCAGGGCACAAAAAGTGGATGTCTAGGATTTCTTTTCTAGGCTGGTAGACAGAGATAAGTCAGTACCAGTAATTTACTTTGTTCCAAATCTTTTTAGGCAGGCAACCTCTTACTGTTTTTCTCAAGATGATATTTGTGCAACTTTTTCAAACATGTATGCCATTTGTCATTGCTTTCATCTAGAAAAATGTCAGTTACAGAAATTTTTTATCAATGTTTATACCCGCTGTCAGAAAATGTTTAATTGCCTTCAAAATACTTTAAATAAAATGTCACTTTTTAAAAAAGAAGGCAAATGTCTTAAATTTTTAAGATGAAAATGAGAACTACTATGATAACCGCACCTTTTTAACCCAGATTGGGAAGTCATTGATACAGTTGATGAATGCTGGGACAAAAGAAAAAGCCAAAGTTTGTAAAATCATTATTAATCTGTAGATTAGGGATAATATTGACCTGCAATATAACACACTTCAAAACCTGCTTCTTCTAAATAGAATCTAAGTGCTTTTTGATTTATAAAACCAATAGCCCAACAGCAGTATGACACAGGGGCATCAGGAAACTTAAATGCCTCTTTCCAAGCACCCTGGAGTACTCAGGGAATGGGCACACTTATCCCTTGCTCCTGTGGTCACAGCTGCTGCCAACATAACCTGACTCCCACGTTGTCCTCTGAGCAAATCAATTAATTCCTCTCTGATTTTGGAAACAGCCTCTTGAATTGCTGCATTTTTAATGTCAAGTGGCAGAGGAAAGTTCTGCATTATTGTGCAAAAAAAATATGAAATCCAAGAGCTATGATTTATATTATTAAGTCAAAGAATTCAAAATTACTTCACATAATGATCAGCTCAATGGTTCCTGGTAGCTGGTGTAAAGCTCGGCAGATAGTAATGTAGTAATAACTCACATTTCTTATATTTAGTTATTAGGTCCCATTGCTCCACTACATTAATTTTCCATGTAAGCAATAGCTGTACTTGCCAGAGGGATTTTATATAATTGCAGATGGTAGGAGACATAGTTGGTAATTGCAGAAATGCAGAGGGAGATGTCCAGGAGATGATCTTCTATTAAGATATGGCCGTTGCTGTGGAATAATTTCCTAGCTGCTGTTCTGCATGGGATTGCTATGATGCATCATTTCATATAAGAGGTTATTTTTAAAGCAGACCCATTTCTTTGCCTGCAAAAGCAAAATCAGATCACCTCTCTAAGGAATATAAATTAAAAAAGCTCCTGTGCTGGACAGCAGACATTATATAGGATATGGTTCATGAAGGAGGCAAGAGAACTAGAGTCCACCATAATACCAGGCAGCAGTGAAATCAGGTGTTTTCATGTCCATGTCATCAGACAAACCTTACTCCTTAAATTAAACAAAACTTCTCTTGCAGATGCAAAGATCATTGGCTGTCATAGCAAACAGACAGCTAATTACCAGAGGGTGATGTCCTCAGTTTAACCTGAGCTTCATAAATTCATTATATCAGAGACAGCCCATTATTCCTTCTGTTTTTAAAGTTCTCTGTGTGGAGGTACAGAATGAGGAAGTGATGGTGCCAGCTGTTTGTGATGGACACAGAAGTATGTTTGTGTCAAAAGTGCCAAGTGATGTGGTCAGCCTGGCTGTTGCTGGAGGATCGAAGAGTGCTGGGAATGCAGTAGCTGCTTCATTGCTTTGTAAGAACAGTTTCCATCTCCATCCCTCTTTAGGAATCATAGAATCCCAGAATGGTTTGGGTTGGAAGGAACCTGAAAGCTCATCTTGTTCCAACCCTCTGCCATGGGTAGGAATACCTGCCACTAGGACCAGGTTGCTCAAAATCCCATCCAGCCCAGATGAACACTTCCATGGATGGGGCAATCCCAGCTTCTCTGGGCAACCTGTGCCATGGCCTCACCACCCTCACAGGGAAAGAGTTCCTCCTAACATCCAATATGTCTCCCCTCTTTTAGTTTACAATCATTCTCCCATGTCCTATCACTAAGGATAGAACATCTGCCCTTGGAATAAGTTTCTATCCATTTTTTATAAGCTCCCTTTAAGTACTGAGAGTCCACAATGGGTCTTCCTGGGGCTTTCTCTTCTCCAGGTTAAACACCCCCAGCTCTCTCAGCCTTTCTCTGTAGTAGAGATGCTCCAGCCCTCTGAGCATCTTCATGGGCCCCTTTGGACAGGTTAAGAAAACAGTCAGAAATTGTAAATTCAGTAATGCTGGCTCAAAAAGCCATATGTCAGGACAATGGAAAATTTTAATTCAGTAATAGACATAACTGACAAGTTCTGGTGAATGCTTTGCTCATCTTAAAAATCTCCGTATTGGGAAATATCTGTGCTGTGACTGGAGCACATGGAGGTTTTCCCATGACGTGGACAGAAAAACTTTAAGGAAGAAACAAAACAACATCTCCCTCTATGGGAATCACCTGTACTGCAGCCCCAGGCTCTGGGCAGCTGAAATCCCCAGCGCCTTACCTGTCTGGCCAAGCCTCTGCTGCTCCTGCTAATTCCAGACAGGCTGGGTGGGCTGATGGGGTGCAGATGCTGAGCGTATGAACTGTAAATAATTATTTCTGGCTAAAGTCTTGGTTTCTTGACAGCTACTCAGAACCTCAGCTTTTAAAGGGTACACATGTTAATGAGAAACCCTATGATTATTGATGGGTTTTGCTTTGCTTTTCTTTTTTTTTCTTCCCTAACAGACTTTGCACTATGGTTGTCCTCCCATGCTACTTTTGAAGGGGTAAGCAGCATCAAGCTAACACGGTATTACCAACTGAGCAGGTCCATCTTTCTGTCATGTTCAGATTCTGTCACTAAGCACAGTAAGAATCAGCAGGGGCCTGTAACATATATATTCTTGTGTGTTTACATAAAGTCCTACAATTCGTGTCAGGATATGTTATTCTTGTCTACTTGCTTCTTGCTAATTCATCTGATGACATTTTTATCCATAAAAAATGGCTTATGGAAAGCATTGGGGTGAATATCAGAGAGAAATGGGCCAGGGTATTTGTTTGGAAGTGCTTAGAGGGTCATTCTGAAGCTTGTGGATTAACCAGGCAAGCAGAATTAGTCTCAAGTGTCAGTTGACCTGCCCCATAAATTGAGCTACGGAAAGTAAAATGTTCTCTGGGTGATAGTTGTGGTGAATACTTTCCAAACAATTCATGCAATATAAATACAGTCACATAAACTGTTTATTGGATAATAAATTAATATGAAATATGAACACAAAACAAAATGAATATCTTTTTATGCACTGTTTTGAAAAGAGTCTAGTCAGTGTTTGATGACTTCCTGATTGTACTGATTACTGTCAATAACCCTCATAGCTTGGAAATATGCCTCTTAAATTAATTTTTGATTTCCCTGTATGCCATGCACTGAATTCTCAGAGATTTCTGTCTCATTAGTACCATAACATTTTTTTAAAGTCTGGCTAGCTTTAAGAAAATAGAAGATGCATAGTTTTATGCTAAATTACCCCTATCACACATGGAAAAATTTACTAATGCCCAACATTTTTCCTAAATGCACCTCATATTCTTAAACTGCGCTACAGATTGTTTTTCCACTGAACTTGATTTTAAGGTACTGGAATAAAAAATGAAAACAAAATCCTAATTTTCTTTCAATGTATAGTTTTGTGGAAACACAGGCATATAGGAGTCCCAATGGAATTAAATGTGAACTCTCTGCACAAATCCTTATTGTCAGGTGTGTGCGTTGTGTTCTCTGTGTGTATGTATGTACAGTTAGTGTTCCACAGTTACTTGAAATGTATCTCTGGAAACTGCATATGGGAAACAAAATATCTGGTCATCAAACCCTTGTTTCAAGCCTTCTTTGTGAAATGCATTCCATTTTTTTTTAAACTGAAGGACATTTGTTGCTTCTCCTTTGACCCATTTGTGTTTCAGAGTATTTCAGGGTTGGTTTTGCCAAATGTGATTTTGCAAATCAGATCTTTTAGACATGTTTCTATTAAACAGAGCTATAGAGATCATTAATCACTTTAGAAAGTCTTGCCTGGTATTTTTCTTAATGGGATGTATCATAGATCTTCCTTAAGCCCCTTAGCACTGGAAGGGGAGCATCCTTAAGTCCCTTTACCGTCAGTATGGGCAGACATGATGCCATTAAGGAGCTCAGCCAGCAGATGGAGTTTAAATTGCATTTAAACAGCAGTTTTAGACTTTGATTAAGGTTTATCTGAAACTGTGCTACTGGAAATGCCTCTTAGGGACACTTCTGGAAGAGAGTTGGGTTGGGAAAGTTTTGTCACCTGTCAGACTGTTGTAAGTGTAGACCACATTGCTGCTGCAAAGGTGGCATGGGTAGTTTATTAACTTGCTTGCCTCAAATTTGGAGTAATGTGGAGAAGTGCTAAATAATTGTCATTATGTGTAAATAAAAAAAAAATAATCTGTCATTTTTATGTATATGTGAACAGACATGAGGGGAGGAGCACTCAGATGGACTGAATTCCCAATTTAAACTGCTTTTATTTTTTGCCATAGGGGCAAAAAATAGGATTAGAATAAGTTTAGTGTAGGATTTGATGGCCATGCTTCACTAGAAGCTGCATTAAGCACTGAGAGAGATGGAAGAGTCAAGAAGTATCTGAAAAAAATCCTAACAATGCACTGGAAGCAATGGGAGGTAGATGAGAGTGAGGTCTATTGCATCTGTCACTGAGCTTTATTGTGAACCTAATGCTGAACAACAGCCAAAGCAAGAGAGACTGGAGCTGGCCAACCCTTCTTAGCAGCATATAGCTATGGCTGGCATCTGCCTGGGAATGGAGCCAGGCTCCAAGGCTTATGCCTCAATCTTGGAGATGAACTGTGCGGTCTGTCATCACTTTATCTTGCACTGTGAGTTCTGGTTTGAGGTTAAAGACAGGAACTCCTTAGTAAATGCTGCTATGATAAGCTACTCTGTTCTGGAGGCAGCTTTTGCTGTTATCCAGGAATCAGTGTAAGAGGTGTGTAAGACTGTGAAGAAAAACAATGTAGGCATTTGCTTTGGTTGATGGAGTTGAGAGCGGTCCTGGCATCCAGGGAAGACCTTATGTCACAATTTTTAGGGAAAAAAATGGTTACAGTGTTCTGTGGTGATTTAAAGGATGCATCCTTTTGGCCAGGAGTGGTTTGCAGAACCTCATTTAAAGGGAGTCTATAAAATCTGGAGTACTACTGGACACAAATCAGGCAGTAACATGCAAAGAGGAAAGGGAAAGCAAACCAGATGGGCAGATCAGGGACTGCCAGGTTACCTTGACTTCCTCTGAGCTATGCAGGAGAAGAAAGGGAATTGGCAGCCATTGAAAGCACATGATGACACAACTCCATTGCTACAGAGACAATGTGAATTACAGGCAAAACACTGAAGCAAATTATACAGACTGAAATTTCAGTTGTAGAGGCTACAGAAAAACTACTGCTTTCATCTAAACCAGGTCTGTCCTGAACTATTGACACCAAACCTGTGTCGAAAGACTCAAAGGAGAGGTGCAGAGCACCACAAAAATCATGTTCAAATCAGATAACACAGGCTGGAAAAATGAAAAATTCTAGAAAATGTCCAGACAATATTTGGAAACATCGAAATGATTTTCAGATCCTTGCATCTGAAAATGTGCTTGTATTCTGAAATCAGTCAGCAGAATGCCTCAGGAGAGAGAAGGGAGTAACAGGAGCTGTAAAATGAGCATCTCAGCACCCATAATGGATGCAGCACAAGGGAGCAGATGGACAAACTGCACTAGAGCAAAGTAGCATTAAACAAAGCCAGAGCCAGGATTTACTACCAAATACCCTGAGTTCAGTGAATACATTTCACCTGGCAAAAAAAAAAAGAATTTTCTCCTTACTAAGTGCCAAAAAAAGGAAAGTTGGCGGCCGATGCTGGAGAAGGAGAGCGGCCATGGCCACGGGGGCTGTCATAAATAACGGCGGGAAGCGTTCCAGGGGGCAGGTCAGCCCTGCCTGGGTGGGCCCAGACAGCTTGCCCTGGGTTATTCCTGCTGTCTCGCCAACTGCAAAAATTAACAGCGTTTTGCTTGCCACCTTAGAAAACCTCAGCAATCCAAAGGCCTGGATGGTGTGCTTTCTGCCATAGCAGAGGGCTGACTCTGCTGATCTAAGGGTCTGTTCCAGCGCTGGATCTCGGGTTTCAGCTTCACATCATCACCCTCTCATGGCTCACCAGGAGGCAATGCTGAATCAGCAGCTCACTCCACAAAGACTTTTTAAAGAAAGCTACCAAAAGCAAAGAAAATATATGGCATTCCACTCTTGAAATGGTACACTATCAACAGGAGGCTTTTCAGCCTCCTGTTGCAATGCTTCATGCCTGATGTCAGCATACTTGTGTACCATGGTGCTTACAGTCCCAACATCATTTTACCTGCCAGGGTCGAAGGAAGTTACAGACATAAAGGAAGAAAAATGTGCAAAGGATGAAGACTGAGCTACTGGCAAGCTATAAACCTCCCTGAACTAGAAGTGGAAAATTCTGGCAAGATCGGGCTATTTTTTTTTTTCATTAAATAAACTCTTCTCATATTTCTGTTGGACCCGATGATCTTAGTGGTCTTTTCCAACCTAAACCATTCTATGATTCTGTATTATTTTTCTTTCTTCAGTTTCTAAACAAAATCTAACTGCCAGTGTATGGGGTATGAGGTCAGTGGGATGTACCTGAAATCAGATGGGATTCCACAAGTAATATGCTGCTTGGATTCCCACATATTAACTGCAGTATTTCCAGCAGAATGATTTTATTTCAGACATCAAAAGAAATGAACAAGCATTAAAAAAAAAAAAGAAAAAGAAAAGAAAAGGGAAAAAAAAGAGAAGAAGGAAAGGTTTCAAAGTCAAGGACGGTGAATTGCTGTACAAGATAAAAGAGGTGATGGTGAGGTAACACATAGTTTCACCTTTTGAGTTGCATCTGAACCTCAGTCAATCAATTCTGCAATGAACTCCAGTTTTACTTGGATTTGCTGTGTATTCTGTGTGATCTTGTCCTTTACTGCCAACACACAGCCTCTGGGAGAAAAATTGCTGTTAGAGTATTGCAAAACTAACTCTATTGTAATGTCTTTCAGTGAGGGTCAAACAAAGTTTGGTGATTTTACATTTGCCAGAGTTGAGGAATATTTGGACAGTTACCTCGAGGCTGTCACAGAGACTGCTAGAGGAGGCAAGTGTTGTTTTATATATGAGCCAAAAAAATGGCAAATTGCAGTGAGGCAGGGGAGAGCAAGCCTTCACTTCATTAGTCAGTAAATTACGACAGATGGTTTTAAAATGACTTCATCAGCAGCAAGGCTTTGTTTTCTGCAAAGATCCTTGCCATCACCTCAATCCGAAGACAAAGCAGACAGTGGGGGTTTTGTTATTATCAGGTCTTTGCTGACTTTTAGCAGTCAGAGGGAATAAGAAGGGAAGAATCTAAGGGTGGGGAAATGGTTGTGGAAGAAGATTATAGGAGATCATCACTTTGGTTTGTAGGAAACTCACTATTTCTTGTTAAAGGATCGTTGTTTCTGTGCAGGAGCTCCTGCTCTCGTATCATGTAGCTTTAAGCATTCAGGATACCTGTGGTAGCTTGTCACCAAGGTCTGTTGCTTTTTATAGGGTGTTCTCCTCAGGCTGAAATGTCCCCCTCCTGCTGCAAATGGTATGGTCCCTGTGGCTGTGCCATGCCCCAGTGCAGCTCCCCTGCAGATGGCTGTGCTGGAGGTTGCTGTGAAACACACACAGTTCTGCTTTGCACACTCCTTTCTTTAAATCTGGGAATCAGCTCCATGGCTGTGAAAGCAGTTGTTCAGAAGGCAAAGGGCACTCTGGTTTTGCTCTCTGACTGAGGTAATTACTGAATTAAAATGAGGAGGTTATGGTCAGTTTGCAGTGTTTAGGAATTGCTATTGACTGTTTTGAGGAGGGGATTATAGCATGGGAAGCAAAGGAATAGAACACTGCAGCTGCAATAAGCAGGTTTGAGCTGTTGAGGCTGCAAGAGGGCTCATCAGAAAAGAGTTTGGTGATTCTATCAAATAAAGGCCTCTGTCAGATGTGCATCCTAAAGATGTGTATCTCTCTTTAGGCAGTACTTGCTGTGTATCACATGAGGTATTTATTATTTTGCCTTATAATGCTATTTGTCCGTGCTCTGGATTGTGTAAAACATGCTGAAGGAGCTCATTCTCCCTGGCTTCTGGACTCCATTATCCAGGCAGTATTAGCTGGTCTAAATCTATTTCTCCAGAAGGCATACAGGAGACACGGAACTAGATTAAAACATTTAAATGTACAACCCAAATATATCTATTTTGGTTCTCAGAGAAACTTTCAGCTATAAGAGAAGAATTAATGTAATTAAATAAAAATTCAGTGTTAAGCTAATAG
This sequence comes from Haemorhous mexicanus, assembly GCF_027477595.1. Taxonomy (NCBI): domain Eukaryota; kingdom Metazoa; phylum Chordata; class Aves; order Passeriformes; family Fringillidae; genus Haemorhous; species Haemorhous mexicanus. Next base: position 9,222,320 of record NC_082355.1, on the reverse strand, counting down.
AGAAAATTGCAGGGAATGTAGCAGAATGGGAAGACAACTTCTGCACAGGGCAGTGATATTGTGTGATTGTGTCTAGGACTCAGTCTGTACTTTCAAGAAATAAATCCGGAATGTAGCTACAGAGCTGCCAGGGAAATGGAAGTGAAGGGAGGCTGGAACAGTTTCCTCAGGGTCTAGCAATAGACAGTAAGAGGGTTAGAGAAATTATGAATATGTCCAATATTTTACTGCAAGTTTAGGGGTGGATGAGAGGGAAGGTGGCATGACAGAAGGTCATGTGCCATGCACCGCCAGCATGCCAGGAGCTCCCTGGTTTGATCAAGAGTTTTAAATACTTGATACCTCAGCTCTTTCTCTTTTTCAATCCAGACAGGCTTCACTGCAGGAGGTTTCAAGTTTCATCCATTTCATGGTTTGGTTGATGCCCATATATGAAATTTTTAGGAATATGAGCAAATGCTATCCACATCCAGCTGGTGAGTAACAGAGCTGGGATTTTTATTTCTGGGAAGTATCAGCCTTTCCTCATGAACCAACTCAATTCCAGCCTGTGCATCTAAAGTTTTCATCAAAGAGTTTTGGGTAGGAGACAGAGCTGGTGTCAGAGACACTTGTTAGGGTTCCAGGCAGCTGGTAGCAGAATAATGAATGTGCAGCAAAGATTTTCAGATAGGTGTCAGGAAAATACAGGGACATACTGCCTTGTTAAAGAAGCAGAATTAATCCAAGTCTTCTTCTCATACAAGCACTGGCTCTCAGAATCAGCCTTTCTCTGATGGCAGGAGGGAAACCAGACTGCATTTTCCTAATGAGAGAGTGAATCTGAGGAGACACGTTGCAGTTCCACCTTTTGGGAAGCAGTGGTTTCAAGACATGGCCTTTTTAATCACCGTGGCTTGACAGCCTTGCCACATCATTGTGTTTTTCCAGTTTGGGCTCAGGAAGACTAAAGTAAACCAAAATAAGTCAGACCAAATTTGTCCCTCCAAAAAGACAATTAAAAACTTGAACTCAAAACGTGCCAAGGTTTACATTAAATATTGGAAACAAGTGAGAAGCAAAATAGAACAACATGAAGGGTCTGCATGTTTCTAAATCGATGCTAACAAATCTTAGTGACTGGCCAGATGTGCTGACTGAGAGGTGGATCTCCTCAGCTGGACTCAAAGTTCTGAACTCATCAAAATCTAAAGCTCTAGGACAAATAGCAATGAAAACAATTTACTTTGGTGGGGTTGCATTTTCTGGCTGACAGCAAAGAGAATGTACAGTGAAGAGTAAAGAAATGTTAAATTGCCTTTGATTAAACTGGCTTCAAAAATATAAATAAGCAATTATACTAACTGGAAATATTTGGCACTGAATTGTCTGTTTGGGGTAAACTGGCACAGCTCCACACAAATGGAGCCACAAATAGGTCTGCACCCTTTGACACCAGGAGACAACTTGCCCATGGTATTTAACCCCAGTGGCACTTTGAAGGTTGCAAAGCAGCCCTGTTAAGCAGTCTGTGTTCCCAAATTCTCCCCCATCATCCTTTCCCAGGTGTGACTCCTAACAGTGCCTGTTTGCTCCCTGCTGGCTCTGCAGTTCCTGCAGTGCTGGGAAGGCACCCACAGTGCTGTACATTCCCTAGCAGCCATTGCTCCTGTGAGAGGAAAATTACAGCTCTGACTTTTATTAGCACCTTACCACCACCTCTTTTTCTATGATTCATATTGCTTTAAGAGATTAGTTTTCTTTACCATTTAACCTTTCTCAATATTGCTGCCTGAACCAAATTTATGTCTTGGATAAAGCTATGTCCTCCTTTTATTGAATCCAGGTACTTTTCATAATGAAACTAGGGTCATGTGATCTTTGATTGTGGTACTTTAAATTCTTTATTGAAAATGTATAGTATATATTTTTATGGCATTAATTAAATGTTGCAAAATAAATGACAGCGTAAAAAATAATTAATGTCTCTGTTTGGCTCGTTATCTCTTAGGATTTGATTTGTGTTCAGAGCTGAAAATTCATCTGATCCATATAGATTTAGATGTTTTAGAGCACTGCCTCATGGCAGAATTTAGGACTGAAAAGAGAGGGCTCATTTCATGAGTATGGTACTGTATTTTTTTTTTATTTGCTTGCAAGTTCCTTGGGTAAATTGCTTTCTCATCTATACAGGATGTTATTCCACCTTCATCACCAGAGAGTATCTGAGTGCCTTCCAGCCAAGCATTATGTGACCCAACTAACATCTGCCATGCTCATTCTTTCTTTCATCCTTACCCCAATGTGTGCATGTTTGGTTGTTGGGTTTAGATCTACGTGCTGCCATGTGTCAGTGTTACAGAAAATCATATGTGCATCAAACAGTCCTCTAAATAACTTGCATATTGATCCTGCAAGACCCCTCTGGTTTATGGCCTGAGAGTCCAAAAACTGAACTGGAGGTATGAAGCTATTATAATCTTGAAAGACAGAAATAATTATAAAATACATCAGGATTTTATTATCTTTATGTATATTTTTATGTTATTCCAGCATCCTGGAGATCTTTAACCATGAATTAGAGCATTTGTACAAGAAGCTGTACAGTCTGTATTTTGAAATCATTCACAATCTAGTTATAAAATAACAGATCTCGTCCTTTGATACATTAAACTACCTTAATATAGAATAAGGATGCAGTTGTCTATTAAATCCCACAGAGAATTTCTAAATGTCAGCAGAGCTAGATTTCTGTTAAGTCTTGGAAGCAACTCCTATATGGGTATTATTATTAATGATAATTTTGTTTTTATTATTTTTCAAGATAATAATGTGCTCTACAAACACAGAGCTATGCCCAAAAGGTGTTTAAAAACTCTTTCTGTTGCACAGCAGGGAGTTCAGGTGCTGCTCAGATCCTGGTTGAAACCCTGCTTAGGGCTTCATGAAAGAAACCATCTGATGAGGTATTTCAGGAGAATATGGAAGCACTTGAAAGACAAGTCCAGTGTTAGCGGACGATTGACATTTATTGACTTCCTGCACCATCTAGTGGGGATTAAAATTAATTGCTCTCATTTTATGAAGACTCTAAGCTGTTCAGGATGCCTGTGGCTTCCTCTCCTGGTCACTGAGAACAGCATTGGAGGAGCTAGTTCTGATCATCCTTTGCTCAATGGGACCAGGCTTCATTGGGATCATTAGTGCCATCCTAGGCAGTGAATAATTGTCTCATCCAGTCACATATAGGGATCAATCCACCTGAATTAAGGCCAAGAGGACCACGTGGAAGGGCAGACCTTAAGGAGCATTACTGGTGTGCCTTTGAGCTGTGGCCATGACCAGGAGTGTGGAGTCAGGCAGATCTCCTGGTCATGGGAAGCAGAGAAAATATCTGCACACAGTTCTGAGGGGCTCACATTATGGTCAGCGTGTTGAGATGAATTTCTAGAGATCTGAGTGTGGTTCCTCCCTCTCTCTCATGACCTGGCTGGAATTAAGCTCTGAGACTGTCCTGAGTGAACAGGACTTAGTAGAAAACCTTTTCATTACACAGTAAGTTTAAAGTTCCCCCACAAACCACAGAGAAGAAGCCATGATCTGATCCTACACGTGAAGTAAAATTAATTCCTGTAACTTTAATATAAGGCATTTCCTTGAGCATATTTTGCCTAATTATCAGTGAACAGGATGACATTAGGTGATTAAACTCCTATTTTCTGTACAGGAAACAGGAGCAGCTTTTCTGTTGCTGGGCAACAGATATGCTTTCAAATTTGGTTGAAGTAGTGAGTGATAAACATTTTTAAATAGACATAATATCCTGACAGAGGCAATCCTGATTGCTATAAACAGACAGGAGGCTGGAAAATCCCACCTACATAATATAGTTTATGAATTTAAAAATTGCTCAGGCTAGCTCCAAGGGAGGAATATAAAGAAAAGCTTGAAGAAGCAGAGAGAGATCTCCTCCCTTGAGAAACAGCTCTAATTGTTTCCATGTGAGTGTGTTTGTTATTCCTGGTGCAGCCCTTGTTCAGTCCACCCATCACCCTTCCCTTCTTAGAGATTGTTTGCTGGACCTGGTTGTCTGTGTGTGTGTCATTATAGCAGGAGAGAAATCACTCTGCTGGGAAATTGGTGCATCAGAGGCTGGAATTTTTCTGTGGGCAATGTTCTTTGCTGCAGAATTTCTCCCCTTCCAGAGCTTATCTGACCATATTGAGAAATATGGACCAAGTGGATTTGAAATGCTGCCCAGGTAGCTTGAAAAGTCTCCCTTGTAGTTTTGCTTCAGCAGGGTCTCAGGGAGTTCATTGACCCTTAAGGAGCTGGGCTCTACAGAGACATGCTCATCTTCCTCCTCCTTGAGAAGGCCCCAGCAGTTTCTGTGAGATGTCATGGTGACAGGGACTCTGGGAGCCTTTGCAGGCTATGGTCAGCTTTTTAGCATGACAGAAACCAGAAAGGAAAAAGACCTGAATGTAGTGTCTGCTTTGTTTTCTCATTGTGAGTGCAGGATTCCTGTTTTTCCACATGAATTTTACACTGGCAGAACATAATTCGGTTGTTGCTGTATCCTATTTTGCAATGACAGAATTTCATACAGCTTTGTTGCAGGGTTTTGGGGTTTTTAAAATTTTTTTTCTTTTTGGCTTGACACTGACTATCCCTGACACCTACTTTGCTGCTTTGTCTGAGAGTTTGGAAAGATCTGTTGCCTTGCACTGATCTTGATGTGAGAGGCAACTGGTGTGTAAAGTCTCTCACTGAGCCCCTAAAAATACCCATTCCAGCTGCCACAGTGTTGCTCTTCAGGCACAAATGACATGACTGTTTGTTTCCTTTAAAAGCCCACATTGCAACATACCAGAGCAAGTACCTTCTTAAAGATGCTACTGCATTCGCATTGATCACCACAGCATTTTTCAGCTCTAAAGAATTTTAAAGCTGATGGAGAAAGTCTTATTTCTGACCTTCCCCAGAGGGCAAAGGGCCTTCCTACCATAGAAGTGCAATGTGACATTTCCTGGTGCTTGGGGTGCTGGAGCAGCAGGAGATGTTGTTGAAACTCTTGTCCCATCAATAAAACTTAACACCTTCTCTGGGAAGGTCTCACTCCTTTGGTTTTGGCAGCTGTCTCTTAACAGAGCCCCTGCCTGGTGAGCACAGCAAGCTGCCTGGTCTTAATAGTCTTTGAGAGTGTCAGAAGCTGCCTTGCAAAGCATCTTCCTAGGATACAGAATTCAGTTTTCACAGGCATTTGTGACTATTCATATTTAAATTCCTGAGAAGGAAAAGGGAATGTCAGCAATTTTGGATGACTCTTATACTGAATTCAATTTTTTTCCCTTTTTAAGCTATTTTTTTTGCAATAAATTTTGCCAAAAACATACTTTAATTGTGTGCATTACTTTGGCAGAATTGCAAAGAGAAATGACTGCAGATGCTGTGCTGAGTCTGTAAAAATGGAAATTCCACAAATATTGCTCTTAAAAATCTGGCTTTCAGGACTTGGTTTACTTTTATATTTTTTTATTAATTAATCCAGGTGATGAGAGACTGAAAGTGCTGGTTTGAAATACCCCTCTTGCCTTTCTCTACTCAGCTCTGCCCACACAGCTCAGCCCTTATCACCTTTTCTAATTAATGTCTGGCCTTCTTTGAGGAATGATAGAATTACAGAGTGGTTTGGGTTGAAGGGACTTTAAAGATCATCTCTTTTCAACCTCTCTGCCATGGTCAGGAACACCTTCAACTATGCCAGGTTGCTCAAAGCCCCATCCAGCCTGGCCCTGAACATTTCCAGGGATGGGGCAGCCACAGCTTCTCTGAATGTTTGTGACAAACTCTCAGAAATCTTTGCTGCTAAACTGTTGACCACAGGGAGAGGTGACCTTTGTCACTTAGTCATGATCCCAGTAAGCACCATAAGCTCTTTCTAACCCCAAAATGAATAAAAATTAAAGATCCCAAACCTGTCTTTTTTATACTTAGGCTGGAACTTGGGAGTTTTCTTGGCTTTGGTGTTCATTGTTTTCCAAAGTAAGATTGTCTGTGCACCTTAATGTATCTGTTCAGCAAATTCCTGCAGACATTGCTATCTTTGCTTCTGATTTTGATTCTGATCACAATCACAGAAAAATAAAAAGAGGTGTTCTGGAACTTAGGTGGGTGTTTATAACTAATGGGACCCCTACAAATTGCCTGAAATACAAAGGTGGGTCAGATGAATGGTTTGTGTAAAAGTAACTCCTGGTGAACCATCAGGTGGGAATTAAAATTTAATTTAGAATGTACTATCACTGCTGCAGTGGTGGTGGTGGTGATTTACTTGATTGACTGCTGGTTTCTTTCACCTTTTTGAGCCTTAGGTTTTTACTATCTGAGGAAATTAAGGCTGAATTGCAGCAGGAAATTCCTTGTAACCAGGTGTTTCTGGTTATCCCATGAATAGCTCGGCTGGTGGGGAGGCGAGGATTAGGATGGGATGGTTTGGAATCTAAATGATTCTCATTGCCTAGTACCACACATTGACATTCTGTCAGCTCTGTATTTATTTTCAGCAAAGGATGGGAAATCCTACTGAGCTGGACAGCAGGTCCAGCAAGCAGCGATAATTCCATTGTTCTTTTTCAATACTTGGGGTGGAAAACTGGTTTTATTAGATTGTCCTGGTTTAGTGCACTGAATTTAAAAATCACTATTGAATTTTCTTGGATGGTGATTCGAGTTGCCTTAATATTGAAGTGGCCTACTCTACTGCTCCTGTTCTCCAGCCTGCCTTTGTGTTATTTTCCTTCCAGATAAAGCAGGAAGGGCCCAACCTCAATTCCAGTGATTTTCTGGGAGATGGGTCAGGCTGGAAGGTCTCCAAATGGCTGAACTGCTCTTTAGTGAGTGAACACAATCAAAACAAGTCCTAATTGAGGAACTAATGACCCTTTGCTGAACTGTGGTGATGGTGATAGGCTTCATAATTCAACTGTCAGTGAATAGAGAAAAAAAATACACCTTGTTGAAAGTTAAAAAAAAAGTGCTTTCAGACCTTAAAATTCATGGTTCAATGGACATACCATGCAGTGGCAGGCCAGGCTGATTGGCACAGAAAAAACGCAGTGACTTCCCTTCCTTGCCCAGCTTTGGGAATGCCCTGCCCCAGTGCTGTGGGGATGTGATGGAGCTGTTCCTTTAGCCAGTCCTGTGGCAGTTGTGACCTCTGTGCTCAATGTGGCCCATTCCAGGGGTATGCAACTGTTCCCCAAACACTGTTCCTGTCTGCCCTGGGCTCAGAAGCCCCCAGACTATGAGACCTTGGTCAAGAGATCCCTCAGCAAGAGTGGAATATCCAGGAATAAATCTTCTACTGCCTTGTTACACTTCTCAAACTGTAATAATGCTCCATTCCCATTTCAGCTGATCATGAGAAATAAAGGTATTAAAAGAGACAGAAGTGTTCTTTCCTTTGCCCACACCTGAGGAACCTGTATTTCATGTACTGCAGGGAAGCCAGCAGCCAGTTCTGGGAGCTGCTGTGATGTGCAAGCTGGCAGCCAGCCTTGAAAAAGAAAGAGTGAGGGAGCAAGAGAATTATTTCCCCAAGCCCCCAAAGCTCTAATTCCTGCAGACCCCTGGGCTTGGTTGCTTTGTCAAAGCTAAGTGGATGGAAGCAGGACCATTTCCCTTCAGTAGTCATTAAGGAAAATTACTTCAGATTATTCAGTGTTTCAGGGATTGCTGCAGCAGGCTAATGGAGTGATAACCAGTTACATCTTCCTGGACTGCACCAGCAGACACAACCCAAGTTTGTAAAACACCAGAGGTATCAATTCTCCTCCAAACTGCAAATGGAATAGCCCCAGAATAGAGTAAATCTGTGCAAACCATCTTTGGTGCCAAATGGAAATGTAATATGCAGGCATGTCTCAGCAGAGAAAGTCCTTTCCTACAGCAGAAGAAATTCAAGCAGCCACATGGAAATACTTTAATTTCAGCATTAACCATCAGAGGAGATGGCTGTTGCAGATCATGGGAGCCAGGTAATTCAGTTCTGTATTTTGAAAATGTGCAGCGCCAAGAAGTGTTAGGAGATGTGGAATGTTTAACACAGCCCTGCACCATCAGTGCTGTAGTAAGGAGGGGAACAAGAGCAAAGCTTGTACTGAGCTGATTGATACCTTCATGGAGCCACAGCACAATATTCCAACTGGGAGATGACTTTGAAAAACCTGAGCTTTGCTGTTTGCCTCTTAGTCATGAGATATAAAATGAGCCTGGTTGTTGCCACCTTCTCCATGGTGTGATTCTGAGAGTCAGCAACCTGTGCCTGCTGGGGGGTGAGGCTTGGAGACGATGCCCCTGTCCAGTGTTCAGCCCTCCCTCCCTGTCTCTAATGTCCCTACCTCCAAACCTGTGAATTCAAATAGCTCCAGAGTAGGTGGATTTTTCCACCCTGTTCCAGGTCTAATTTCTCTTTCAAACTAGTACCATATATCTTTCCCCACCTCCCACTTGTCACTTTATGGCTTGCTGGATCTGTTTCCTTTAATGCTTGAAAATATACAGTTAAAATCACTTTAAAATTTACTAATATGCCTTTTTATTTGAACGGCTTATTTCCCCGAAAGGCTTTCCCAGTCTTATATGAGGGCATGCTCTCTAATATTAAACATTTTTTTGTTAAAAATGGTTGCACATATGTTTGATATTTAACTGGAAACAAATGGTGAGAGTGGAGAACATAAGCAAAATTACGCTTTAGATAGCTATAAAAGGTCATTTTTGCTTTAAACTACAAAGGATGAATAGGGGCATATGACACACATAATAAAGGCAGAGGTAGGCTTAAAATGACCTCAGGCTACTCTGAGGTCAGCTGCTAGCATACAAGAAAAGACACATTTTACCCCTCTCTTTTTGCCACCCAAAAGTGTGGAGTAGCAATCTGTGTGCAAGGAAGGTCACTTTATCTTAAAACCCATCACATTTTTCTCCATCATTTTCATAAGAGATACTGAACTCTCCAGCCCAATAATTAAATAATTGATTCCAAACTAACCCCCCTCCTTCCTGGCTGAAAACTGGAGAAGGGTTTAGCTTGCCATGCTGCAAAAACCAGTGCTTGTGCTCTGCCGTATGATGAGAAATTTCTCATTATCAGGCATCCAGATGATCATTATGTGTGTTCCTCTCTGGTGGGGGCAGAAGGGTTTCTGCAACAGAAACTGCAAAAAAGCATAGCTTGTTTTCCCTGCAGTGGTGCCAGTGCAGCAGCACTGGACTGCGTGACTGGGTTTCCTTTGGGTTGTGGATTTAACCTGTGCTGGGCTTTTTGGTCAGGGCTTGGTTTGAAAACTGCCAAGCACTCCCCGTGAATTGTGCAGGGGAAATGAAGTGGGAAATGGGCCATTTCTCATTTAGAGCTGGCATAGGACCAAACCAATGGGAGCAGATGAGATTTCCAATAAAATCTTCCTGAAAGGCAGAGGAAGGTAGAGACAAGATGCTGGTTGTAGTCTGGCTCCAGCCATCTGCTCCAGAAGCGCTGGGAATGCAGGGCAGGGGATGAGGAGCACCTTGTTGATAAAAGTGATGTGGAAACTTTGGCTCAAATTTGGTCATCAGGTAGCTTTTGCATTTGCCAGAACATCTTTTCTGCTATTAGAGACAGATTAGGGAAGAAATATGGGACAAGAAGGTCAAAACCTTACTGTAGCTCCAACCCTCTAAGGCTTATTTGAAACCTTGTACTTATTTCTGTATTGAGGGGGCAAAGTTAGAGTCTTACTGTTTCTTTGCAAAGTAATTCAACTTTTTAGTTGATTTTTTCCTTTCTTCTTTTCAAAGCACAAGTAGGTCATTTATCTTGGTGGTAGTTGTTTAAAGTTTATTAAATTCTATCCGCAAATCTAAATTTTAGACATGAGATATGTATGCACATTTCATGAATTTGGAGCCGAAACTCATTTCATTTTCTGATTATTCCTGAGCTTTGTACTCCAATCTGTGATCACTAGAAATCAAATTGTCCATAGCTCCATCCCATAATATAGAGGTTATTAATGGGAACCAGGTATCTTCCTTCAAAGGAACAGGACCATCAAGGCTCATATCTGTTTCTCATGTTCTAGAAAACATTTCACAGGTTTAATGATTACTCAAAGGGGGTGGGGGGGGGAAATCTGGACAATAAATTTAGGAGCTAGCTCAGTTAGAGGTACAGACACATTCCCTGGCAGAAATTCTTCTTACTGAAGCCTGATAGTCTGTGCTTTGTCATACCAGGCACACAAGCTTCCAGCTGCCAACATGAGGGCACGCTGGCAAGCAGCCGACCCAGCTGCTGCGGTGACAGTGCCATTGTAAACTTTTATTTTTTATGCTCAGCGTGTATTGAGAGTGATCCCTTTGTTCCATATGGCTTCCATATAGTGACACTGCATCCTATGTAGGAGAGGTCAAGGAGTGGATTATCAGCAAGTGTTTCAAGTCAAGAATGAAGGGAGCTGGCAGGGCAAATCTGCACAAAGCCTGTTCTGTGCTTCCCATCGGTGCAGTGACCTCTGGGTTTTGGTGTCTGTGTGTTCCCCCCTGCTCCCTCCCTGTGCTGAGCACAGCACCAGCCAACCTGTTAGCACAGCCTTTCCCTGGAAGGTTTTTAGAGGCAGAAAGAGAACAAAAGCAACCCTGAAAGACTGGCTGAAATATTTAGTTGTAAATGGGGAGGCCAGGAGCAGGGAGGGAGCAGTGCAGGGAAGGATATGCTCCCATCCCCATTCCCATCCTCACCCCACCCTGCTGTCACACTGCCCAGCACCCTTGGAGCCAGGCATTGTGGCTGGGTGTCACATTTGCTCACAGTTGGGGCCTCCCCAGTTAGCCAGGGGATGATAAATGGTGGGAAGTGGCTCAGTACCCTTGGGTGGATCCCATCAGGCCCCACAGACCTGAGCGTGTCTCAGTGGTGTAGGAGGTCACTGCCCATTTCCTATGTTGGTAGGTATGCAAAATTCATAACTTCATTTAATAACTCCTGACCTGCAAGACCCCAGCGATTGTAAACCTCCCAGAATTATTACTGGCCAAGTAAAAATCATATTCCATTTTAACATTCCTCATATAATATCCCCACTGCAGTAAGCACTGAAAGAAAAACAGTGTTGCCACAGCTGTTTCTCTGGTACCTAATGAGTATGCTTTGGCTGGAGATCAGGAGCTTTTGGCTGCTGTAGGTTACATTGACCACTCAAAGGCTTTAGATATTCTGGACTGTACCTTGTTGTTTAATGATATAAAATTAAATTGGGGCTGAGGGGAGGGCAGTCAGCTGGTTACAGTGATGTTGGAGAAAGTGCATGCAAACCCTATGCTTGTGAGCCAGCCTCAGCAGGAGCAATGCCAGAGGGAGCTAGGCTGCAGTAGGACTGGGGAGAGAGGACAACAGCCAAGGGACAAGGACTGAGCCTCTGGCATGGCCCAGGGTGCTGGGAGCATCAGGGATGCCTGTGAGAAAATGCACATTGACCCTCTTCATCCTCACATCATCTATCAATAGGGAAAATGATTTCTCCTTCAGTCTGAAAGTTCTCTGAAGTTTCTAGAAAAGAATTTACAAAGACACATCCCCTCTTGCATGAGAAACGGAGGAGGGGCTGCTGAACCCCTCCTGCTTAAGCAGTACTTGGGGGTAAAGGCTGGTAACCCCTCTTAGAGGAGACGTTTCAGACTGGGAATAGTCTGGGATTGATCCAGAGAACAGGGATCAATCACTGCCATAAAAAGAGGGGCTAAACAGAAGCACAGGGATTGGTAAAACTGTATGTGGACACACTGAGTCAGGAGTGATTTGTCCTTTCTGTCCTCAGACAAAAGGAGGGAGTGCTCAGGGAAATGACAGGGCAAACACTCCTGAACAAACAGAAGTCTAACAAGGTCCTGGAAGCAGTCCTGGAGCTTAGCTGGCTGTGGCAAACATGCTGCTCCAACCTGGAACCTCAGGTTTGGAAGTCCTTTCATGCCAGCATGGAAGAAGAAGGAGAATCATCGCCCTGAATCATCCTCTTCCCCATTTCTTTTTCAGAAGCCTGAGCAGCAGCCACTGTCAGCTGGTTCAACTTTATGTGACCCATTACTGACATTCTTTCATAGTTTTGATTTTATTTCTATTTTGCAGTTATCTCTTTGTTCACCCATGAAAATAAATTATCATTCTCTTTAATTTTATGTGTCAGAAGGAACAGATGCCAGCAGTGAAAACAAATCCAAAAAGTTCTTCCCTTATGCTCTATTTACAGTGGATCATCTTCTGTCTGATTTGATTTCAGCATCAATATTTTTCCATTTTTACCCTTGTGCCATGAAAAAAAAACAGAGATAGCAAAAGGGATGGCATGATTATGTTCCTGTAAATTATATTATGTTGACTCTTCTGTGTAGAACAAATAATTTATTTGATTTAAAAAAGAATATTATTGAGGGTTTTTGCCTGGCAAGTCTAAAGCTCATTTAGAATAATAAAACCCACTTTTCAGCTGAATACCCTGGAGTGTTTAATATTTCAGTTTTAATAGTGTGGCAAATGGATCTCAAAGCTGTGGATATTTGGTGTCCAGGTGCAATAGAAAATCCTGCTGGTGGACTGTGCCTTTCCTAGAGCCTGAGTGCCCAGGTGGCTTACACAGAATCCAACTTGGCAAGCAAATTAAGAGTAGAGGAAAAATACCTTTTTTCCCCCTTCCTGCACCTTCGTCGTTAGATTATTTTTAAGGAATTATGTAAAAATGCTTCACAGGTGGCATTTCACTCTGTTGCTAAAATATATCCAGCTCTTCTACACCACAAGTGTCAGCTCCTTTCCTGGGGACAGTGACATGCTGATCTGCCTGAGGTGTGTCCTCTGTCAGAATACACAGAGCCAGCTCATCCTATGAAATGAAAAGGAAGGGCTGGGAACCTTACACTGCTTGGGAGATTTGTGCCTCATCACCATGCAAATGCATAAATGCAAACACTTAGGACACATCAGCCCTGTACAACTATTTGATTTGCCTAATTTGAGCAAAGACCTTAGAGATTTGGTTTAGACTTCCTGGGTGAGACTCTTCTTGGATTTTTCTTGGGAGATTCATGGCACTGGAAGCTGGAAGCACATTAGATGAAGTACCACTCATCTATCACTGGCCAATAAATGTTGCCCAGCTCATTTCTGTTTGCAACCTCATAACTTCTGTTTTGCCAAAGCATGTCTTCCAGGAAGACATCCTGCCTTCACCTGAAGACTTCAAGAGATAGAAAATCCAATTCTGCTTTTATAATGTGTAATCACCCCCATCACTCAGCCTGAGTGTGGGGTTTGGTTACTTTCAGCTGATGCAATGCAAACAGCCATTACGGCTTGTTAGCGCATTAGAGCTGCTGGGAGTTTGCTCTGCACTCTTTTGGATTGGACTCACCTTTTCATGAGAGCATTGCCAGTATTTTTACATCTCTCATATGTGATTTTTTTCTGTGTGACCATGAAATGTTCACAACCTTCCAAAGAATGGTGAAGATCTGCTGTTTCATCTGGGAATGCAGGATCAGTTACTTTAGTTCAGACATGCACCTTTTTTCTGAGTCCTGGTGTAACAAAAGCATTAAAATTTCCAAATTTTTCTGCATCAGCATATTAGAACCTGCATGATCTGAAGCATTCATTTCTTATTATGGCTGTTTATTGTTTAACCTAAAAATTCCATGAGTATGCTGGTAATACTCTCACTTGTTGATTCCAAAAGAACTTGATGCTTGTCTGCTATCTAAACCTGTGATTGTGAAGTATTAGAATAAAATGGGAGCAATTTATTGTAGAGATCAAATTTTCTCTCAGCAGGATTAAAACTGCCACAGCAGTAAAGAGTTTACAAACTCACTAAAGAACTGTAATAACTTCCCTTCCCACTGCTGGGTCAAGGAAAGGTAATACATGTTTCCAATCAGCTTTGAATTGAACTCAAATTGTAGGATTTATTTCACTTTAATCCATATGTGAGTTCATGTTAAAGGTAAGAGAAATCACAGGACTGCAAATATGGAGTAGAGTTAATTAAATTCTGCAGCTCCTTTTGGAAGAAGCCCTGTCTCTGTTTATGTGTGGAGGATTCCAGGGTGCTCCTGAGGGCAAAACCAACTGGGAAGTGGCTCAAAGGGTGCAGAAAGGACAACTGCACATGAACCTACAGGGACCAAGCACATTCAGAAAAATTGTGCAGCACTTGAGAAATATGTCTTTTTGCTGGCCTGTAAAAGCCTACACCACCACTGACCCCCCCCCCCCCCGCCCCAGTCCCCCAAAAACCCCTTTCTTCTTTCCCCTTTTCCTCCCTGCCCCAGAAAAAGCAGCTGTAGTTCCTCAGGAACTAGGGGACTCGATGGGAACACAGCACACTGTCAGCTCAGACCCAGATGAGATCTTTTTCCAAGCCAGTCACCACTGCAAATGCTGCTTTTAGAAATGATAAACGCTTATTAGTCTTCTTTCTCTGTTTCCCACTTACTGTGGGAATTGAGCTTGGTTTTTTATTTTTTCCTTTTTTTCTGGTTTTCTGTCCCATCTCATTTTAAATGTGTTCTGGAAAAGAGCTTCAGCTAAGTGGGAGAGACTATTCATGTGCTTACAGTTAAGTCTTCATTTCACTGCCTTACAGAACTGGGACCTGAGCTCTGGCCACTTTGCAGGATCAGGTGCACTAAGCCCTTGCTTATCCTTTTGGCAGGTCTTGTTAAGAGACTCTGTGCAAACCTCAGCCCCTGGCTGCATGCACCTGGGAGGAGATTCAGCTTGAAGCCATAAATGCTTATTTAATGTTCCTTTTTTTCCTCTTCTTCCACATCTGAGATGAGCTCTTGGAGCGTCTCCAATATTGACAGCAGTGTTCAGTGCCAGTCAGAATGGAACAGGTTGCCCAGGGAGGTGAGAGATGCCACATGCCTGGGAGGATTCAAGGTCAGTTTGATGATGCTCTGAGAAACCTGATGCAGCTGAAGGCTCTTTGCAGGATGCCTGGGCTAGATGACCTTTGAAGGTCCCTTCAAACCCAAACTATTTTATGAGTCTATGAATGCATGACAGTTGTGGCTCACTTAAAGTCTCCATATCACTGGGGATATGTTATATATGGGACCTGGGGATGAGAGATGGCTGGTTACTGCAGGGAGGGTGACACATTTTTGGTTCTGCATTAAACCATGTCCTTATCATTGTACCAGGCTGATCAGCCAGGTACAAACCTCAGGAGAATGTGTTTTGTATGTATTTTGTTGAATGGTGGATTTCAGTCACTGTGAATGGCTTGGAAAGTTGAATGTTCACCAGAGCACCCAGCAGAAAGAGCTCTTTCAATGCTCTGGATTCTGGTTGTTGGTGCTTGTCTGGAATCCCTGCATCCAGGGAAACAAAATATTCTTCCCATGTGAATCTGACAGTGAAAGGGTTTTCTATTTAAAAATGAATCGTGTTTCACAACGAATTGCATGACATGTGTGAGGTTCTGGAAAAGGAAGCCTTTCTCAAGGACTAAAATGTGACATTTTAAAAAGATGAATTTTAAAATATTGCACCATGCATTTGTTTTACCCCATGCAATAAAATAAAAGCCTCCCTTAAACAATTTTATTACTCCTAAACTTTCTATAGAATATCAGTGAAAATGCAATTCATTTAAGCATCAAATGCCAGATTTATTGTCTCCTGAAGGATTTCTTCATGGCTTTAACTGGCCTCAGATCAGGGTCTGCAAGATCATCTACTGGGATGCCAATGGCAACTGCCCTTTCTAGGTAGGCTTGGAGCTTCACCTCCTGCAAAAACTCATCAACTCAACAAGGGAGTACTTCATACTTTGCTGAGAAGAGCTGAATTTGTGCCAAGGAGTTCTCCAGTTTGTCACAACCATTTTAATAGGAAATTCTCATTTTTCCTGTATTCCTCTGCTCAGATCCTTGCAAGAGTACTTGAAAGTTGTTTGTCATCAAGGGCACAGATCTGTGGAGAGGCTGTTTTCATAGATATGCCCAAGAGCCTTTCCCATTTCTCGTCCTAGCTTCTTAATTTTCCCTCTATGAAGAAAAGTCCTTGGCTACTCTGAGCTTCTGTTTCCTGTCGTTTCCTTGTTTGCCAACTCAGATGCTCAAGTGCTCAGTTCTCGGTTATTAGAGGTGATTTCAAAGCAGTTCACTGAGATTCTTCTTATATAAACACTTCAAAATTACTTCAGCAAACTGAAATACTTGTACATCAGTAAACAGCTTTTGATGATGATGATCTTGTGTTCTGTGCATCCAAGTACCTTTGACTCAGATGGTGTTCTATAATATAACAAACTTTTAATAACTTCCTGACTGCAAATTCAAGTTTTCTTCTGGGCAAATTTGGAGATTTGAGCACAGACCTGTTTTCTCTGTTAACATTTAAGTGTTTTAAAACTATTATTTTCTTATAAACTCCCATCTCAGACGTAATGAGTTTTTAAAATTGTTTTTGTTTGTAGCATTGTCCACTCATGGAAACAAAGCTAGTTCAGGTCTTGCTAGTCTAGCTTTTATTATCACATACAATTTTTGTTTTTTTACATCAGTCACCTTTCTTTAGCTGGATTGATCTATCAGCCTAGGATTGAGGAAAATCAGTTCCAGATTTGGAGCAAGAAGACTCTTTTGTGACAATATCCATAACTATATCCATTCTACTTAAATGTGCAGTTCACCACCTCATTGCAATCCCAGTCTCTCTCTTTATGCTGGTGACTCTCATTGGTCACATTTCTGAGGTCAAATACTAGGAAAAGGTTAATATTAAAAGATACAAGGCAAGAAGGCTGACTCTATATCCTTCATCCTGAATCTGCATGTGCTCTTGCAATGAACAGATCATTAACTTTTGCAATGCAGCTGCTGAGAGATGTCTTGAAATACTTCAGTTCTCCAGTCAGGGTGATAGCAGTTCATTAAAGCACAGTATCTGAGTCCTCTGTTCAAAGAGGGTTTGGAGATCACTGCTGTTTCTCCCTTCTGTTACCACAGAACCAGGAAGGAAATAGAGCTCTGCTGATATTTTATGTCCCTGTGCAGAATGTGGTGACCTCACAGTTGAGGCACTTGCACAGACATCCCTGTCCGGTAAAAAAGCAATCAAGGGCTCATTACCCAACACAGGAACCTCAGTGCCCATTGGGTTAAACTGGAAATGGACTTACTTCTGGGAGCTGCATTAGGAATATAAATCTGTAAGAGATATTTGATATTCTGTAACAAATTGAGATTTACATTTAAACTAGAAAAATCCATCCTTTTTCTTCCTTCTGCCCCACCATTGCTGCACCTGAGGCACTGCTCCTGAACAAGTCATGTTGCATCAGTCTCACATCCAGCAATGCCACATGAAGAGCTGATGAAAGTCCACTTTATGAGCTGATTATAAGTTTTGTCAGTACTCTGAGCTGAAGATGTTCATATTTGTGGCATGTGTTTAATCCAAGAATCTTTACAGATGAGTTAGATGCTGATGTCTGCCATGCTTGTTCCCGAGCTACCCCATTGCTCTTGTCAGTGGTCCCACATTTGTGCATGCAGTGGCTTTTCCCTGTCACTGGGTATGAGCAACAGGCAGATGGTGATTTTAGAGGAGATTTGTCTAATGATCATAAGGAGTTCCTGAAGGCAAAGCCTCAGAGGAAAATCCAGCTATTTCATGAAGAAATATGTCAGGACTGTGTATGTGTCCAATGAGTCAAATACACTGAACATGTTTCCCTGGGCCATCTGCAGGAGAGGAATTCAGCCTTCTTCCTTCTCAGGAGTGTGTGAATTATCTGGGATACAGCAGGTACAGCTTGGACAAAGCCCCCAGTTGCCAACACTCAGGGATGTGAGTGTGGTCCTTTGTTTCCAAGGTGTCCATGCTGTAGTTCCTGGGGAATGAGCAGCTCAGGGAACCCTCACAGCCTGCAGCTGCCCCCCGCCTTAAGCTGAATTTCATGCAGAGCTCTGCAATCAGCACAGCTGCCATTAGGTTTCTGGGTGAAATTCCAGGTCTGGAGCAGAGCTTGCAAAGTCTTAACCATTTAGTGACCTGGGCAATAAAGAGAGGGAGGGGAAGAGGGAGCTCCTCCCCTCCCTCCTGGGACCCGTAGCAGCAGAGGGCATTGGAGGGGCTCAGGCCAAAATCACTGGTGACTGGGGGAGTAGGTGAGAGGGCATCCTGATCACAGCCCTGCTCTCTGCAACGTGCTTCCTCTCATTTGCTCCATCAGGTTTAAAAACCTCACAGGCAAGCTGCGAGGACCATCTGTTTTCCAGGGTCTTCAGGGATGAGTGCAGCAGGGAGGAGGAGGTGGCTTAAGGGGTAATTGAAGGTCTTGCAAGTGTGTCTGGCTTTCTTTGAGGGAAGAGTGGGTTTAGGCAGGCTCTTTGTCTACAGCTACAGATGATAAATGATGTGATATATTTTAATGCATTGTGAGGAGGTGGGATGACTTGGTAAGACCTGACAGACCATGCAAAGATGAGCTGCTGCTGCTGCTGCTGCTGCTGCTGTTGCTGCTGCTGCTACTGCTGCTGTTGCAACACAGGTCTATCAGCAACAAGGAGGGAGAGAATAGCCAGGAGAACAGCACAAGGCTTGGCCAGGCACCAGGGAACTTGGCTTGAGTTGGACTTTTGCCTTAAACAGGATTTTTTCTGACTTAGATTCCCTCCATTTCATGCTCCCAGGCTGATGTGGTAAGAAGGGAGCAAAACCAGTCTAAAAGCAGAAAAGGTGATGCAGTGCTGAATCAGAGGGGCTGCAATGGACAGAGGAAACCTAAACCCCAAAGAAGTTGTGACTCCAGAGGTTTACTTTTTTCTATGTAGTCTGTTGCCTCCAAAGAGGAGCAGAATGCCTGTTTGATGAGACTATTGCCTTACAGAAGGTTGAAAACATAAATTGCATTAATTTTCATTGCATTTTGTCTGAAGTGACTTGAAATATGTTTCTATAACCAACCAAGCTCATTCTTAACTATCACTGTGGCACATTCAGCATGAATTTATAGGCAGTGTTAGAAGTATTCATATCCTTGCCTGTTGTTTGTGCTGAAAGCCTCTGTCCTGGAAAAAGAATTGCACTTCCTAAAGCTCACCCACAGCACTGTGAATCAGGAGCTGGGATGAGCACACATGCATCATCTCCTGCACTGGCCATGAGGGCCTAGGAATGTTTATTTTTATGGGAAAGAGCTACTTCTCCTATCTTGATCTCTCAGTCCACTGAAATAGATCTGCTTTGGTCCCTAGGTGGGAAGATCTGCAGCGTGGAGCAGATGCTGTGGGCTGTTCACAGAGTGAGCAGCAGTCCTGAACCACCCTCTGAACTGTGTCCCTGCCACAGACAGGCTGTGGCCAGCCCAAAGGGCTCCCTGCAGACACCTGCATCCTGCACATGGTGCTGAGGGCTGGGAGCTGCTCTTGGTGGGCCTTCAGCCCTCCTGGCACCCTGCTGGAGCAGGGGGAGAAGCTCTCAGTAGGGCCTGGAGTCTTCTCTGCAGCCCAGCCTGGTGCTTGTGCTGCCTGCAGGACATGAAATGGAGCTGACAAGCTGATTGAAGAAGATCACAGCTAGTGAAGCAAACTGGGGGTCAGCTGAGAAGAGGAGATGCAGCCTGCAAAGAGAACATCAAAGATGGTGTTCTCACTGGTTTTATTCCATTGCACTGGGCAGAGAGAGGGCAAATCTGCTCTCAAGGAAGCTGGAGCAGCTCCTCTGAAGTCTGTTCATTTCAAATTTACCTTGATGGATTTGAGAGCCAAAACAGGCCTGAAGTATCTATAAAAATGTATTAAGGCTTTGGGACAGATTGTGCTTTTCTTGAATGTGTGGAGGGGAGGGAGCAGGAATTTCCCTCCCTTAAAAAACTTAAGCATAATATTGGGGAACAAAAAAAAGACAAGAAAGTGATGGAGATGACAAAAATTTCCTGTGAAGCTGCCTGGCTTTTGACTGATCTTTGGCTATACCAATGTCCTGACAGTAAAATCACAACAGCTCTGCACTCCTCATTCCCTGCTCCCAGTGGAGACACCCTGGGGACAATGCTGGCTTTCCCAAAAGCAGTGTGTTCAATGGCTGTGCTCTCTGTGTCATGTCTGGAGGTGTGTGGTTGGTGTCAGCCTGCAGCACCCACAGGAGCTGCCCTGGGTTGCACTCAGCTCCACAAATGCTTCAGGCAGCAGGAGCTCCATTTCTGTGTGGTGAGTTTTGAAACCCCTGAGGATAAGCTGAGTTGTAAGACAGCAAGACTGCAAGAAAACATCAAATATCCACACAGGAGAGCCACAGAGAGGCCTGCACACTCTGCTTGGAGCTGGGGCACACTGATTAAAAATAGGCACTGAGTTAGTTTTGCTAAGAGATTTAACATCTTCTGTACATTGCTGATTTAGTTCCTGAGGAGTGAGTAACATTACACATGCTACTCTCCTATTTCATGGTAATCCTCACCCTTTGTTGTCAGACTACAAGCCAAAGGTGCATATTTTTCAAGGAATTGTTTGAATTGCTCTCCTCATCCTGGTTACTTTTCTTCACTTTTTCCTTCATCATCCATCCTTTGGGTATTAACCTTGTATTTATGCTTACATTAACCAGGGTCAGCATCAGAAAATGCTCTTGCTCTTGCTTTTGCTCAGCCACCTGGAGAAACAGAGAAGGGAGACACTACCAGACACACACTAATTTCTAACATGTGTTTCCTGCCAGTGCTGGCCTCAGCAGCTCAACCACATAAGTCACCCCAGGAATAATTGCTGTTTGAGTAGAGTTTGTGGATGTGCACGAGTCTGAGAAAGCTGTGCCATGGAGTGAGTCCTGCTGAACCTCAGCAGGCTGAGGGCAAGGAGGAAAACTTGGTACAGATGTCGCAGTAGTTGGTGATGAGCAAAAGATTCAGTTTAGCTTCATCTGAGCTACTTACATAGGTTGGTTGAATGATAAAAGGAAACAGCTGTAAATTGGGATGAATATTTCTACCTGGGATAACCTCCCCCCTCTGTTTGAATATTAAAAGTGAAGCCTGGCAGGCTGAGTTTCTGTGTCTGCACTATTTCCAGAAAATCCAGCAGCAGCAGAAATGGCCTGGGTTTCTTTTGTGGTTTTCCTGGACCCATGAGGTTGGGCTTGTAGACTTTTGTCTCATGCTGTGCCCTGGGATGGGCTGGGGCTGTGGTGTGTCCCTGGCTGGGAGCAGACATGACTTTTGATGCCAATGGCCTCATTCAGCTTGAGTGGTGAAGGCATCTGAGCCGCAGTAACTGCACAGAGTGTCAGAGGGTTTGGTGGCCTGGAAAAGAGGCTGTTAAGTAATGAGATAATTTTGTGACTGTTTATTTAACTTTGGTATGCAAGTGGATAAATGATATCTTGTCTAAGAAAGCCACTTGTGTCTGACACCTTCTCTGCATGTCTGTAATTTTCATTGCTGTATGGCACAACCCCAACACTTAGATGGAGTGGGATTTTTCCCAAGTGTTTTGCTTTGGCCCATCTTCTTCCCTCGCTGGAGCAGATGGGAATTTTACTGGTGATTTCAGTGTGAAGGGAGTTTCAGTCTGGAAAACCCAGCAGTCTCCTGTGGCAATTGGGTCATGGCATGTGATGGGAGCTGTTTTGTGCCTGCTTAGGGAAGGACATCTTTAAGGATGAGCCCAGTTCAAACTCACTGTGAGTCTCAATGACTTCAGAGCTGAACCTGGCCAGGAGCACTCCTCATAGCTGAGACCATATTCCTCATAATTTTGGAAAATATAATGCTCTGGAAACTTTTTGCCATTTGGAAATTAAGAGAGAGCAGTCCCAATCAGCCTCTGATTTTTCATGGAAGTGAGTTTCCTAATGCTTGTGTCCCTCGCTGTGCCTGCCCTCTCCTCTTGCCCTCCTGTAACTTGTGAAGATATTGATCAATTTTATACAAATTGAGCAAACTGTAAGAAAGCTCTGAGGTACTGAAATGTTAAAAGTTTGTGAGGTCTGTTTGTGATGTCTGAGAAACATTACAGCAACAGCTTGCCCAGATGATACTCTGGAGTCCCCATATGTGATCAGCCCCAGAAAAGGCTGAAGCTCCTGCTCCACCTTTAAAATCAATCACCAGAGAAAAAGGTTTTATTAGTTTTGCTGTTCACAGACTAAATCACTGTGTTGAAGCTCATGAAGAAGTTAATATTCTCATTTCTAGCTTTCTGCAGGGGCAAGGGGAAGGTGTTTAGCAGTGGGAATCTGGTTTCTTCTAAAGTCTCTGCCAGATTCCTGGTCTGTGATGCCAGAACCTTTTCCTATGCCAAGCTAGGAAGCTTGTGCTTTTGGTTGCAACCTTTGCAGCAACAGCAGCTCCCCATACAAGGGATGCAGCTCCTGGTGAGCCCCTGCCTGCCCCCAGAGCTCTCTCCATGCCTATGGCTTCTTCTGGAAACTTCCTGTGAGGACAAGGAAAAACAAAGGGCTGAGCTTCTGGAGCTCTCCAGGGGGAGCCAGCCTTGCCAGCTTTTCCATTATGCTATTCGTTACATCATCTCTTATTTCAGTAGATGTGAAACCTAAGAGGTGAAAGAATATTGTTGGAAATGTGGTATTGAAGGGAAGCCCTTCCCCACCCAGCTCTGCTTACCAGGCCTGGGAGCAGAGGGGATCACAATTCACTTCTGACTCTGTTTTTCCCATGCAGTAATTCCCAAAGCAGTGTCCCTTCTTTAAGCTGTCTTTCTTGCTTTTGCAATGTGACTCCTTCTTGCCTCACTGCTGGGACTATGAAACCAGTTTGTGGCTTCCCATTTTCCTAAGCTGAGTTTCAGCCAGTGCTGCTCATGGGGCTTTCCAAAGGTAGCCGAGGTGTGAGTTCTGCTGGGGCTCCATCCCAGCTGCCATAACACCTTTCCTTCCCCTGTCACTCCCTTCTCCTGGAGCTGGCTGTTTGGAGGACTGAAGGAACGGGAGAGGTGGATTGGGAGGAGACCTCAAGCCCATCAGAGCTGTTCACACTTTCCATCAGCTTGCTGGGCCTGCCCAGCCAGTCTGGCTCCCAGAACAGCTTTTTCTCCCCCAGTTTCAATAAGCTGGAGCTGCAGCCATTGCTTTTGGTTTTGTTTGAATTATTGTACATGCTGGGTGCCTCACAGGTGTGTAACAATCCTTAAAGGCCAATTCTTGTGCACTTGCCTTCGCCAGCAGACCTCCACGTGCTTTCCAAAAAGGGTTGACATTGCTGCTCTGGTTCTCAGTGGGGGAACTGAGGCAGGGAGCAGGTCTGTGTTCAAAAAAATGTAGATGTGGCACCTGGGGACATGGTTTAGCAGTGGGCTTGGGAGTGCTGGTTAAAGGCTGGACTCAATGATCTCAGAGATCTCTTCCAACCTAAATGATTTTGTTATTCTAGGCAGAGGCTGACCTGGGAAGGGAAGCATGGTCTTGTGCAAGCTGATGGCAGACCCCTCTCAAGCCACAATGCCTGGAGTGTATAATGTTCCTGCTGGAATTCACAAGCCTCCTCTGTGAGGGGACATGGAGCTGGCAAGGCTGGCTCTTGATTAATCTTGTGCACAGGGCTTGCTGCTCCCTGAAATCCTCAGCCACTTTTTAAATGCTGTCTGTCAGTTATTCTTTGTGGGCCACCAAGCAAGGGTTTCTCATGTTAGGTGAATTCTTAATTATCAAGGTTTAAATCTTATCAGCCAGATAAAAGGCTATGCTTTAGCAGGAGAAACATCATTTATCACTTTCACAGTGCTCTGTTTCTGTATAAACCCTCAGTGCTTCAGCTGAGCCTATTTTGAGGAAAAAGTCACCCAGTCCAGGCTGCCCCTGGGGCTGTGATGGCTCCTGGGGCAGCCCCAGCTCTGCATGTCTCCAGCTTTCCAGCACTGGGGCTTTATTCCATTTGCATTTGTCCTCTGACTCAGCCTTTAAAAATCTTCCCTGCTACTGCACTGTGAATGGGTGAGATGGTTGTGTTTTACTCTAGTTCTCTTTTCATGGTGCAGCTGGTTTTCATAACAAAATAAACTATCTGCTGACATGAGCATCTTCTTCAGGGACACTGTTCTGTGTCCCCTGGGTGATACCCACGTGCCTTTCTCTGGGTGTGGACACACAGCTTTGTTGTCCTGGCTTTTGTCTCGCCTCCTCAGGCTGACCCTAGTAATGAGAAGTTAATTATTCCCAGAGGCAAAATGTGGGGTCAAATGCTGCTGCTCCCCCCAGGTGTGGCATGGCCATGTCTGTCACCCCACAGCCACCACAGGACAATGCCAGCAGGCAGATCTGTGCTGGTGCTGCTGTCATCTGCCTTTCCTAAAAGAAATATATGCATACATATGTGTATATAGGCATATATATCTATTGCTCAGTGTTTACCCAGGAGCAGGGAGATTTCCACTGCTGGAAATTCAGCTCACGCATTCCCCACTGCAGCAATCCCGCGCCGGCCACAGGAGAGCTGGGAGAGGAATGCTTCTTGCTAAAAATAAACACAGGAAGGCTGGCTATCAAGACCTTTTCTTGCCTTTCATTGCCAGCTTAAAAGGCTCCAGCTCGGATGATCCTTTCCCCCCAGGTGCTGGCAGCTGAAGGATGCTGCCCTCCGGTTCAGGTTGCTGCTCTTGTGCTGCTGCGGTGCCACGCCCTGCCATCCCTCTCTCCTTTGTGCTCCCTGCCATCCGGGATGGATACAAGGGACCCTCCCAGTGCTGCTGCTGGATTCCTGGGGTGAATGGAGCCACGGGAGTGTGTGCCTGTGCTTTGTGCTGTGCTGCAGGCCCCGAGATCAGGGATGCTGAAGTGCTGACACAAAACTGGCAGCTGAAACGTCCTCACTCCCGAGGATCCGGGACCTCTGCGCTGTCTGTGCACAGCCCAGGGATTTTCGTTTCATTTTTTACTGTAACTACCTTCAATGGTCCATAAACTATATTGTTTTCATTTAATTCTGGGAACATAATGAATTTCTGTGGGCTTGTTTCCTGTTCAGTGTAATATCTTTGCTAGATGTGAGGTTTATTTCACAAGCTAGTTATAAATTCGTTCAGACCTGCAATTGTTTCATCTTGGGAGCAATCAATAAAAAGAAACATGAGGGAGATTTTAGACCCTTCACATCCACTGAAATTCAGGGATGTAAATCTGTCGTCTGACTTTTTTTTTTCCCCTGAGTGCTGAGTAATGTTGGAAAAATGTTAAACCTCCTACTGGTACCTCAGTGTCCCTGTGGAATGGCCAGTGTGAATTTCTCCCTTCTTTACCCCCAAAAGAGTCTTCAACATCAAAAAGCTCATTGGGTGTTGTGCAGAGGCAATGAAAATCTGCCAAAAATGGAGGGTGTAACAGTGTCAGGGTTTGTTCCTTGGACAGCCATCCTTCATATCTTGCCCTTACCTCAGCTCAGTCTACTCCACCTATCCACACTATCAAGTGGATAACATCTATTTTTTCCTCAGTTTCCTGACAATTTAGGATAAAAGCTAACCTCCCTGGAGCTAATCTGCAGCTGGCCCTTCTGTGCCTCATAGCAGAAATACCCAGATTAAAGCTAACATCTGGCTATCAGCAAGTAGATTTAGAACAGCAGACATATATTTTATTTTCTAGATTTAGCCCCTTTATTTTTTTGCCAATAGCGAGAACGTGAGGAGCTGCTGGTGGCTCTTTTGAAAAGCTTGCCAAAAAAAGGCCTAATTTCTCTCTCACTTGTGCAGGCCAGTTGCAGATTGCTGGTGGTGTCAGTCTGGCATAAATAAAAGCAAAATCAGGCACAGACTCCTGAGGTCACCAAGAGCCACCTGGGAGACTCCTCGGCATCCTGGTGGTTTTAGATTCAGCCTGGGGATGCTGCTTGTGCCATCAGGTGCTGCTGAAGGGGAAATAAAACTGTGGTAAAGCAGCCCACTTCTCTTATGGCCACACCTGTCATGGGCTTTCTCCTCAGGATTGTTTCTAAAGCAGTTCACAGCCCTTTTATCCATGCAAATGTGCCTTACATGCCAGTGAGCTGGGCTGGTGCTCAGGTACAACCACCTGGAGGCACACGGGGGCTCGGTGCAGGAGCACAGAGCTGGCGGGCAGCAGAAGCAGCACCCACAAATTCCCTGTGCAGCACCCCACTCACTGCTCATGGGCTCTCCTCCCTGCTGAGGGATCCACTGTGCTGCTCAGACTTCCATTTTTCTTGTTGCTTTCATACAGAGATGTTAATGAATCAGAATTGCATTGAGCCTGGGCTGAATTTTATTTTGTTTGAAGGCCAGACAGCAGAAAGCTTTTTTATTTTTTTCCCCCTGGAGGTTGTTTTGCTCTGGATTTGAGAAAACCATGGAGCATGAAACAGCAACAACAGCTTGAGAAGCCTCTGTTCCCAGTGTCTTGAGATGTTGTGGTGACTGTTTGAGTGCTCTTCATCCATTCAGTGCAAACTGAACTAAACTCTCGTGGACCATTATTGATGCAGACTATCAAGTGGGTGAGAAATTAATTTACAAGAACAAATTCCACATCTAGCGTATTTCCAGCCCTCAGATGCTTTAATAAAAAGCCAGATTTTGCCACTGAATTTAGAGATAATTTAGGACCTGATGTCATTAATTAAAAGTAGAAAAGTCTTTTAGCAGCAGATGAATGAATTTGTATTGATTTTGTATGTTTTTGCTGCCTACTTCTCTGCTCAGTTTCAACCTCCCAGCCCTAAGGCTTAGTGATGGAGCAGCAATCTAAAGTCACAAGCACAGGTGAAATGGACATTCAGGGTTCAGTGTCTCTAAAATTTCCCAGCTTTGTGTGGACAGCCTTAGGGGGTTTAGCTGAAATACAAGAAGAAAGGCCAGAGATATTAAAACCCAACATTTAACACTGGCCTTCCAACCCCTCAGAGTTTTGTCCTCCTTGCTCCCTCCTTCAGGGAGGTACTGGCTGGGCTGAGGCAGGACAAGGCCCAGAGTGAGCCCAGTGCTGAGTGTGGGGCTCTGAGAGGGGAGTGGGTGCCAGGGGAGGATGAACACGGAGCTTCAGGCACAGGGTTTGACTCTGCTTTGCCTACAGAGTGTGCTCCATCTCCTGGGCTGCTCTGCTCCCCTGGTGGAATGAGGGATGTCAGCGAGGGCAGGCTGTTCCTGTGTGTGCAAACACATGGATTTACACCTCTCATCTGGAGAGCTGTGAAGCAGACAGCCCCACTGAATGGAGATCCAGAATGACTGGGAGTGAGCCTGGGCATGAGCACAGATGTGGAATTTAATTCTTTTTTTTTCTTTTTGTTTGAAGAATTTGTGATCTCAAGGGGGAGAGATAAACTGACAAGAGACTCACTCCTGATTTTATTTGTGGCGAGATGTCCCAGCACACAAGCTGTCATGGAAACCCAGAGGAGCATGAAGCAGAGCTGGCTGCTGGGCTGCATCCCAACATCCTCCCTGTGACAGGGGTCTCCTGCTGGGGACCTGTCCTGCTGTGGGTGGCAGGTGAGGGGCTGCAGCTCCACTCATCCCACCCAGCTGGTGAAAAGGGGCCTCGTCCAGCTGCACACCCTCCCCTTGGCGCTGCTCCTGCTGGAGAGGGATGGGGTGTGCTTAAAAATCCCTGATTAACTGGAGGCAATGGGAATCTCATGTGCCTGGTCCACACAGGAGAATCTGTTCTGTAGTAATTTGTGCTCAAATTAAAATCATCAAATATGAAAACTCGTTCCTTTTGGTGAATCCAGAGAAACCAAAAAGCAGTGAGGAAGCACATTTGGGGAACATTCAAACCCACCTTTGTGCTTGGTTCTGGCTCTATCTGCCAAAAAGGGTTAGAAATGCGCTGTGGATTCCAGGGCTTTGATCTCCCAGAAGTTGAAGAAAGTCCATGAAATAGGTTTTCACTGGTGTTTTTCTGGTTCTGTTTCCAGATCTGTTCAAGACATACAGGAGGGAAGGTACATGACAAAATCACTGTGGTAACAGACCTGAGGCTGGTTCACTTGGATGTTTCAGTGGAAATTTTGACTTGAATCCTTCTTTCCCATTTTGATGTAAGCTTGTCTTCTGGCTGAGTTTTGTTCAACACTTACAACCTTTTTTAAATTTTTCTCTCTTTTTTTTTTTTTTCTTAGTTTAGTTTTGGCCTGTTTTGCGGGGAATTCTTTGTAACCTGAAACCCAAATCCTAGCCCACTGCTCTGTGAAGAGGCTCACAATTTGCAGTCCAGGGGAGCTACTGCTCTGTATCCCATCTCCTGCCCAGAGCCACCCACAGGCTTCTCCTCCACAAGCTTTTAGAAAGAGTTTACTCACAGGAAAAGTTCTCCTACTAGTGATAATTAGAGCTGAATTATGCTCAGAAGTGCAATGATGAGCACTTTGCCTTGCTATGTCAATGACGGGCCCTATCCTGTCCCACACACCAGGGTCATGTCTGCCCCTACTGACATCATGGCAAAATTCTCATCCCCTGCGTGTATTTCATCCACACTTTCATTTCTCACTATTTCTCATCCAATACATTAATTTATTAATCTTCTTTATTCCCACTTCTCTTCTGCCCCCAATATGTTTGTTCAGTGTTTAATTGATGGCCCTGATCTGGTTGTGCAAATAACTCTTCTGTTTCTACAGGTCCACAGTAAATCAAACCTCAAGGTGAGGACATGGAAGCTTTGTAGGGCAGCTGGGAACTCAGATCCTTTCTCCCTCTCTGTCTGCTTCATGTATATCTCCAAATTTGATCTTGCTTTGAAAAAAATCTGTAATGACTCATTGCTTTTCCTGGATCTACTGTCAGTAACACAGTTAGTTATAACCAGTTAATTAACTGTAAACTCTAATTATTTAAAGTTCAGTCCTTTCCTGTGATTTTGCTGTTGCAGGAGAATACCAAATAATAACCATGCTTTTCAATATACCCTTGTTTCATTTTTCTTGGGGAACATACAAAAGTTATGTGTAAATATTTCTTTCTCCAGCAAGCTCACTTTATTATCCCTTTTCCTTTAGCTTTCATTAAAAACTGCTCCCGCCCCTTCTTTAGTTTGAACATATAAATAAATAATGTTTGATCCAAACAACCTCAGCCATAAAAACCTGCTTGAAAAGAAACTCAGGCAACTACCACATCTGGAATAATAGTCAACATATTTTAGAAAGAGACTTCATTTTTCTCACACAGGATACTAAATCATGATGGCTGCATGTGCCAGAAATAACACAGTGGATATGACTATGGGAGGATGTGAACCCATAATGAGGTTCAATAAAGTACTAATCTTATGGGGTAATGCAATCTGGTTTGCTTTTGCTTAAAGAAAAGTGTGTGTGTCTGTGTGTGTGTGTGTCTGTGTGTGTGTGTGTGTATCTGCGTGTGTGTGTGTCTGTGTGTGTGTGTGTGTGTGTCTCTGTGTGTGTGTGTCTGTGTGTGTGTGTTCAGGCACTCTGGGGTGCCCACAGCATTGCTGCCCCCACACCTTTCACATTAGGGCCATGCATGGGGATGGGCACTTCAGTGGCAGCTCCAGGCTTGCTGGGAGGTTGGTGTCAGGGTTTCAGGGAGCCACAGAGCCAAGAGCTCATCCAGGGACAGTGGAGCTGGAAAAGGCATTGCCAGGGCATCATGGCAGGGCCTCAGCATTGTTGACACTGCCCTGTGTTAATGGGAGCCACCTCTGGGGGTCTCAGCAATAGCACAAGATGCCAGGAGGGTTAGGGGTGGGGTGGAGAGAGCCAAAGAGCCTACAGCTCCCAGAACACTGGGGCTGGAAAAGATGTCCCAAGGTGACCCCAGCAGGGCCCCAACATTGCTGCTTCTGCATCTGATCTGCACCAGCTGTGGTGTGGGGAACCTGAGCCACAAGGTGAAGCTGCTGCTAGGCTTAGGGTTAGGACTAGGTTTAAGAGCATTTAATCCAGATTCTGGTGTCTTCTTTCAAACTCTTCACTGTTTTGCAATGCAAATAAATATTTCAAAGCTCATTAGCTCTTTCCCAAATTAGCCTCATTCCAAGAAGGATGATGGATTCCACCTGCCCTATCATTTCAGTGGAAAGAAATCCAGTGGGACAATGTAGAGTTGTGAGAGAGCAAGAGCTTTACCATCCACTGAGCATCTCCAGAGGTGCTCAGTAGTTCAGCATGTTTTCTTCAGGTTTGTCATTATCCCTTTTCCTCCAGTTCATCTCCAGTTAGAAGGGGATCCCCTAATTACAAAGACTATATTTTAAAATAATCCCTGATCTTGGGGAGATAAAAAATGGATCTCTTTTTACACCTTGGAAATGGGACACAGATAAAGATGACAGCAAGAATGAGAAATACAGGAAAAAACTAACCAAAGAACAACTATGAATTACAGAAAACTCCTTCTAATGCTGAAAACCCATAGCCTGAAGTTGCTAAAGGAAAATGGAAAAATTCCTATTCTTTCAGATGTTTTTTCTTTCTGTTGAGGAGGAAGACTGGCAGGAGTGGTTGTGTGCACACTAAGAGGAGACAGGGTTTTCCTGTTTTTTATGGAAACCCATTTTCCTAGAAATATCCTCCACCAGCTTCATCTCCACCATTCAGGGTCCAGTTGTGCAGTGGCAGCATCTCTGGCCTGGAAGGATGGTGCCAAGGTCATTGCACAAAACCCAGGATGGAGGATCCCACCTTCCTCTTCCTCTTCCTCCCCTTCCCTTGAAGTTCTTGCAATCCCAGTGGAGGAGGCACTTTGCTACTTTACTTCCAGCTGATGTGAAAACAGAAAAATAGCTTGGCCAGGGCCCCAAGTCTCTAGAGCTCCATTTAATGCATTAGTGGACATTTTAATCCCACACCATTCTTCCTTCCCTTCTCCAACTTTATCTGCAGGAGACTGGTACAAATATACTCAGCACTTGGGTTTCTTGTGACACAAGAAAGGCATGACACATGGATACTTTGGCTCAGGGAATGCTGTCCCGGGTGGCTTTTATCAAACACAACTCAACATTTCCCCAGACATCTTGATCACCAATACAGTACCAGCCCCTCTGAGCATGCAATTTACTATGCTGTAAATAAATCTAACTTCAGCCGATAGATTTTTTGCCATGTAATCAGTCTGCTTTCATAAAAATTCCCCTCTCTTGGCATTCATTCACATGTGCCTTACAAATGTGCACACTGTGTTGAATCAGATGTGTGGGAAATATATATTTTTTCCATATGGATCACAATATGCCATAAAAGGTTTTCCCCTGCCCCCCTCTCCCCTCCTTACAGTCTCTTGAGGGCATATATCATAACAATTGAAATCTGATGAGAAAATGAAAAAGTGCTTGGTGTTCATATCTTCCAAGTAGTTTTCCAGAGTCCTGCTGCTGAAAGGGACATAAATCATCATCAGCACTCAAACAATGTTGTTACCTGAATATACAAAACAAAACACAACTTGTTTCTTGCTACTGGAAAGAGGAAAGTACTGCAGCCAAAAAAAAAAAAAAAAAAAAAAAAAAAGCCTTCAAATTGTCAGTCAGGCTATATTTAGCTGGAGAAGTTACATGTGCTAGAAGGAACAGTAGCCAAAAAAGGGGCGCAGCCTATTGCAGACATCTACCTGGCATGAGGAAGGAAAGCTTGAACATTTGGTGATTTTCTACCCTGGATGATGTCCAAGCTGGTGCTCACCCAAATCAGCATCCCTCAGCCCTGGATCCAGACATGCTGGGGCATGGCAGCACCCTGTGGGATGAAGCAGGGTGAGACCCTGCTGGCAGCTGCAAAGGGCAAACAAGATGTGCCCTGTCTGCCTCCTGCTGTGGGATTCTCTCTGACCCTGGCACCCAGAAGAAGGGGACAGAGCAGCCAGCAGGACCCTTCTTCAGACTCATCAAAGCTCCAAGGTGACAGTACTGAAGTCTTCTGTCCTCCCAGCACTGGTCTGGTGTGAGCAGTCCTCTTGCCAAAATGAAACTAGTAAAACCAAAAGAAATAAACCAGTAAGAAGCCTTTCACTAAGAGGTCACTTTTTAAAAATGGTATCTTTGTAATTGAAACATCTGAAAATGACAAACTGTCTCTGGATAGCTCTGCAGACAGAAAAAAAATAGGTGATAACTGTTATGAAAACATCATCCGAACCATTCACTTCCTGCCCCAAATTTTGAAATTATGCTATGAATCAAAGACCAAAATGCTTTGAAAATATCCATCAGGTTACTGTGTCTGAGAAATACTTTCCCAGAAACTACACTCTGATCCAGGATATGCCATCAACTGGGAAAAGAGGATAAAACCTTGCATTGAGTTATAGTTTGTGAGTGACAGCAGTGTGCTCTGTGCAGCACCTCTGCTTTCCATCACAGGCAGGTTTAGCATTCCTTGCTCCCCTCAGCAAACACAGGGGCAGTGACTGGTTCAGGATCTTGTTCTAATTTGGACAAAATCAGCCACAGGACTGACTGCAAATAAAACTTGTGTCTCCTGAGCCCATCCTGCTAACAAGCTGCATGTTCTTCCTCTGACAAGGTGCAAAAGGCTGTGAAAAAGAGGAAAAGAGGAAAATCACTCTGGTACCATGGGGTACCAGAGGGTTGCACCTTCCAGCAACCCTCTGGTACCCCATGGCATCTCCTCTCCCCACTGAGAGCCACCTGCATCACCTCAGGGTGGCTCTTGAGAAGGATCGGGGTTGTGCATGGGCAGGAGGAGAAGGTGGCTTTCCCACACCACAGCTACTAGTCCCAGCTTTCTGGCTCCATCTTCTGGAAGTGAGACAAAGTAGAGATTTCTCAAAGCCTGAGCTTGTATAATGAGTTTGTAACAATGCCCTGCAAATGTGGGCTCTGCAATATGTCTGGCACAAATAAATCCTTTTCATAATGCAAGAAATTTGTAATTAATCTCTGTAAAATACCTCTGCAAGAAAAAGAAAATTTGAAAGGAGGGCATGGCAGTGTTTAAGTGAAACCCAAGCTGCAGGTAAGGAGCAGGAGATGAAGCATTTCAGGGCTAAACCATGCAGGTTGGCTGTGGTTTTTCTGGATGTATCTGACAACAAAGCCAGCAGAGAAACAGTATTTTCTGTCTCCTTTTTAAGTCATTCCCCAACTGGTATGGGATGACTGGGGATCCAAAGCATAAAAGCACTGTGGTCACTCAGTGGCCTTTCAGTCAGGAAAAAAAGAGAAGAGAAATAGCTCAGAGATTATTTCAGAGCTTTGCTGAGTGACCTCAGTGTGCACAGGATGGGGCATCCCAAGTGCACAAATTATCAGCCCAGGTGTTGACATTTGCCCACCCAGTGTCAGGATCCTGCCTGAGGGACACAGAATGTTTCCATGTAAGATGCAGTACATTTCCCACAGCCTTGTGCTCAGTGTCTGCCAAACAGACTCCCCCTCCACTCTCTGCATTTTGGTTTATGCTGCCAGCTTTAGGTTCCTGTGCTTGGGCTCCCTTTGGCTGTGAGTGCAGCTGCTATAGTTGTACCTGGCAGAAAATTGTCCAGGATGCTGCAGGTCTGGATTACCCTGAGGCAGTCAAGCACAGGCCCCAGGAACACAGGTCTAAAAGTTTCATGTTGCTCTTTTGTTCTGGGGGTGCATTTTACCTGCAAACTCTAAGCCCTGCAGATTCTCTTAGAGGTACTAATTAATTTCCTGTAACTACTGTAACTGCACAGGAGCATCTTTGCCCCTCTCAGAGCTGCAGTGCCATATCCAACCTGCTCCAGCAAAAAGGAGTCTTTGTAGAATCCCAAAATGCTTTGGGTTGGAAGGGACCTTAAAGATTATCTTTTTCCAACTCCCTGCCACGGGCAGGGACACCTTCCACTATCCCAGGTTGCTCCAAGCTCTGTCCAACCCGGCCTTGGACACTTCCAGGGATGGGGCAGCCACAGCTTCTCTGGGCAGCCTGTGCCAGGGACTCACCACTCTCACAAGGAAGAATTTCTTCTATTCTCCAGTCTAAACCTACTCTCTTTCTGTTTAAATCCATTTCCCCTTGTCCTATCACTCTCTGCTTGTGTAAAAAGTCACTCTCCATCATTTTGGTCAGCTCCCTTTAGCCACTGGAAGGCTCTAGGTCTCCCTGGCGCTTTTCTCCAGGCGAGCACCCCCAGCTCTCTCATCTGTCCAGATCAGAGGGGCTCCAGCATCTCCACGGCCTCCTCCGGACCTGCCCCACATCCCCAGGCCGGCGTGCCGTGCTCTGAACTTTGATTCACCTTCACGGCCAGCAGTCAGTTGTTCCTGCTCTGGGCTCCAGTTTAGCGCAGTGCCGGAGGGTGGTGCTCGATGCAAGCGCTGCCTCCCTCCCTCCTGCCGCTGCCGCGCTGCGCCGGGCCGGGGGGAGCGCGGCTCCAGCTGGGGCAGCACGAACTGCCCGGGCTGAGCCGTCCGGGC
Organism: Haemorhous mexicanus; assembly: GCF_027477595.1. Taxonomy (NCBI): domain Eukaryota; kingdom Metazoa; phylum Chordata; class Aves; order Passeriformes; family Fringillidae; genus Haemorhous; species Haemorhous mexicanus. Next base: position 9,187,954 of record NC_082355.1, on the reverse strand, counting down.
AATGCTCCACCTCAGCTCACCCCAACGGACATCTCTGCCTTTGGCCTGGAAAGCGTTTCTAAAGCTTTTACTTAACTTTCTACAGGTTGCTTGTAATGATCTGCCTCACGCCGATCAAATTTAAGGATATGTTAGGTGTTAAATATGTTAAGGATTATTGTTTCAGCTTTGTGAACTCTTACGTGGTTAAAAAAATAAATAATGCAGAATCACAGAATGGTTTGGGTTGGAAGGGAACTTAAAGCTCACCTCACTCCTAGCCCCCTGTCATGGGCAGGGACACCTGTCACTAGACCAGGTTGCTCAAAGCCCCATCCTGCTTCTGCAAGATCAAAGCCTTGAGGAAACCAGAATAACTTCAAATGCAGAAACAACTTCCCAGATTTCTGCAGAGAGAAAGGTGGGCAGAGGGTCTGACTTTGGGGCCTACATTTCCCTTACCAGCAATATTACAGTGTCTCCAAGGACATCCCCACCATGTTCCAGCACAGGCAAAAGCTTCCTCATGGTCATGCATCCTAATTATTTCCATCAGTATAATTAAGCAGATCATTAATGGTTATCCTATTTAAAAAGCCCATTTTTCAGTGGAGATATTGATGCCCTGAGCAAGCAGCAAAAGACTTCCATAGCTACACTGCTGTTGCTTTAACTAGGCATCAGTCCTGAGCCACCAGAGGAGAGTGAAGTGAAGCACGTGAGCACTTATGCTCACTGGAAAAGCTGCAGAATTTAATTCTGAAATTTCCAGAGGTACACCAAAAATGTGCACAATGAATTCCCAACTGTTTCAGAAGGCTGAGGATATCTAATACCACAGACATCTTTTGTGTCTCACCTCCTTCCCCTGCCCCATTGCCTCTCCACATATAAATCTGTGCTTTTGATGTGTGAGTTATGATTTTTAAATGCTTATTGTGGCAATGGGTGGTGGTGGGATGTTCCAGCTTTGCCTGGAGGCCGGAGAGGGACTCTCTCCTTGGAGATAGGTATAAACGTGAGAGACTTGGCCAAGAACTTCCTGATAGAAATCGCTGTTTTCTGAAGCAGAACTCTTTAAGGAAAAAGCCAGGAAGCCAATTTGGACATCTGTATGGTTTTTGACTGAGATAATCGTAACCACGGGATAGTGGCCTGAGCAAACAGCAAAACAAACCACAGATGATCTGATTAGTTTTCTGCTGTGGACATTTTATCTCTATGTTCAACACAGAATGAAAGACCATTCTTCAAAGCCCTCGGTGTCTTTGGGGAAATCTTCTGTCATTAGTCCCCATGGTAATGTCAGTCAAGCCCTAGCCCGGCTCCTGGGCAGAGAAATCCACACCTTGTCCCAGCAGCCTCCTGCACAGGCCAGGGTGAGTGGCTTTCTGCAGGAGGCTTGCAGCAGATATGGTTATACTGCTGAGCAACATTCTCTTGCTGCTGGAAGGCACTTTGAAAACCTCTCTATCTCTTTCCTTCCTCAGGGATAGATAGGAGATCTTCCTCCTCCTTCTAATGGCATTCCTAGGCAGATTTGGGAGTCTTGTAGCCTTGGAGGGACATAACTGTTGCTATTAAAATACAAATAAATTTGAACATTTATTTTGGTCATTAGGAATAATAAAGTGAGGGAATAGAGTATGAACTGCTTTTTTATATGTCTTTTCAGGACTTGGAAATCTGAGATTGATTATAACAAAGAGTTTTTGGTGTCTCTTAGGTGTGGCAATGTAACCCAACACAATGGGATGTGGTCGAACTCCAAAAGGATTTGTACGTTCCATGTTTGTTTGTATGTTCCAGTTATGCTCTTCCAGCTCATCATGGCATGGTCATGACTCCATTAAGCCTTTAGGAAATTTAAATAGCTTTCTAAATTTGCAGCAACCCTTTGGCCAAGTAATGTATTTTTTATTTAACATAGGGAGCAGTTGAAACATTTAAATGTTTACTACATGAAGGATCTGAAAATGCTGTGGGATTATTTTGCTCCCCTGTCCTGCTTTTAATCTGCAAACTGTGTCAATAATGGACAAGAGAGAGGGAAAAGACTGAGTTTTTTGGGCTGGCAGCCACAGACTACCTGGTATTCTTGGAGAATTGGCAGGTCCTCCCCTAAAGAGCCTCGCTGTCCCTGGAGCCTTGTCATTATTTGGCTCTTTATCAACACCAGCTTCACCTTTTTCCTTCTAGTTTGCCTTCAGGGGCAGTTATTAACAAATATTCAGGTTGGTGCATTTACCTGCTTGGTGCACAATATCAGCCTCAAGACAGCAGCAATTTTCACTTTAACTTTGCTCCCTTCATGACCCACAGCTTTGGTCACCCGTTTTTCCTGTCCTAGGGAAAAGTCGGGTGAAAAATAAATTATAGGCTCAAATTTCAGTGCCTTGAGAAGTCACTTGGTTCCGACTCATCTCCAAACCCATGAGCCCATCTCCTTTGTGTGAGAGGGCAGGCTGGAGTTTGATGTGGCCCCAGGAAGATCCCATTCTGACGGGCGCCATGACAATAAACATGTTAATTAAATTAATTAATTTAAAGGGGCAAAGGTTCAGTGGGCGGGTGGTGCTTTTGTATTTCCAAACCAGTTAACTCAGCTCAAATTCAAAGCTGACCAAGACAGATCTGCTTTGACTGGCAAACCCCAGCTCTCTGCAGAGCCACAGCCATGCTCTTTGTACGAGCCCGGCTCCTGCCAAGCCTCTGTGGCTGGGATGAGGCATGGCCTTAGGTTAGCAGAAATGCAATAAGATATCAAATTAGTTGGGGCTCTGTGTCCTTTTTGAAATCACTGGGAGAATTGTGATGCGCCAGGGTGCAGAGTGCTATTCTTCCTATCTCTTAGCACCATTGTGCAGGGGTGAACAAAGCCAAGAGGTGTAATTTAAAGGTGCTGTGACCTCCCATGAGCAGCTCTCCCCATTGTGAGGCCGGTTTTGTTTTCTGTATGTGTTTTTTTTCTCCACTGAAATCTCCTGATCATAAATATGCATGAATAAAAGAGCCAGGGGAGAGGAGGGGAGGGGGAAGGGGGCTCATAACCATCTTGGATAAAGTCCTTTTCTAAATTTTCCACTCTTGGCTTCCTGATGTCGGATGAAATAAGGGACCACACCACCGGATTAGCTCAGCCAGAGTTCCTATTTCCAATTGTAAAAGCAGAACCCTGGCATCATAACAATCATTATAATTATCACTTGCAGAGGGGTCTTATCATATAACAGCTTCTTTTTATTCGGGATGGAGTGGGACCAAAAGGGGGCTGGGGGAGATAATTCCAACCACAGGGGTTTGCTTCTTCATTCATCACTTTCCAAACAAGCCAGTGGAAAATTGAGGTCCTTCAGCAATTTACAGATTACAGCTCTCTCCTGGTACAGGGACATGTGTGCACACACACGCCCGCTCCACACATCCCACACAGGCCAGGTACACTGTGGGTGACCATCAGAAAGTGGCATAAAACACTCCCCCCGCCCTGCTTTTCTGCTCCAAACCCAGGCAGAAACGGACGTAGCCTTCCCTTTTAAGCCTAGCAACTCCAGCCTGGCCGCACAGCTCCTCCTGGATTAATCTTTCTTTTTTTTGGCTCAGTGAATTGTGGTCAAGGCCATTGTAACGTGAGTGCTGCCGGGGCACGGATTGGCTGGAGGAGGCTCAGAGAGGCCCCTTTTCACAGGGGACTAATTGCTTTAGACCACCAGTATTTGGGAGCTACAGATGTCTTCCTTAATTTGCCTAGAGAGCACAATCGGCCCCATCTGTTGCATTTTTTTCCCCCCTCTGTCTCTCAAGTCGCCTTCTTCCCCCTGTCTGCAAAGGCCTAAATTGAAAACTCATCAAAAAGTAATACAAGAGCAGTTTGGCTGGGAAGCTGCTGCCGTGGGGCTTTGCCTTTAATAAAGGCCCCCCTGCTACTTTTACACATGGGTTGGGGAGCAGAGAAAGGAGGAGGAGGAAAGCAGAAACAACCTAGAAGGAGGGGGAAAAAAGCGCTAAAAACTAACAGCCAGATGGGATATTTGGAGGCTGGATAATTTGATGTGTCATGGCTGGAGGAGAAGAAGGGGCAGCCCCTTGTTTTCTGTGTGTACACACAACAAAATAGATGACTTCTAGAGATGGGAAGGGAGAGGAGCCGGGGGCCGGCCAGGGGATCTGCACATCCCCATGTCGCCCATGACTGCTCCAGTGCACACCTCCAGGGACAGGGGGAGGTGGAGAAGGGTCAGAAGAAGGGAAGGAGGAAGAGTGATGAGTTTTGCCCCTCTGCAGAGACAGAAAGGTGTCTTGGCCTGGAGTTGTCTTGGAGCATTTGTAGTCTGTGGACTGGGGATGCTGCTCTACCTGTACCCAAAAAATCAGAAGAGGGTGTTGCTTTCTTCTTGCTTGGTCAGTGCTTCACCTCACATCCATCTCCAGGCAGAAAGAGAGGACAAGCCGAAAAAACACTTAAAATAGTAATTGGAAAGGTTGTGGGGGAAAATAGATCTCATCTTTCTTCACAATTCCCATCTTGGCCGGCTCAGGACGCGCAGCTTATGAGAGCATCATAAACCCCCACACTGCTTAATGCAAGTAGAAATGGTGTTTCCTTCTGGCATATTTGGAGCTGGTGCTCTGCAGGGACATGGTGAAGTCACCAGCCACCCCTGACCTGGTGTGTGCTTGGTTTCTGCCCCTGCCAAAAGCAGTGGATTTGCTCACAGGCTATCTGGGAGAGAGTAAATATTACCCCATCAGTGACATGAGTCAGGTGGGAATTTAAATCTCCTAGTCCCAGCCTGATGACACCTGAAAGCAGCTGCCTGGGCTTGAAGGAACAGCCCACTTCAGCTCACCTGTGATTTATTTCACGGAATCTTTGACCCACAGAATGGTTTGGGCTGGAAGGGACATTAGAGATCATCTAGTCCCAACACCCCACCCATGGGCAAACACGAGACCATTTAGCTCAGAAGATTTTTCTCTACTTTCTTCTCTTGCCTTAGAATAACATTTTGGTGAGATAACTCTAAGGGAATGTGGCAGGCTGTTGTTTGCTCACCTGTGTGCTAAAAGAGAAATTCTCCAGTGATGGAGAAAGCCCCACACCTCCTCCTTGCACCCAGGCAGTGCCTGTGTTGGCTCCCCAATTCCTGCTTTGCCAGGGATGGCTGCTGCAGGGGCAGCAATCGTTATGGTCACCCTGTGCAGAGGAAGGCAGGGAGCTGCCGGTGCAGGCAGCCCAGTGTGTGGCAGCTGTGCAGGTGAGAGCTGCTTCCTTACTGGACTCAGTCCTGAAACCTGAGCCCAGGTGCCAGTGCTGTGGCCATCAGCACTTGATCAATCATTCCCATTTCCTGTCTGCTCATCAGGCATCTCCCCCTGAGTCCTTGGAAAGCTTTTGTTTAGATGTCCAGTTAGGGAAGAAAAAAAATGTCCATTTATCTTGGAGAACCCTCTGAAAACAATGTGAAAGAAATCACAGCAGAAGTTTGGTGCTGCTGCTGGGAGTCCTGCAAGGAGCAGCCTGTGTGCTTGGGAGCTGTGGGATGGAGCCAGCAGCTCCCATTCTGCTCTAGGATAGCTTCCAGCCAGTGCCACCACCTGTTCCCAGTTTGCTTACATCATCAGCAGCTTCTCTGTAGCAGAAGTTTCCTAAAAAGAAGGGAAAACAGCGCTAAAGTGGCACCTGTGAGGGGGAGGCATGGGAAAAGGTGCTTTCACTGCTGCACAGGGGGATCCACAAAGCACCCCCAGCCCCTGGGCTGGGCAGAGATGGGGAATGGGAGAGCTGCAAGGGCACTAGTAGCTGGTTTCCATGTTCTATGCACTGCCATTCTGCTTGGGAGGGAGGGAATTCTCCCCCCTGGGGAATACTGAAGGTTTATCTGTCTCAGTGGGGCTGAATGAGGTCCCAGGTCCCCTTCAGTGCTGAGTTCTTGGAGAAATAATACCACAAGCAGTCTTTATTGCTGTCCTCACTTTTCTTTCCTTATTGCTTTGTTTATTGCTTTTTGCTTTTCCTTGGATGCCCCTGCTTAAAAACCATGTAATTATTGCTTCTCCTAAAGGGAAAAAAAAAAAAAAAAAAAAAGCCAGTTTATCAAACTGGGAGGGTCTTGAAGCATTGGTGAGGAACAAAGGCTGAAGTACTGGGGCTTCAGAGCCCGGGCTGTGTCCCAGGAGAGGAGCCTCAGATGAAAAACCCACAAGCACAGCTCTGTGCTGGGGCTGATCACTTCCCAGGGCAGCCCTCTCCTTGGGGAGAAGGTGTGAATGGCTTCCTTGAATGAGTCACTGGATAGCCTTGGCCAGTCTCAGGCTGGCTGCTGCTTCCTGCTGGCTGTTGCTGTCTCACTACTCAAAAACCGGATACTCAGTTGTGACATTTGTTTTTCCTCTGATGCATGTCAGAAAATAAAACAGCAGTGTGCAGGTGGGGAGCAGAGATGCTGCAGGCTGTGGGGTGAGAGGAGAGAGAGCCAGGCTGGTGGGCACCCCTCCTGTCTGTCTGTGTTTCCTGTAAGGCTTAACATAAGGATCAGCAGTTGAAAGCTCTCAGAAGGAGTATGGCAATGATAAAAGGGAGCTCTGGTTCTTGTTGTCGAGGCAGCCCAGAAACTGTTGAAGAGGCACTGGAAAAGCCATTGAGCTTTTGTCTAATAACTCCTGTGATAATAATTAGCTCAGCCAAAGCAGATTTTAAAGGGGCTTTAAAGTTCTTGTTCAGTGGCTTGAAAGAAAAAAGGCAACCAGAGTCTCTTCTCATCTGAACATCAATGTGAATCCCACAAAATCCCATTATTCTTCTTTTATATAAGCAGTTTGACCAGTTCAGCCTTTTCCCTCCCCAAGGCAACAACTTTCCCCCTTTGTTCATGTTTTCCCCTCAAAATCTGAGCACCTCAGCATGTACACACACCATGCTCAGAGCCTGGGTTCCTTCTTCCCTGGACCCTTGCAAGTGGCACTGACTTGCTGCCCCCATCATGCCAGAAAATGACCAGGTAGAGGTAGAGGAGGGAAATCTGCCTGCAGCAGCACCTGCATCCACCAGGATATTTTTCTTAATAGAAGAAAGACTTTGATACTTATAAAAACAAAAAGCTCTCAGACTTTGCTTTAGCACCTGATGTTTGGAGACAAAACCAGATGGTCCAAAACTCATGTCTACATCCAGAGCTAAATGTTTGCAGTGGAAGTTAAAATTCTGCTAAAAATCAATGATTTGGGTAATTTTTTAAGGAAGCCAGCTGTGGAGGAGTGGCAGAAGAAATGCTGACAACAGCCCAGACCTGTTGAGCAGAGACCTGTCAGTGCTTTGCATCTGCTGGAGACCTTCTACACATCCCCTTCCCAGGCTGCCTGAGATTCAGAGCAGCTGTATTTACAATCTGAATCTACTGGGAACAGGCCAGGTTGGATTCACTTAAAGACAGGAACTTAGGGACAACCTGCTGCTCTTTGAACTCCCAGGGTACACTAAGGCACCTTCCTCAGGAAAAATCAGTAAATATGAAAAGATTCACAACCCCCAAAAGCTCTACCAGTGCAGCCAGGGGTGTGGGGTATCTCAGCAAGATTTGATGCAAGAGAAGGGGTGGGGATGGAGGCTGACGTCCAGTTGCTATATGGAAGCACATCCCCATGGCAGCTGTTTTCCCTTGTGGCTGAATATGAGCTGAATATATCCCTCCCATGCAGGCTTGACACAGCTTTGGACAGAATTATGGAGGCTAAAGGGGTCATGAGAAGGGTGGCACATGTCATGGTGCCCAAAAACTTTTGCCAGGTTCAGAACTGGTGCTCTGTGTTCCCCAGTGTCTGCAGAGCCCCAGACAAGCTGCAGTCCTGATGGCCAAGGAGCCTTCCTAGGTTTAACACCAAAGCAAAGCGCAGCAGCTTGGAGCAGAGCAATAACCCCTCCGGCATGGAATACAAACTCTCCCAGGGCTGGAGCAGCTCAGGTTGCAACGCCTCAAGAAACAGCGAGTTCAAATACAAACAAACCCCATTTTCTTTGCAAAATTTTCTCTTTTGAGTGGACTAGAAATGGCATTGAACTGAAGGCAAGTTTTGCTAGTAAAATATACTAATAAACTGCTTTGGAAACTCATAAATTACATTGTGTTTTTTAATGGCAAATAATAAAGGAGTCTAATAAAGTGTTGGGTTTTTAATGGCAATTTTTTAAGCGGCTGGAGCAGAGATCAGGAGTTCAGCTTCTTTCCTTGTTCTGTTTGTGGTATATTTATCTTCATTAAGAGAATGGTAGCAGGGGGATTTATTTTTCTGAATGAACGTCTCTAAGCCCCTCATACCTCCAGGGCTTATAGTAAGGTTGGATCCAATGACGGGAGAGTTAACATTATAAGCCCTTAGAGAGGGCTGAGTGCCTTGTAGATAGTCTCAAGTGGATGCGCTTTCAGCGTGCCGTTACCCCGGCTTACATTAGCGGCTGAAGAGACTTTGTGTGTCCCCGATGCCCTCGGGTGACCCGCGACCCCTGCGACTCCGCTCTGCCGAGATGTGAGGCTGGCGGCCGAGGAAATGGAGAGGGGCATTGTGCCGCGGAGAAAGAGCAACACAAACACAGGGTGTTCTCAAAGGAAACAAAAACCCAGTGGAAAATAACCCTCCCCAAACTGGCAGCGAGGGACAGCCGGGGGGAAAGCGCAGGCACACGTGCTCTGGGCGAAGGCACCCCAGAAACTCACTGCTGGCTCCTTCTGTCTGTCCTTCTGTCTGTCCTGGCTGCACTCAGGAGTGGCTGAGCAAGCTGGAGTGGGGCAATGGAAAATGGGTTTCCCCGGGGGTTCTGTATTTCTAAATATAAAAAGAAAATAGGCTGGGTTTGCATTTGAGGAGTGCTTTGGTGCAGAGATACAGTGGGGAAATTATGTGTTATATCCAGATGTCCCAAAGGAAAACAGCAGAGCTCAGCCCTGCTTGTGTCTCAGCAAAACACGCTGAAGCTTCATTTGGAGTTTCAAATGTCAAAAAGGGGCTGGAGCAGGGCCTCCCCCTTTTGGCATCCCCCTTTTGTGGGGGAGGCCAGTGGCCAGGCTGGCACTGTCACTGAGTCTGGCACTGTCACTGGGTCAGGCCCTGTCATTGGGTCAGGCACTGTCCCAGGGGCAGGGGACAGTGGTGGGGAGAGGTAGGATGGCTCAGGGGACTGTAAGCTGTAATGCACAGCCAGCACTTCACTTTGAACCATTCTTAATGCCCAAGAGAGGCCACCCTGCCCCAAACAGTGGCTCCCTGCAGGGAGAGATGCTTGTGTAAACAGCCACGTTCCTCCAGGACCTTTGTGCCGGTTTGGGGTGTTGAGGGCCACCGTCCTGCCTGGCCCCAAACCCATGCCCAGCTGCTGCTTTCTGCCTCTCTGAGACAGCGACATCCTGATACAGCCCCTGGCTACTGCTTAGAGAGTGTCAGATCTGTCATAAATCAGAACCAGCAGTGATGGCATCATGTTCCCACCTCCTCTCTGAAATCTGGGCTTCCTCCACCTGTGCCGTCCATCCCCACGGGCTTCAGCCCCTGCTCGGATTCTGCACTTTGCAACATCTCTGAGAGAAGCAGGATGTGCTCCGTGTTCTGCCTCTGTGGCACTGACGGGGACAGGGATGGGGAGGAGGTAACAGCGCGGCACCTTTTCATCACCTTGGAGAGGTGGGAAGTGCCCCCTCCCGGCCCACCCAACGCATCCGAGCCTGGTCCATGCATGAGAGCATTTTCCAGATGCCAGTGTGTGTTTAAAGTTTAAAAAGATGAGCAGAAAAGCCCGTGTCATGGCTGCCCGAGCTAGAAGGAGAATTTCACCATCATGAGGGAATGTATTGTCCCCAGAGCCGGCCAAGTGGATTTGCATGCTTAATTCCCACTAAGCATTTTTGAAGGAGTAATCTGATAAACTCTTCAACCTGCTGGTAGCATAGATTTAATCGTATGTCGCTCAGAAAAGGGCAGGGGGACTTCCAGCTCCCAAAAGAGCAGAGCAGGAGATGTGGTCGCCCGCCGTGACCCTGCCGGGTCCATCCCAGGCCAGAAGCCAGCGCTCACCATGCGCCGCTGGGAAGAGATCAGCGCGGCTGGGCACAGACGGAGGAGAAGAAGACTTTTATCCCATTGTTTTTCCCTGTGATTAATCCATCTAAAGTGCTCCTCTGAGTGTAGCCAAGGGCAGTGTAAGAAAGAAGCAGTTTGAGCTTTGTGGGGCTTTTCTCTTCTCCTTTTCTCCCCTCTTTCCAAGTGTGCTTTATAAACATCCTCCCCGCTCGCCCTCTGTATTTGCAAAACCGTCTCCTTCTGCTCACGGCTCCTGATGAAGTCCTTGCAGAGCTCCTTGTCCACCTCCAGTCTTTTCAGCAGGTATTCAAATTAACCCTTTTGTCCCATTCACACCCCCTTTCTTTGGCGGATATTGTGGCTTTGCCAGCAGCGATCCTGCCGCGGCTATTCTAATGTAAGAGCACTCTGGCAATGCCTTGAGAACCTGATCAAGATCATCCCACAAGTTTAATCCCTGCAAATTACAAAATGTTTACTATCATTCACCTTCACGCAGCTTTATTTCGTGGGCTTTCTTCAAGGAGCGAGCGGGACGTGTGTGTTGCCAGAGATGCCCCCACAGGTCTCCAGCTGATCACCTCAATGGGACCAGAGTCAAATGGTCAAGGCCATATGCGTATGAAAGCCTGGGCTGTGCTGCCAGCTATTCTCTCTAGCTCTGCATGGATTTCACACTTTCTATCCTGTTAGGATGCCTACCATTTACTTTAGCGTTGATTTTTTTTATTCCGTTTCTACGTCCTGTGTCATCTGGATTTAATCTAGTTAGCAGATTTTATGCCTAAAATTGCATTGTTAAAGGGAATTGTTTAAATGGGGACCGATGGAGAACCCTGAAACCCCTGAAACCGGGGTATCCCCCCGCCCAGCGCCGGCCACACATACCTCGACTGCTGCGGCCCTTGGCTTGGTGCGAGGGGCTCGGAGGTGGCTTTGCTTTCTTGAAAGCATCCATTGCTATTTTCAGAAGCACAAACAGATGCAAATGTCTCTGCAAACATTGCACAATGAGATGCAGGGAGAGGACAGCCTTTCAAAATCTCTGAATAGCCCTTCAAAGCAAGTCTAATTAGGGTAAGTAGAGGTAATAGGCCTACTTGCGTTTTTTACACTCGAATTTTTCCTCCCTCAAAGCCTGCAAGGCTCTTTTTCCCCTGTGGCTGGGGGGTGGTGGTGGTATATACCCTCTCCCATTTGTTTGCGCTAACAAATGTAGGGATGAAAAGAAGTGGAAGAGGTTGGGGGGGGGGGGGAGTAGAAAAATCAATCATTTGAAAAGTCTCCTCTGTTAGTTTTTTTGGTGGCTTTTCCTGGTGAGATAGATAGCGGCAGAACACGCAGCATCCTGGCTGGGGCCGGGTGTGGGGCAGGCACCAAAGCAGAGCCTGCAGCTCGTGTCATGTGGAACTTCAGTAAGTGAAAAAGAAAAGCAGAAGGTATGGGCTGAATACTTGGGTAAATCAGTAATAGAGCTAAAGGGCATATGCCTGTAGGGAATATGTTGGCATAAAAGAGCTTTAAGAGGGGCCATTCATACTGACAAAGGGAGATTTGAATTGCTGCCTTCACAATAGCATGAAAGGATGGGCTTGGGGTGTTCTGAAACAAAGTGGAAATCATACTGCCCTGAACGGCTCTAATAAGCTTTTAACTATTTTACATTATGGCATTACCTCTTTTTTTTTTTTTTTTTTTTCCCCTTCTTCTGTGAGCCGAGTGCCAGCCCCACTTAGAAGTGTGATTTATACTTTTTTCTTCATGGTAACTTTGGAGGAAAATAGAAAATAGGTGGGAACTGAAAGGCAGTAATTCAGCTTTTAAAAGACAAGGAGGGGGAAATGCCATCATTTCTGAACGTCCCAGAATCGCACCAGTGCGCTGAGCTCCCTGACTGCCGCCGGCAGCACCCTCGCACGTCTGGGCCAGGGATGCCGGCTCACGACACCAACCACCCGACTAATTGTGCTCATTAGCAGCCCTGCAATCAGGCAGACATCGCTGTGCACTAACACTCGCTTACTGCACTGTGCAACTTAGGTGGGCTTCAGCGTGCGCTCCAAAAACCGCAGATATTGCTTGGCAACCACCCCGACTTTCACCATCAGCAGAGCTTCAGCACCTCAGCCTGTATTTGGGGGGACCCGGGGGGCTGCAGCTCCCACCTCTGGCCTGGGAAGGAGGCAGTTGCCTGGCCTGTGTGTCGGGAACCGCGCTGGCTTTGTGTGCTCCCTCCCCAGCTCCCCCCAGATGGTGCGATCGCACGACTGCACTGTTAAAATGGAGCTCGTATAGACAATTAGCCAATTACTCACTCTGTCATTGCACTTTCTTCTTGTAACTGAGATGCAAACTGGACTATGTCTTCTTTGGTAGCTTCATTCATTGGCAGCATTATTTAATGACACTTTTGTCAGCTTTGGGTCTGCCCAAAGATTTCTGAACGTAGCTTTATGAACCCAGAAAGGACGCCCCGCGGAGTGAAAGCGGACTTTGAACCTACAGACGATGCTAAAGACAATGAATTTCCCAAAGTCAGGGAAAGAAATCCAGAGCATGGCTACCACAGGGCATGTGGCTCAGTCCCTCATTGTCAGCAGCAGTGGCTATGGGGAGACTAGCCCAGTAGCCAAAGGGGCTTGAGCATGTGGATGCACGGGCCATTTTCGCTGCTTAGATATCTCGGAAAAAAACATCACTGCAAATGCTGCTGGGTCTTTTTAAAGATGCAAAGGTTGGGCAGTTGGAACAGGTCTTTTGGACCAGATCACTCATGAGCCTCTCTAAGACTGGCCAAAATTAAGTTTTGTTTCTTTAACAGCCCAGGCTTGGCCCAGTTTAGCTTCAGCAGAGCTGCGCAGAGCCACAGCCACAGAACTAACACAGTGGAAATGGTAAGAGACAGAGGTTTGGTTTTGGTATTTTTCAGGGAAGAACAAATACTTGCCTATTGTCTAATGAAGAAAACTCCATTGTTCTACATGTTTCTCTGAAACGGGATAATGCTTTTATTATCCATAACTTTTTGGCAACAAGCATAATTAGTGGCTCTTACCTCTGAAGTTCAAGCCCATGCAGATGCAGGGATGGCTCCTGGGTTATCTTTAAGAAAGAAGGAAAGAAGAGGAGAGAGGTAGAGGTAGAGGTAGAGGTAGAGGTAGAGGTAGAGGTAGAGGTAGATAGATAGAGATAGAGATAGAGATAGAGATAGAGATAGAGATAGAGATAGAGATAGAGATAGATAGAGATAGAGATAGAGATGATAGAGATAGAAATAGAGAGAGAGAGATAGAGAGAAGAAGGAAGGAAGGAAGTGGCAAAGGAAGGAAGTGGCGGAAGGAAGTGACGGAAGGAAGTGGCGGAAGTGGCGGAAGGAAGTGGCAGAAGTGGCGGAAGTGGCGGAAGTGGCGGAAGTGGCGGAAGGAAGGAAGGAAGGAAGGAAGGAAGGAAGGAAGGAAGGAAGGAAGGAAGGAAGGAAGGAGAGAAAAAAAAAAGAAAGAATTCTCATCTGTTTCCTTCTTGAGCATAGAGTTTCTGTGAGATTTATCTGTGAATCCTCCAAGCTGGGTTAGAATGAGGCATGCACTGGACATATACACTCACACTCCAGCTCAGGGTGTACACATTCAGCAGCACCTTCCCTCACCTGATGATTCCCTTCCCTGTATCGCATGTGGCTCCCTGCATCTCCCAGCATCCCAACAAGTGCTACCTGGGGAGCAGCGAGGTGGCAGCCAAGGTGACAGCCGTGCTGGTGACAGGTAGCCCCGAGCTTCCTGCCCTGGGACCAGGGACCTCATTAGTTGCCACTTGATTTATCAAGAGGGCATTATGGCTTTGGAAGCTGACATCTTTTTGGATTGCAAATAGGAGAGGAGGAAACTGTACCCTGTGAAAAGATTGATTAAATACTAATTAACCTCTTTTCTTAGATAATGAAAGCACTTCAGTGATCTGGATAAACACGATGCGCATCAGTTGCTCTCCTGGTGAAGCAAGGGGTAATTGAGAGAGCAATATCCATTACTGGTGTTGTGACAGGAAGGGTTTTCCTTTCAGATTACAAAAGACTTGCTGCAGATGAGATGGTACTTAAACTGGAAGGAAAAAAGATACCATATTCTTTTTTTTCAGGAGTTAAGTCCCTTCAGTTTGAATACTACTACCAGTGAAGCAGAGAAGCTGCATTTATATCTAGGGATTGTCAAGTGAAGAAGTAAGAAAGTAAATCAAGGTCATGTGCTTTGAAGGGAGGGATTGGCTCAGCTGCTTGTAGTTGCTGATCTTTACTGGCAAGGTCTCTAGCTTTTCCAGGGTCTGAGGAGAATAATGTGTAGATAAATATTGCCTATTTTCTGTGAGTCCCAGGGACCAAATTGGAAAGCTACAGGGGAAGAGATGCTTCTTCTGGTCCATGTTAAATTTACATCTGAAGGGCATGCCCTATTGTTCCACACAGATAGCAGCCTTGCCTAGAAGGACATTGCTTCCTCCAAAGTGAATGTTTTAAAGGAGAAATCCAGGTGGGAAAGGACTATTTGGGGTAGGTGGATCAACTTTTACCTGCAAGTAGTGATTTTCATGATTTCTGACCCTGTATTTGAGACTCTCTTATTTGTGCATTATCCTGAAGGTCAGCATGGGGAATCCAACATGAAATTGACCACGCTGGGAATTTTGTCTTCCTCCATTTAATTTGTAACATTAGCCTTCTCTGTTTGGCCTCATTTATCTAAACTGTTCATCGAGGGCCCCCAGATCTCTTGGTCCCTACAACAGAGACAGGGAAAACTTCTGATTCCACAGTGTCCCTTGGCTGTGTGTCTCTTCTCCTGCCACCCCCAAAAGTGGACTAACACCATCTTAGGTTTGGGATTTTGTATTTTCATGTCTGCAAACGTTGTCTTTCTTTGGGCTTGTCACCCCAATGGAAATGGAAACTGCAAGCTGGAAAAGCAAGATGCTCTGCCTGGTTTGTGCTGGGGTGTGGATGCCAGGTGCTGCCCTAGCCAGTCCTGCTGGAGGTGTTCCTGGATATGATTTCATAAAGATTGCTGACATCTGCCATGCAGAGAGGAGCAGAGCAAGTGGTTTGTTTGTAAAAATAAGTCAAATTAACTCCTACAGATGGAACTTAATCCATTATTTGTGCAACAAACCATTAAGGTCTGTAATCACCTTGGATTGCCATTAGACAGCTTTAAATGCTTTCCTAGAAGGCAATTTTCTGAAATCTTCAGGTTAAAGAAAAAGATTATCCTGGAATGTGCAGAATGTAATAATCCAAGAAAGAGACAGTGAAGTCCTGAGGACTTTGCCAAATCTCTGTTTGGGAAATAGAGGCATCAGTCCCCTTGGATGCTTCAATTTGTAATTAAGTACATCCCACGTGCATGAAGGAAGAGTGGAAGGGAGACCATGCACTGAGAGAGGCAGGTCCTTCTCATTAGCACAACGAATCTCTTGGGTTGAAAGTGAGGGATCAGGAGGCTGAATAGTGCACCTAAATGAATGAGCTCGAGCAGGGATGTTAGTGAGACACTCAAAGCATTTTCTTTCCAATTTTTGTGTTAGGATGCCAGATTTCTGGACTTGATTTCAACACTTCCATTTGGCAGAGTGCATACCAGTCTGTGTCTGTGGACCCTTACTCACGATTACTTAAAGAATAAAGTTAATCTCTTCTTTAAAAGTCTTGCTTCCACAAGTTTTTACTCTCTTCAGAGCTATGCTGTAATCTCCATCCTAGTGACCTTTTGCAAAATCCCACTGACCTTTGCCAAAGTCCTACTGGCAGTCAATGAGTAAAACAAATGGGGTAGAAGCTGAGTGAGAAGAGTTTCTTGTACTTGTGGAATCACACACATTGCATGGAGGAGGGTGGCATCTCTGTCCCAATCTCTCTAATGTAATATTTCATTTTCCTTTTCAAACAATCAGAGTTTCATAAGATTCTCTAGCAGTAAGATGAGCAGTTCTAACAGATGCTTTGCAAAGTCAAACAGAGGCAAAAATGAGAGACCTGAATAACAACAAGTGCTGTGCCATCACCATTTCCACGGTGGCAGAGAAGAGCATTATCCACTGGGAAGAGTCTTTTCACTCTTGTCTAGTGGATCTTAAACTGGAGGAGTGACAAGTGAAAAATAATAGTGATGATAATGGAGGAGCATTGCTCGGTGTGTGGAGCCCTGCTCTGCACCAGCAGTGCCTCACGTGAGCCCTCTGCCATCCCTCTCGAGAAAACAGCAACCTCAGCATGGGGGAAACCCCTGCTTCCAGGGCCATGGCTGCTCCACCCCCAGCTCAGCCTCTCTCCTCCTGCCCTGGGCATTAATAACAGGGCTGGGTCCCACAGGGCTGTTAAAGGGATCTGTTACTAAACCATGGCCCTGTGACACCTGTGGGGTCTTCAGCAGCTCTTCACAGAAACCATTAGGCTGAGGAGGAAGAGAGAGCAGGGATTAGTTGTTGCTGGGCACCACTACTGGGCATAAAACTGGTACTAACAAGTAATTTAATTTGTTAATCTTGACTTAAATATCTTCTAGCAGTGTTATTTGAAGACTATACAAGTAAGAGGCAAAGTATCAGCTGAAAGTATTTATGCAGTGTTTTTGCATCTCTGTTCTGCTCATACACAGTGCTGACAGTGAATCTGATTGGTCCTTAGCAGCTCTGCTCCTCCAGATGACTTCTTTTAATTGCATGTCCCACCAACAATAAAAGCTCCTGAAAATTAGTTCTCACCTGCTTCTGCTCTGATAATCTCCACTTACTATATAAATCAGTCTTAACGGAACATTTAAGCCCCAGAGATCTGTAATTATAATATTAAGTTTCATGTGCTCAGTGGTGGTAGTGCAGACTGTATTTTACAGATCATGTACAGAGTAAAATCAAAATCTATGACAGATTGAGGCCTAATAATGAAAATCTTTCTGGGGATGCTCTTGTTCATAATGAAACACTGAGCATAATTTGAGCCTCACCACATCAAATGTGACACTAAGTAGGGCACCACATGGCATTGAAACTACAGAAAATACTTCTAATCTAAAACCTGTACAGAATTTTGCATTTGCAGTTATTTGCTCACTTGTTGAGCTCAGGTAATTCACAGAGAATCTCCAGAGCTTCAAATCTGTTGGAAAAGGTTGAAACAGAGTAGTTCCAGCTGCTGTGGGCCCTTCTCATCACAGCACACAAGCGACTTGTAGTTGGTGGGGGAGTTTTCCCCACAGTGAATCTCAGCAGAGAGAAAGTGGGATAATCCCAGCTGTGTTTCGAGAAAGTCTGTGCTGGATGTCTCCAGCCAGCAGGGATTCCCTATCAATGGAGCCATCTCAGACTTTCTCTCCTAACTAAAGGGGAATTAAGAGACCTAAGGACTTGCAGAACCTCCTGGCAGAGGGTCCCTAATTCTTGCATGCCCTGGAGGTGGCTGAGTGGCTCCAACAGGGCTAAAGTGCTACCAACACCTATCAGCAGACATATGAAAAAATGCACATACACATATGCCATGTGGTGCCAGCATTAAAAATCAAGATTCTATTTCAGTTATTTCTGAAGTCAGTAAGGATCTTGCCATTCAAGATTCAGTTTCAGTGGGACTGAGACTGTTGCCTGTTTAGAGATATTTTTTACCACAGAAAAATCTGGTATTTCCAAAAAATGCTTTCATCAGCCCTAGTATTTAATTCACGTTCCCCCTGTACTAATGCAAGGAGATTATTTTAGTGCAATTAAAAATAGCCTCCTGTTTCCAGCCAGGGGAAGCCTGTTCCAATTCACCAAACTATTCTTTTGATAAAAATAAATACAAACCCCGTTGTTGTAAATGGGGGTGCAGGTTGGTCCTGCAGCCTGTGAATATGGGCATTCCATCTGTCCCGGCGGCAGATTTGTTCAACTGTGTCTGAACCTATCACTGCTCCGGGGAAAAACTGTTCTCTGACTCATGTTAATGTATGAATCTAATTGTGTCCTCCTGCAATTTGCAGCTTTCATTGCCCATTAGGAACACTAACATCATACACTGAGTGCTGCTAGATGTATGGGCTTTATATGCTGCATAATGTCCACAGATCTCTGCTGGCAGCTAAGAAAACACAAAAGAATAGAAGATATTTTGAAGTTTTGTGGAGTTTTTTTTTTTTTTTTCCCTTCTTTGAGATTGATGTCCAGTGTCTTGGGACCCAGTGACTTTAGATGACCTTCCGCCTCCATGGACTGTACTAAATTTCAGCCCCTGGAGGCTCCTGCATACAAAACCTCCTGGCTTTCAAGGGCAGGTGCAAGCAAAGCTTCACTGCATCACAGATTAAGACCTGTTACTGTTACTGCCAGAATTAGATTTCAAAAATCTCTTTTATTTAACAGGGCATCATTAAGGAGCTGCTCTATACTGGTCAATGGTGTCTTTAATTAATATAAATATTATGCTGCTATTAGGATTTCAAAAAACCAACACTTTTCAGCGTTTATAGTTCCTGAGAAGCAGAAGTGGGTGTGTGTCTGTATGGACATGCATATGAAAAGTTTGTTAAAGAAATATTTATCCATATTGCAGGCTCAGGCACTCACAAAGGAGGAAATGCTGACACTGAAGTGTCTGTGCAAACTTAATTCAGCTCTTCTCCTTCTAATTTTTGTGACAATCATATGATCCCAAATTATGTTTTTGATGATATCTCCACATTCTTCCCACAGGAGAGTTAACTTTCAGACAGAGTTTTTGCCTGTGTGATGAGCAACTCCTCAGTGTCCTGTCTGATGCTTTCAGTGTTTGCCCTCTGCCTTTTTCCCCACACCATGTATGATCATGTCCTAAAGGATTCCTTCCTGGGCTTTTACTGTAGGCCTGAGCATCTGAGTGCTCTGAAAGCTCTGGATAATTAAATCCTTAAATTCACTGCTGAGGGGATGGTGGTACCCCAGTTTTACAGATAGGAAACTGAGGCACAGAAAAATGAAAGTCAATTCATTCTGTAATCCATGGCAGTCCCATCAGAGATCTGATTTATTTGGGTTTGTACAACAACATCTCTCCATCTTTCCCCACAAACTCCCTGATACCTGCATGCACAGTTCCAACTCACTCATTCTTTGGAGATGGCTGTAGAGACATATCTGAGCTGCCTTCCTTGCCCCATAAAACAAGGCAAAGAGGATAAAACTTGGGTCTGTGTGCCCAGTGCAATATGGGAGCATTGAGCAACGCTAAAGAGAGGGAGGTTGGAGTCAGGAAGAGTAGAAGGTAGGGTTTGGGGGTCATACAGCTCTCCCATTGCACACAATTACAGGAGAAAGAAAAGTTTGGGATTTTGCAATGATGGAGCAGATTTCCTGGTGATGAGGGTACTCTTGACGCCCTCAATCTCTGTGTCAGAGCTGTGCCACAGCTGGTGCCGAGGCCGTCTTTAGCCAGTCTTTTTCCTTTCCCTTCCTGTGAGTGAACTGGGAGAGCCTCTGTCACACCTCATGCCTCGAGGAAAAGAGGCAGCTCATGCCCGTCACATTCTGCCAGTGTCACAGCTTCAGGGAGAGTTACAAGCTCTGTGCCCTGTTCAGAGGTTCAGCGCCTCCTCCTTGCCCCAAAGATCCTGACACCTTGCAGCTCCTGCTGTGAGCCTGAAACACGGGCACTGCTGGTGTCCCAGTGTGCTTCTGTCTCTGCCTGCATCCCTGAGCGGGGCTCTGATCCCCTCCCCGGGACACTCGGGGGCCAGCAGGTGTTTGCAGGTAGCTGTGTGTGTCTGTGGTCAGTGGGGTGTCAGAAGTGCTGGCTTCAGCCTTGGGGTGATCCTTCCCTTCCACCCCAGCCTCCTTCCGAGGAGTGAACCCCTCGAGTTCAAGAAACAAAACTCCAGAGGCGCTGACAAAATTCAGTACAAACGTTAAAAATTTTATTTACAGGGTAAAGTACGATTTCTTAAAAAAACAAAACCAAAACGAAACCCCACTTTGATAAGAGGTATAATAATAGAATAAAGCTCTTTATGTACAAAAATACAATTTTCATATGAATGAACATCTTGAATAAATTAAACCGCTCTCTGGTCCAATCGCTGAATACCCCGTGTCTGCTCCCACTCTAAAGCAGGCCGGCCGCGCTGGGGGTCAGCATCTATAATGCATGAGCCTCTCCTCTGTCCGCCGGGTGCGGGGTCCCATCGGGGCCGGTGCTGGGACCCCCGGGAGGGGCTGAGCCGCCCCGGCGCAGGGCCAGGGAGACGAGCTGAGCCCCGCGCTGCGCGCCGGGCCGCATCGGCCCCTAAAGCCTTTTCATGGCATTGTCAGGGCGTTCAAACCAAATTTTCATGCTCGTTTTTCTTCTCTGGAGAGCTACAAATTGTAAAATTGACTTTTCACCTCGTCTGCGGCAGCAAATCTGTCGCTTTTCTTCTTCCCAGTTTTTCGGAGTGGAGCGGGAGGCGAGGTGGGGGTCTGGGGGAAGGGGCTGGGGGGAAGGAGAGTGATGAAAAGTGCAACGGGACGAGACACCCCCTCACCCCCCCCTCCGCCTCCGGCCCCGGGCCGAGCGCCGGGCGGTGCGCGGGGGCGCGGGGCGGTGCGCGCTAGCGGAGGGGCGCGCCCGGGCCGGCGGGCAGCCCGCGGAAGCCCCTTAGGCTGTCGGCCGGCGCATAAACGCAGTCCTCGGAGGTGGCGGGGCTGCTGGGGCCGGAGGCGGAGGCGCAGAGCGAGGGGGCGGACGGGGAGGCGCTGGACAGCCAGGACCCCGCGTCGCTGCCGGGGCTGAGGGGCGCGGCGGCCCCGCGGAAGGCGGGGGGCGGCGGGAGGCACTGCTCGGCCAGGCGGAGGGTCTCGGAGAGGGCCCAGATGTAGTTGTAGGCGAAGCGCAGGGTCTCGATCTTGGTGAGCTTGGTGTCGTCGGGGAAGGTGGGCAGGACGCTGCGGAGCTCGTCCAGGGCGGCGTTGAGGTGGTGCATGCGGTTCCGCTCCCGGTCGTTGGCTTTGACCCGCCGGCTGCGCTTCAGCGTGTGCAGCAGCGCCTCGGTCCGCGCCCGCGCACGGCCGCGCCGTCTCCGCCGCTCCCGCGGAGCGCCGGGCTCCGCGCCGTCGCCGCTGCTGGGCGCCTCGGCGGGCATCCTGCGGGAGAGAAGCCGGAGCCCGTCACTGCCACGCGGGGCAGGGGAGGATGGAGGGGGGAGTGAAGGGGAAGGTGCGAAGCTGCCGGGGAAGGGGTGGGGGGGAAGGAAAAAAAATAAATCTAACGGAGAGGGTGGCGGTGCGGGTGCTTGGCAGGTGCCGGCGCTCCCGTACTCACATGGAAAGGCACTCCCGGGGATGCGGATAAGCAATAACGGTGTAAAAACACAGAGAGGAAAAAGCCGAGCCAGACGCTATAGGAAAAAGCAGGGGGCACAGCGCCGGAAAAAAAAAAAAAAAAAAAAAAAAAAAAAAAAAAAAAAAAAAAAAGCGAAAAAAAGCCAAAGCCCGGGGAAAGGCGGGGCGGGGGGACACGCGACCGCGCGTGGCTTTGAAGTGCTGCGGGCTGCGATCCGCTCGTGTGAGCGGCGGCTTTGGCACACGACGGCGCGGCCGCCCGTTCTTATAGCGGCGGGCGGACAATGGCCCCGTGGCCGCCTCGCGGGGCCGCGCCGAGGCGGCAGGTCGGCCCCGTGCGCCGCGCCCTCCGGAGCGTGCCCGCAATTACCGCAGGCGGCCGCGCATCTGCCGCGCCCCCGGGGGACGGGGGAGAGAGGGGGGGTCCCCCCGCTTTGTCCCCCCCGTGTGCGGGGAGGGAGGCGGCAGGACAAAGCGACAAAGCGGGCAGGGGGGTCGCGGCTCAGCGCGGGGGTGGAGGGGTCACCGTCCCGCTCCGGCCTGAGGGGCTCCAGCGTGAGTTTAAACCGCTGCGAGCAGGGGGTTTGGGGAAAGAGAAAGGTTAATCTGGATTTCCAGAGGATGAGCCGTGGATTATTCCCCAGCCAGATGCGGGCGGAAGATTCTGTCAGGTTTTCGTTGCACCTTTCGGTTTTTGCTACATCCACGCGTCAAAGTGAAAATGCTCTAAAATGATAAAACTCCAAGCAGGTATTTCCCTCCTGCGTTTCTCAGGTGAATATCAACACGCGCTTTGGCTTTCACGTGCTTTGCTTTGAAAAGGATCTTGTAGGTGTTTAGAAAGTTAAAAGTTCCAAAGGACAGTTATTTTAAAAGCTTTGATGGTTACATTCACAATACATATACACTGTATATACATTTATACACACTGTATATACAGTGCATAGATACAATTCTTCTTTGTCTGGATAAAAACTAAGAAGCATGCTGTTTTGATTGTAAAGTTCTTGCTGCTTCTGCTAGTCCCCATTCAGTGCTAGGATATCGCTGTCCCACATTTTGGGAAGCCACAGTTTTGTAAGTGGCTAAAAAGTTTCCTAATTCTAGCATCTGGCTCTTTGCATCCTGCTCTCGCTGCTTGGAAGAAGCCCCATTGTCAGCACTGAGGTACTTGTGTCCCTGGAAGGTTTTCAGTTTCACCGCCCGTCAAAATAGCCATTTTCAGGTGCCTATGCCTAAATTCACATGCATTTACCTGATTTCCCCTTACACAAAAAGTAGATTGATTCCCCTCCTTTAATTTTCTTCTATGACTTTGATCTTTGATAAACAGGGAAAATTGACAGCATAAATTATTGTATATCTCTGCATTTTAAGTTCTTAGCAACAATTCTTTACTTGAACCTGAGCGAGGAATTCTATGAGAATTATTTCTGTTTCCCACCCTCCTCGCTTTGCGATGACCCACGACACCAGCAAACTGCCACAAACAACCTTCTTTGTGCCAAGAAGATCACGCACAGAAGTGAGCAATCCAAAAAGCCCTGGGTGATGAATATTAACGAGTCTCAAACTAGAAGTAGTTTGGCAGTGGCCGAGCTTGCAGGATCAGCTCTCTTTCTGCTTTTTACGTCTTTATCCGCTTGCAGACCGGGGCTGTGCAATACACCCAGGTACGGCAGGACACAGAGGGGGGGCTGGCTGTTCCCGGGAGGGACTGGGCTCTCTCAATCACCGGACCTGCAATCAGGCTGATGTTTTTAGGGCCTCTGCATACATAAGTGACTTTCTGCGCTAAGCAGTTCCACTTCACTGAGTTACTCATGTCCTTAAGTGACGGCACAATTAGAGGGCTCTGGCAGCGGGCAGAGACCGACGGTGGAGTTTCCAGCACTACCCAGAAAGCCAGAAGGGACCAAAATTTAAAGATTATGGAAGCATATGGCAAAAACTGTTCAACATTTGTTACTGTGCATTTTATATATAGTGATATAAACTCCAGTGTTGTCTGCAACACTTTTATTGTCTTTTGTTTGGTTGTCTTTGAGCAGTCAATAGTTTATTCATTAAAATGCTTATGATTCCCTAGAGTTCCACAGACTTTGGCACAACCGATCACTTGTCTGAAAGTTTGCAGTGAAAGCGCATTATTCATTAGTCCTTATCCATCATTTGCAGTTTGTCATTTGTTATTCTCTTGTTTTAAAAGTTTGTGCTCCAATCAAGGAGGGGAGAGAGCACCATGTGTCTCTGTGATCAGTCACAGCCATGAATAGCCAGGGCTGAAGTGAATGTTTCACAAACAACCCATAGGCTGAAATTTGTTTGCATAATCTATTCACTGCATACTTATGAATAACGAATGCATTCACAGAACCAGAATTGTTTCAGGAAGCCTTCGCAAACAGAAAGAAGTGCTAAATATCTTGGATAATTTATTCCCGATGAATAATTCAACCAGTTCTATCACAGGCAGTCTACTAATTTGGCAGATAAATTATTCAGCCAACACAGATAATAGCTCTTACACCTTATGGGCCTGCTCCTATGAAAGTCAGCTGCTGAAGTTATGTGAAGTTTTTTGGGATGGGAAAAGAAAAAAATTAAAAAATGAAGCAGGACCAGTGATTTCAAAAAACACACAGTGTGTTGCTAGCATCTCACCAATGTGATGGCCTTATTCTGAGTTTTAGCCTTTGATATTAAATTTTCCACCTTAATGTAAATGTAGCTGGGCTCAGCTGCACTCATGGATGATATTAATTTCATATTTTCAACTCTAAGGAAGTTTTCAGAAACACTTCATAATTTGCTTTGAGAAACATCACTTTAAAAAAGAGAGGGAAAAGCGTTCAAATGGTATTTTTTACTAAGAAAACTGCAAAAGTACAGCTGGATCAGCCCATCCTTCCTTACAAGAGATGGCAGACCGCTCATCCAAAATCCAGATTGTCGTGGGTGCATTTCCAGGCAGCACAATTAACACTTGTAAGGCCTGGAGCATGAAGCTGGCTCCTCTGCCCTCATGTTGAGACATCATGCGTGGGGTCTCACTCATGGCTGGACTCCAGAAAAAGTAGGAATTGATGAATGAAGGTGGAGGAAGGGCTTTTAGAGAAAATGTGCCACAAGGCTCCCTGCAGCTCTGGGGATGTACTGTTTCCTTCAAAGAAAGAGCCAGACCATGAGAAGATGCCATTCCCTGGTGAGTGTTTGTTGTACCTGGTAAAAGTAAGTAAAAATCCATGTTATTCAACTTCACATTTCTAACCAAACCAGGATTTTGGTCGTTAGAGCAGTGTTAGCATCACTCTTCAAGCATGGAAATGAGCAGTTCACAGTAAAACTGCTCCTACAATTGGAATGCTTCAGAGAACTCAGAGGTACATATTTTTTTTCAGGTCTTAAGATTCATATCATTACAGCAACTCATCATACTCTCTTTTGTTACACTGCTACAAGAGGTCTTGAACTAATGATGAGTTCTTGGGATGAGTGGCAAAATAACAAATGAACCAGGAGAATACTGCTTCTTTGCTCCCTCATTGTTTGAAAGCATGGCCAGAAAGGAAAGGCAGAGCTGCCTGTGGAGAGTGCTTGAACCAAATTTAGAGAGCTGACATGCTGATGGCAAAGCCATCACCCAGAGCAGAAAGCTGGACCTGGTGCCTTGCAGGAGTAAATGAAGGATCTTTCCCCCTCACCCCTGGAAATGCCAGGGGGATGCAGCAGGGATTTAAAAACAGGTAGAAAACCAGGAGATGGTTCAGAGGGGCAGCTTGTCTCCTTGTGCTTGTCTGGACATGGTGCAGAGCACAGTGGCCTCTGTCCAGCCTGGTTTGGGGACAGATGTGTGGTGAGGGCTGCCAGGGTAGGGGTTGACATGCTGTGCTGTGCTCCTGGGACCCTTCACTGGCTGGAGTTACCTTACAGGGCCCAGCCCGAGGCTCTCAGGGGCTGCAGGGGTTGATGCTGTGGCTGCTGCCTAATGGACAGCCCTGGAAGCCCAACATTTGGAAGGGATCTCAGCCTGCAGGGAGGCAGCAATTAACCCCATTTAGGAGCAGGAGCCAGTTTTCCTGCCAGGGAAACACCTTGGGAGCAGCTCAAGGGCTTTGTGAAGGATTTGGCCTCGTCCCCTACCTGCCTGTGGCCAGTGTGAGGCCTCGGGCTGTGTGCCAGGGGCTGCCTGGGGTGGGGAGCACAGGGACATCACAGGGAGTGTCCCCATGCACCAGTGGGGTCCTGGCCCAGTGAGTCAAATCCTCCCTGAAATCCTGCACAAGTGCCTGGGAGTTGCAGTCAGGGCTCAACCCCTCCTGGGGGATCTGCAGAAATAGTGTGAATGCTTTATTTTCAGGTTTTAAATGTGTGGTGTAACATTTTGCTTCTCTTTGAAAGGGGGGATTGAGTTGGTAAACGATTGTTCCCTGCAAGCACAAATGTATTTTGTTTGTTGTAATTAAAATGTTTTAATGAGACAACCATAAAATCAACCATTAATTATTTTTTTTCAAACACTTCTGCTTCCTTTTGAGCTAGGTCTATTTAGAAATAGTTTAGAGAGTAGCCTGCAGTTTTATTCTTTCTGTGGTATTATACACAGGAGTGGAGAAGTCATTTATAAATAATTACACAATGTTTTGGGTCTTTGGGTTTGTATAATATATCAAAGCGATTAGTACATGCATTGTTCCATTGTAAATGGTTTTTTTTCCTTCCTTTCAGTTTCACTTGCCTTGTCTTCTATCTAAACCTTTTTCGTGAAATCCTTTGTCTTCCTCATTCTTTCAGCTTGTTACAGTGCAGGGACATTCTTCTTATTCAAACACTCACAGCATGAGCAAAGAAAGCTACTTCTGTCGCATCTTAAGTTTTACCATAACTTTCTGGCATTTTCTTTTCTTCCAATTTTCCCAGACTACTGATAGGGTAATGAAGAATTATAACATACATCAATTATTGGTGCTCACGGTGTATTATGCTTCTGAATTCAAGGGGAGATAAAGAGAAAAAAAAAAAAAAAGTGCCACTTTCTGTGGTTTTGAGGCACATGAGAGAGGACTCGGCACAGATTATTTATAACATCTTTCTGAGCATCAATTATGTTTGACTCCTACAGCCACTTCCTTGTCCCACTGGTTTTATGGCCAGAAGGAGTCATTTTTGTGTGTGGTAGCTGTGGCATTTAACTTGTTTCTTTTATGAGGAGCCCAAACAATGCATCTTCAGGCCAAACAATCTATCTCCTTGAATAATAGCCCAAATGTCACTCAAGTGCTCGGTGCTGGGAAATGTGTGATCATGGTAAAGGACCATGGGAAGAAAGTATCACTCTTTCTGGAGATGGAGGAGCTTGTGGGGTGCCTGAGGGGCTCCCAGAATCGGAGATGGGCTGGACCTGGTGTGGGGTGCAGGTGCCTGGGAATGCAACTGGATGCCCAAGGTTTCAGCAACCCTAATCCAAGTTCTCCAATAAAAAGGGCCAAATCCTCCTGGTGTGGTCATGTTGCTGGGGCACACTCCCTGCCTGGCTCTTCCCCAGCCCTCTGGCTACCACATTAACTGGGAGAAATGAGATTAGGATGTTGTCACCTCTGAGAAACGTGCCCTTTCCTCCGGCACCTATTTTTCTTCTTTTTCCCCTTCCACCTTCTCCCTCCCACAACTGTCCCTCTTTTGTTGATTTGTGTCTTGCTAATTGAAACTGGAATACTTATCCTAAAAGAAAGGGACAAAATTCACTGACTGCCCTGCAGGAAAATCCCCCAACAACATCCAAACCAGGAAGTTTAACTCCATGCTCAGGTTTTCTTTTATACCTTCCCTATCAATAATTCTGCTTAGGAGGGGCAAAGACAACACGAGAGATTTAAGCACCATGAAGTGGGGGTGAAATTGAGCCTGAGTTCTTGGGGGGCCTCGGGGGTGCCCCCCAGCTCTGGGGGTCCCGTTTGGCTCTAAGAATGCAGCCCTGCAGGCGGGGGAGGACGGCCCGGGGCAGCCTGCATGTCCCCGGTGCCCCGCGGGGCCCGGGGGATTTGCTGCCATTTGCATAGCAGGTGCTGGTGCCGGGCCATTCTTCCTTAAGGGAGTTTTAATACGGGATAAATTACTGGGAATTAGGAGCAGGCAGGCGACAAGAAAAGAATCTTCTCCTGACCTTGGCAGGGGAATTGGAGAGAATGGCTAAAAAAAGGAAGAAAACCTAAATGCAGAGGCTTCTGCCCCGACCCAGGGAGTTTGGGGTATGCAGGCACTGGGGGAGGGAGCTCTCCCCAACTTCTCCCAAAATTGAGGTTTGGACTCAGGAACGCAGTAATCCCAGGACAGAAATGCGATTACTGGCTTGAGGATCTTTGATTGAGTAGGTCTCGAAGGGGAGTTTAAAATGTTAATCCCTGGTATAATCCCTCCTCTGGCATTGTAGGGACAAGGGTTGCACCCGAAGGGAATTGCCTGCTTCCTTCCCCAGGATTTGGGGAGGGAGGGCAGGGCTGGGGACCAGCCCCCCCATGGGTGTGCCACACAGACATGTGTCCCACATGTGTCCCCAGCCATGCACCCACGTCCCCTGCACACGCAGGTGTGTGCAGAAACAGTCACACACAGGCACACGTGCAGCTCCTCCTGTGATGCTGATTTTACATACATAAATATATGTACCTCTGCACACAGAATGGGAGAGGAAAGGCTGGGTCACTCACATTCCCAGGAAGCCTTGATCAAAATTCCCTGCCACACCTCAGTCTCTGCTCTGCCCCAGCAATTAGAGCACAATGTGGATGAAAGAAAATTCAGATGCTTAAGGTGGTTTTTAATGTGGATCCATTTTGAAGTGCATCCACTTCCAGGCTGTTGGGGCAGGTAGGAAAATTTTTTCTCTAAAGGAACATCAGTATGAAGCCATCCAGATATTCACATCAAAGAAAACTGGATGAATTACATACATGAATAGAGGCAATCTATAATAAAAGATTACATCAGTGAGGAAGAAGATGACAATTCCGCAATTAAAAAAAAAAAAAAAAGCAGGTGAATTCACCCCAAATGAGATGTGAGGGCTAGGCAGGGACCTGACAGTGCTTGCAGGAGCCCCAGAGCCTGTGCAAAGTGGGCAGGTGGGAAAGGAGAGGAGACAGCTCCAGCCAACAGTCCTGGGCTCAGGGTCCTGCACCCTGACCCCAGGGAAGACCCTTTGGGGTGCTGGTCCTGTCACCCTGGCCATGAGAGGGACAAGGGTGACACCCCAAGGCTCAGTGCCGCAAATTCGGCCATGCAGGGACGAGGGTTTGCATCTCAGCATGTGGTACATCATGTGTAGATTTGCTCTGCTTTCTGGAATTTAAAGGAACCCTTTGCACTGACTTAAATGGCCTCTGGTTATCCATTTAACTTACCATTCATGTTGGTATTATATGTGCATTATACCCCTTAAAGTTCCCATTTTTCAGGGACAAACCCACAGGTATGAACAGTTGAAATTCCGGTCTGCATTCAAACCCTGGTGGGTGAAAGCAGCTGTGAAGGTGAGAGAGTCCATCTTGCTCTCCATCATGCTCACAGCCAGAAACCATCTCTCTCAGTAGCTCTTTATGATAGTGCCTCCAGGTATAAAGAGAAAAGAAGAGAAAAATAATAGTGCTAAACTGCAAGTGTAACAGCCCTTGAAAGCTCTCAGGCAGCATATGGGACCAAACTGCTGGGTTTGCTGGCACCAGTACAAAATGGTGGAGCTGATCTGGGCAGGGAGTGAGAAGGAGAAATTCTCCAGGAAGACACTTGAGGAGCTGTGCTTTGTGCCTGGAGTGGGACTGTGGAGGATCAGGGGATGCAGCTAAGGCTGGCTCACAGTTAAGTGGAAAAAATAGTTTTCAAGGTGTATATTAGCCCTTATAATCCCTCAACAGTGGTCTGCTAGTGTAGCTCTTGGTTTTAGGCCTGCTAATACATATTTTGGAATGGCTTGAAGGGGGAAAATGCTAAGTAAATACAAAGTACTAGTTCTAGTATTCAGGAATTCAGTACTCAGGAAATTAGACAATGAAGCAGCATGATTAAGGGAAAGCAAATGTTGTCCTAGGTGAAGTTTTTTTCCCTTGGGGCTGGATGCACTTCCACAATAAGAAGCTCCTTTGAAACATGTGCTTGGCTAATGAGGGGAGACAAGTTTGGCTGACATATTTCTGCTGGGCCTCTGGTGAGGGGATGCCTCTTTCTCTTCCAATTTGAGCATGTAGTAAATTGTGTTAAAATAGCTAATTATAAATGAAGAAGCAAATGTGCTTCTTCTTAAACCCAAGGCATAAAACCCAAGGCATTTTTTCGTTCACCTCAGGTTTAATGGGTGTCAGGTCTTGAGCTGTTTCTCTTTATTCCAGTGGGAATAAACAGAATATAGAGATATTTTCTCTGGAGCTGGTGCAGCTTCACTTCTCCAAAGCAGCTGTTGGAGTAAATCAGGGCTCTGCCCCTCTTACTCCGCTGTGCAAACAGGAGAGGATCCAATGAGACTGAAAAATGGGTGAGAAACATCTTTCACTGGATCACTTTTTATTTCTTGTCTTGTGGTCCTTCTGTATATACAGCTGGTGCTATCCCAAGGAATCTTTTTCCTTTTCTTTATTTTGCCCCTAGAAACAAGTAGGATATGACTTGGATTTATTTTTATATTGCTCTCAGGGTTTGGTGTTATTTATCTTCATTTACCTGTTAATGGCCCCAGATGATGCTCCAGCTGCTGGGAATTATTTACCTCTGGGGCTATGAACTCCAGCCACCGTCCTCACCACAGGAAAAAAAAAAAAAAAAAAAAGAAAAAAAAAAAAAAGGAGAAAACCCCAGCTTTTCTGACTTGTAAGTGATGGGAATTGCCACAAGGTGTCAACCTCCACTAAGCTGCAGCTCAGAGCCCGTTCTGCTCTCCCCGCAGTGGCAGGGATGGATAACCTTGTGCAGAGGCTCTGCTGGAAAACCCGGGCATCTGCTTCAAGTAAGTGGAAAAATATCTCCTGTAACATGGAAAAATTATTGTTTCTCCTCCATTCTTTGCTTTATGGCTATGCTTCATTTCTATTCTTTTTTTTTTTTTATTTTCTACAATGACTTTTAGCCAAATTTAGTGCTTCCCTTCATCCTTTTCTCCTGACCCTAAAGGAACATTTCCCAAACATCATGACAAACCCAGTAAGTGTATATATATATATATATATATATATATATATATGGGGGTTTTTTTTTCCCCCTTTAAAGCTGACATTTTCCCTCTGTAGAGCAGCATTTCAAGGCATCATTTTCTCATTGTCTAGGATGTTCTGTGCAGTTGAGGTGTTGGGATTTTACCTTCTGGGCACCCCAAACCTCTGTTTCCTCACAGGACCATTCATGTGAGTGTTGGACTCGATGATTCTTGTGGAATATTCTGTGTTTCTGTGTTCCCTTTTTCAGCCACCCTTCTCAAGCACCACTGCTTTCTGCAAAAGCACTGTCCCAAGTGCCTTCAGATTGAGAGCAATCCCAAGGATTTCTTGCCTTTTTTTGTTCCTTAACTCCCTGCAGCCTTGGCTGAGCATAACTTAGCTCGTGGGTTGGTGGCATCGCTCAGAGCCAGAGGAGATGATGTGACACTGGTTGCTGTAATGAGGAACTGGATTTTCCTGGCACAACTGTTTCAGCTGTTGCACAAAAATGGAGAGGGAACACCCTGCCAGTCACTTACACTTTGAATTGGAGAGGCAGCACTTGGCAAACTGGTTCTTGCTGGGGAGATGTGGTGCTTGACTGGGAATTGTTGGTCCAGGAAGAAGCTGAGGAGCTCTGAGCTGGTTTGATTTTCCTGATATGGTCACAGAAGTGATAAGTCTGGAGAGATTAAAAAAAGGAAGTTGGAACAAACCACAAAGAAATATGTAAATGGTGGAATTATGAAGGTAATAGAAATGGAGAAGTGTTTTTATGCAAGACAATTGAATGGTTAATAATGAGGTAAAAATTCTTAGGGGTAAAGACAAAAGACATTTCTTCCATGATTAGAAGTGAGCTCAAAATTGCCAAGGCCTACTGGAAGTGGGGGGGTGGTAGTGAAAAGAAGCCTGTTGTAGCATTTCTCTTCCTTTAATAAGCTTCTTTATCTGGGTGTCCTGAGTGTTCAGATGTAGCACACTTAGTGCCTAGTAACCCAACAAAGCTTTGATTGGTGCCTCTGCAGAAAGATTTTCTTTTCCTTGGAGGTTTCTAACCATGAAAAAAACCCCTGAGATCAGTTGCTTCAGAATCCTTAATTAAACACGACAAAGAAGGGCAATTAGAGCTGTGTTTTCTTTTTGTCATTCAGCAAATCTTGCAAACCTCAAAACCCTTTTCCTCCTCCAAGATTTATGATGGGAATAAATCATAATAATTCCTGTAATTATCAGCTTTAAGTGAACATGAACAAGATTTTTTTTTTCTTTGGAGGAGGTTCTGAAACCCATTCAAGAGGAATTCACTAACTTCTTTTACTGTGCAGGAGGAAAACTAAAAACACAGGGGTGGTGTTTTTCCAGGCCTTGGCTGCCTGCCTCCTCTCCTGCCACTTCATGTCATGTCACTGCTCCTGCTCGGCTGGGTGTCCTCCATGTGTGTGTCAGAGCAGCCAAGAGCTGTTTGTGCCCAAGAGCTGATGGCACAAACAGGGAAAAGAGGGAGAAAAATCAAAGGGGATTTGAGGACTTGAGAGGCTGGTGAGAGGACCAGCAATGCAGTGTGTCACTGGGTGTTCAGGGAGTGAACTCTGTGTGTCACAGCCCTACAGGCACGTCCTGCAGGGGTTGTGGCTTTGCTGTGCTGGTTGATGTAGCTGTGCTGGTACCCACAAAAGGGAGCAAGTGCTCCACTTCAGGCACTGAAGGTGATGCTGTGCATGTGTGGGTTTTGCTGCTGGGAGCTCACAGGGACCTGTCTGGGGACAAGATGGCAATGTAACACCAGAGGAATGGCAGCCACATAGGGCCCTGGGCTTTCTGGAGAGCAGGTGGCAGGAGGGAGAATCTCTGGGCAAGAAAACCATATTGATCAGAAAGACTTGTGTTTTTAAAGGGTTTGGGCAGGTGTTTTGGGAATGAGTCTGCCCTGAGTTGCGCTGCAATCCAGTTCCCCCATGCTGGTGTGATGAATGTGGCTCCTGTAGACAGAGCAGCCAGGTGTTCTGTTTTCCCTTAGAGTACAAGTTCCAATTTGATGGGATAATAAGATGGCGTGAACCTTTGAGCAAAACCACAGATGCTTTGCCTTTTTTTTTTTTTTTCTTTCCTTTTCTTTTAGAAAAAAAATTCCTTGGAAGCGTTTCCTAAACCTAATACAATAGTTGAGGTTTTTCTTGTGGAGCTGGGGAAGAGCATTCCCAGCAACAGCAGCACACAATGAGCAGGCTCCAAACTGATTTATAATGCAGACAGCCATAGAGGTGTTCCTTGGCTGACTGAGAAGGGTTTTGATTGCCACTAGATGTCCTTTCAGCCCTGCTTTCCCCACTGCTCCTTCAGAGCAGTCATCTGGGCTGGGATTTGATGGCCATGGCCAAGGAGCTGCTGGACACCTGCATGCTGGGGAGAGAAAGGAAGGGGCCTGAATCCCAGGCTGCTGGGGCCTCCCAGGCATCCTTTTAATCTCACTGGGCTTTGCCTCAGGCAGGGCTGGCTCAGAGAAATGCTCAAAACCCAACTTCTGGATCTGTACTGTACTGGATATTAAACACTCTAATACCTGTATCATGACTCAGGGACTGTTGCTGGAGCACTGGCAGAGGTGATGGCCCAAGGGGAAGCCTTGGAGGGTAAAAAGGATGGTGACCCCATTTAATTCAGGTGTTCAACTTTCTCTCTGTGAAACTGTAGTTCAAATATCTTTGCAGGCATATTCCACAGAGATGCAGGTATGTGTTGTCAGAAAGCACAGCCAAATATTTTGTGAGATTTTCCAAGTTGCCTGGACGCCCAGGATTTTGAAAAAAATTCATATTTCTGTGTGTATTGATATCTACAAGCGCCTGGAGCTGCTTGCATCCTGTGTCTCTCAGGCAATGGCAATCCCTGCTGCTATTCTGGGTAATGGAATTAGAGAAGATCTTTGCCAGAAATGTGTGCTGGTTACAAGGATATCTGGAGGCTCATGGGGTGCAGCCTTTCTAGGCAAACAAGGAATTTCCAGGAAACACTTGGCTCTTTGTGGTTTAGGATCAGAGAGGAATCAATGACTAACAGACACAGAGTTTCTGATGGAGCAAACCCAGAGTTAGTGAGCACTGCAAACAGCAATCCTCAAAAATACTGTATTTCCAGTTGTGGCCATGCACACTGTCGTGGTTTGAGGGGAAATGTTTTTTTTTGGGATGGTGTGGTCATGCCAATCGGTGTCCAGATTTTAATATTGGCACCTGGTTTGTCCACTGAGGGCATGGATATGCCTCTGAGAACACAGGGGGTTAAAAGCTGTGAACTCCCACTGGAAGTTCCTTTTGAGTTCCGGCCCTGGACGAGAGGAGACCTCCTCTGTCCAGCTCCGAGCTGGGCAGGAGGGAGGGGAGCCATGTGGCCGGAGGGAGGTAGGCCAGGCCTGGGCCGAAGGGTGGAGGAGCTCTGCACTGCGAGGGCTTCGGGCAGCCATCCCCCATTCCCCCCCGGAGGGAGAGAGAGAGAGCGGCCTCTGCCTGTGCCTGGAGTGAAGGAGAAGGTGGGGGGGATGCCCAGCAGGGCAGCCAGCCGTGGGAGTTCATGAACCAAACCGGCAGAGCCTGGGACTTTTAACCCTTCTTGGGACGATGGAAACCTTGCAAATGCTGATTCCTCCTGAAGTTGGTGAAATTGAGAAAAGTTGAGAAGAATTCTAGGTGGGAGGAGATGATGGAGTGGCTTTTGGCTGGACTTTTCTTGGATAGCTATGGACAGAACCCTTGAGTTCCTGTGACACAGAGACTGCATCTAGGGGGAGGCAATGGCTCAGAGCCAGGAGAGTGCAGTGATGTGAGGGTGTGTGAACAGAGACGACAGGTGAGGAGGGTGATGATGGTGCCCTCCGTCTTCAAAGAAGAAGAAGAGGAAGATGGTCTCTGTTCAAGAGACTCCTCAGCCCCAGGGGTGAAACATGGGGGGGACAGGTGTCCCAAAAGGAGAGGGACTGTGCTCTTTTTTGGAACTGGACAAAGCATCCTTAAAGGGAAAAACCCTAGAAGCAGCTCTGGTCTATGTGCAGTGGTGAGAGCACTGGACATGGAAGGAAGAGGTCACGATGGCAAAATGTTCTCCGGGCGGTGCCACACGTGACACGGAAACACGAGAAGTTTCGACTGTTTCCTGGGTGAAGTCTGTGGTGCAAGAGGGACTCCTCTCTTCTCGAAGAATTGAGAATTGATTATCCAAAGGGTGGTAACGGAATTAGGAAATTCGGTAGGGGGAGAAGGAGGAAATTTGGAAGGATTTCATCCTGTGTTCTGTGTGTTTTTTCCCTGTAGTTTTATGTTAATAAAGTTTTTTTTCCTTTCAATCGTAAGTTGGAGCCTGCTCTGCTCTGTCTCTGATCACATCTCACAATAGATACCAGGAAAAGAAGTTTTCTCATGGAAGCACTGGCATTTCGCCAGGCTCAGACCATGACACACACCTCAACCCACTGAAGGCAACAAACTGAACAAAAAATCCCAGCATGAGTGCCAGACCTACAGACTGCCCAGGCTTGGCCTTGGTGCAGTCAGGGCTTTCAATGGGCTGTCCATCCTCCTGGATCTCAAGCCCAAACCCAGCCCTAACCACCTTACCTTTTCCCAAAAGTGCTGAAACAACCAGGAATAAATGAGGTCTTCAGGTGCTGGGCACATCTGGATTTCAGTGCTTCAATTTTGAAAACTGGCTTTGGAGGAAAATTACCCCAAATGTGACTGGAGCTTCATTTGACTTAAGGGAAGTGTGTTTGGAGAGTGCAAGGCCCCTGTCTGGGCTTGTATAAAACCTGTTAAGTGATGTCAGGGTGCACAGAGGCCCATTACCCCTGAACAGGCACAGCTCCCTGCCTCTGGATCTCACTGGGATGGTGAATCCTTGGGACAATGACTTTTTTATTCATATTTGTTCCTATTCTCTAGAAGTATGGGCCCAGAAGGGACTCAGCTCTGCTGTTGAATTAGCTCAGAGAGCATTTGTGTTGCTGTAACACTGCCTTCAACTTCCCCCTCAGGTCCCAGGGGTGACCAGTGCAAACCCCCAGCCCCAACAATGACTTCACCATCCATCCCCACGTTTGCTCCCACAGCCCTGATAAAACTTTGTGGGTGTGCAACCTGCACTTCCACCACATGGATGTGCTCAGGACATGTGTGTGACTGTCTGGCATGGCCTTGTGCCTTGATTTAGGGAGCCTGTGGGAGCTGGGGCACAGCAGGACCTGCTGAGAGCCATCTCACATAGAGCACCAAGCAACCATCGCTCCTTAATAACCTTTTTTGGCCATTGCTGACCTCGACCATATATGAACAAGTGCAAGGCAAGTGGTGAAAGGCTCTGTGTAACATTACTAATCCCATTTGGTACTCTCACTGGAAAGGCCAGGCAGGGCTCCCTGCTATTGTGTCCTCTCCCTGCAGCTGTTGGGTCAGCCTGTGCCTTTGTTAGAATGAACTCCAATGGACTGGTTTGGCAGGGGTGCAGCCTGTGGGTACCAGTGCCAGGGGAAGGATGGGCTGTGTGGGCAGCTCAGCAGGGCAGGCTAGGTGCTCCTGCAGGGTGCCAGGGAGCACATTTGCAGGCTGGATTCGCAGTTACCTGCTGCCCTCTTTGGAGGCTCTGGGATGGGTTCACACACTTGTGGTGCAGCAAGCAAAGGACCAGTGGGAAGGCTCCTGCTTCCCCTGCAAGTGTTCAGGCTCCTGGGAAGGTAAATTAGTGGCTGGGGAGCAGTCATGTCTGGCGGGTGTGGGCTCAGACCATACATCAGCAGCTTCATTTTCAATCTCAGAGCACAAATGTAAGGTCTGTGTGTGAGGGAGGCTGGGCTGAAGGGTCTCCTGCTGCTTCACAGCCTGAAATCTGCTGGGGAAAGCAAAACCAAACCTAAAGATTGCTGCCAAATCTCAGTGGAGAAAGTACCTACATATACATGTGTATATTATATTTATTTAAATGTTTTAGCAGAGATTATTCAGTCTGAGGGAAAGTGGCTGATGCTTTGTGGGTGGCTATTACCTTCTGATGCAGTATTTCCCTTTACAATTGCATATCAGGGACAGCAAGGGATTCTCCTCTTGTTCCTGGAAAATTAACAACCCTGTCTGGAGATGCAGGCTCACAGGCTTGGGAAAACCAGCTCAGAGTCAATTTTTTCTCTTTAGGTTTTTAATTCTTCTTTCTGAGTGTTGTCTCATTCAAAGGATTTTAGGTTAAAGGAAATAAAAGTATTGAAATCTTCAATTTTTTGTTCTTGTTTGTTTTGACTTGGTTTGTGATTTTGGTTTTTGTTTTGGGGGTTGGTTTGGTTTTTTTTTTTTGTCTCCCACGCTGGCAAGTTGAAAAAAATTGCAATTGATTTCCTCTGTGCTTAATTTCTATTGATGCTGGTTTTTTTGTCTGTCAGATGAACTCAGAGCTAAGTAATTGGTATATGCTCTGTCCTGTGAGGTATGAGCCAGTGAGTCCTGAGCTTGGGGAGGCAGAGCTGTGCACACCATTCCCAGGTGATTGAACCACCTCTTGTGCAACCATATCAATATTTTCCCAGGAAATATATTGCCCAGTAGTCACAAAATAAAATGAAAGGTTTTTTGAAGTCTGCCAGCATGTTGAAATCAAATCTTCTCAAGGGAAAACTACTGGTTTTGGTAAAATGTGACTCAAGAAAGGAGAGGGGTGCCTTGGCTCAGTCACAGGTCTGGGTTTGCCCAGAGATTGAGCTCAGATGCTCAGCCAGAAACTGCTCCCTGTGGTTGACATCCCCAGAGATTTAATTTCTAAATACCCTGGGGTATTTCTCAAGATTTTTTTGCTCACAGATATCTGAAACTACTTTGAAATCCTCTTTCTCCTCCATCTCTGCCAGGTCCTTATCTCAGTAATTTAGGCTACATACATATATATATATATATATATATATATATATATATATATATATATATATATATATAGTATGTTTGTTTTTTCCCCTATTTTGTCTGTCTGAGCTAAAGGAAGTCCTTGAGCTGAGGCCAGGCATTGCCCTGGATCTGCAGGACAAGGCTGCTGTCGCTGTGTTCGTGCTGATCCCAGGAGCAGCCCCATGTGCAGCTGCCCTGGCCCAGCTGGGAGCAGGCAGAAAGGCCAGCAGGACACTTCAGGGAGCACCAGGAGCTTTTCATGTGTTTAAACTTTTGCTGGCTTTGCCATCCCGAGCTGTTACCTTCCTTTTTATCTGGGGAGGTGTAGTGTTTGCACTTGGGTGCAAAGATGCTCCCCGTGGGCGAGGGCAGAAACTGGGCAGGAAGAGGAGGTGGTGGCTCACAGGCTTTTGTTGCCTGATTTTTGTCGTATGACCATCCCTAATCTGACCCAGATCTCGTCCAAATCACTTTTTATGTGGTTTTCTATGATCTGAATTTGTTGATTTATGTTTACTTAACACAAAACTAGACTGCTGGTTACAGGCAAATGGCATCACCCTTCTTTATGTCACAGCATTCCTCGGTGTTTGGCTAAAGTCCAAATCCTAAAATGAGAAAGGAAAGTAAATTGTGCTGGAATAATGTTTTCTAATTCCAGTGTCATCAAGATGTCCTATCTGTAATCAGCTTCTCGGATCTATTTCCCCCCCAAACCAATTCAGCTAACAAGTGATTGAAAGTGGCAGGAGTTCCCTGATGGCTTAAGGAAATGTACACACAATTAAAATTTTTTTTAAATGTTTTTTTATTACTTTTTTTCATTTGTCTTAGAAAGAAATATGAAATCTGCATGCAACTTTCTAAATATTTCAAACATTTAAATAGCATATGATAATTTAGCAGTACAGTACATTATACAGCAAGATAATATAGGGAGACTTCCTATAGTGTATTTACAAATGGAAAGGTAGTTTTGATATATTCAAAAGAGGAATGCACTACTTAACACTGAAGTATTACATTCAAAATAATGAATATGTTGTATTGTGACTAAAACATACATATGTATTTATATGTTTGACCTATCATATTTTTCATAAAAAGGTACCTTTTAAAGGCTTTTTTTTGTTGTTGCTACAAATCTAGGAAAACATACACAATAGTCTTGAAGCTTAAGATGATTCAGTACTGAAGCCACAAACTTTCTTTAAGTGCTTCAGGTGGAAAAAAATACACATTTTCTTAGTAACAAAAATGAGTTAGAAATGCTTTCTAATGCATGAGAGGTTAAATGGGAGGTACAGGACGCGTCGCCTTGCAGCAGGACCCCAAGTCCATTAAAGAAGAGGTACAGAGGTGATGCTCACACTCACTTGACGAGGTGCTGAGGGACCTCACTTCTGCAGGTGCAGCCACAGCATTTTCGTGGCATCCTCCCCAGCAAACTCGTCTTTGGTCCCTGCTCTGCCTGGCTGAGGTGGAGGCTGCAAACACGAGCAGCAGCCTGAAGCTTTGCCACTGCCAGGGGTGAGGGCCATGGCTGTACAGCACATCACAAGCAGTTCTGTTTGCCTGATGAGCTTATAAAGCTCGATTGCAAGCATAGTGAAGTATGAATGAATCATAATTAAAACCAAAAAACTCCCAAAAGAACTTCTTTAAAAGGAAAAGCATGTGTTTTCCTAATTTCAGTACACTGCAGATGAGTATGAAATCAGAAGTGCAACAGATGCCTGTGAAATCTGGAAGCCTTTTGCACACGGCTATAAAATGTAAAAACTGACCCTTGGTAAAAAGTGCTTTATAATAATATAGAATTTGTATCTTATGTCTGTGAGAGAGAAATTATCTTCTGTAGAGCTCAGTCCTAAGCCAGCCGAGGGAGTCCACTCCATTCCTTGTACCACTTCCTCTTATTCTTCATAAACCCTAAACAAAAGGTAAGAGCCAAGAGCAGGGTGTTTAAACTAGGAATTTAAAAACTCCATTTCAAATAATAGCAATAATAAAAAATAACAATAATAAAAAATAACAACACAAAAATAGTAAAACCCCCAAACCACAGATTTTTAGCTCGTGCCTGAGTAATTTGGAAGGTAAGTTATTGACTTCAGCAGTCTCCAGGTTGCTACCTATATCCATAAAGCATCTGGGAGGAGTGTTGGACTTCGACACTGTCACATCTTAGAGTCATGTAGGAAGTGACAAACTCTACCACAATTATCTGGCTAAATAACATGAAGAAATCCACATCTACTGACTCACATTAAATGCTGGAAAATCCCTATCTCATAAAAAATGTTGAAGCTTATCATGAGCCATATGTAGACAATATGTTCACAATATCTGTTTGCAATAATATTACTCTGTTTCATGTTTCTAGTTTATTTTCTGACAGCACAACTTGATGGGCATGTCTGTCTGTGTGCTTCCTGAGGGCACGAGCCTGGGGCTGAGCATACTTTGTCATTAAGATGGCCTTATGTAAAAAAAAAAAAAAAAAAAAAAAAAAGAAGAAACAGAGAAAGAGTGTAAATATGTGGTTATGCAATAGTCAGGGCTTCCCCACGTGCTCTGTTTGTGAAGCAGATGCAGGGAGCTGGCAGGAATTCAGGGAGATGGCCAGGGGCTTGCTGTGCCCTGGCATGGCCTGAGGCATCACCAGGCACCTTGGGCCTGCAGGGAGAGGAGCCTGCTGCTCCCTGGCCTAACTTGAGTTCAGTTTTGGGGAGCAAATTCCCCAGCAAATGAGGAGGATGAGGGTTTGATGGACCTGTACTGTGCTTGGAGGCTCTTTCTTGGCCATGGCTGGAGACACGGCAGGAGTTGTGCTGGTCCCCTTAATTACAGATGGGGACAGACATCGCCACTGGCCATCGGGAATTCATCTCTCACTCTCTATCTTCACCTATGACTTAGAAAAAATCCCAACCCTCTTTACAAAGGAGAAGCTGTCAGATTTTTATCAGAAAATTATCATTGTTCTGGGAATGATATGCTTGTTAAAACTGGCAAATACCTGCATCACCAAGTATTGATAATGTTGAGGTGGTGTGATTGAAGTGTGGGACAGGGCTCCCTCTTTCCATCTCTCCTGACTGCTTTTCTTGTGACTGTGTGAAAGTAGTTTAGCTTTTCATCTTGGGTTTTTCCCCGTAGAAGGGAGGTGAGTGTATGTAAATAACTGAGAATGTCAGCTGATGAATATTTTAACCAAAAATAATTACTATTTATAGTCAGAACAACCTAATGCCAAAATAGAAGCAAGAATTGCTGTGGCAGGAAATAATTAATATCAAGAACACCCAATTAAAATGGTAATTTTGGTAACGAAATGCATCCTCCGTGCTGGATGGAGCATTTGTCAGCGTGTGCATTTTCCTGTTTTTTCTATTCCTGAACTCTGCTGGTTGCCTGATGTGCCTCCAAGACCCTCCCCCATTCAGCCAGCTGGGACTCACCTGCCTTTCTCCTTCCATACTCGGTACCACTTGAGCAGCCTCACGGTGTTCTGGCGCTTGGGGTTGAGGCAGTGCTGCTGCTCCCCCCTCACCCGTGTCCACAGGGTCACACTGCAAGGCAAGGGACAAGTCACAGGGATGTGGCAATACCCCTGCTCCCACCCCGTGCCAGAACGGGCCAGGGGGCTCTGGGAAAGGTAAGGGTTTTCCACTCTGTGCTTTATGGCACAGAGATCAACTCAGATATTTTGGGTTTACTGGGTAAGGTCAGAGCAGCTGCTCTCCCTCAGTGCAAGGCATTGAGGTTGTACCAGATGAAAACATTCCTGCTGGTTTTAATCAGTGGGTTTGCTCTGCCTAAGTGTTAGATATCATCTTTTGAGCCTAATTAATTTAATTGGGGCTCATTCAGGCAACCACAAGGACTTTGCATGAGGAGACAGCTGCATTACACTCAACAATACTTCATCCAAGAGAAATTATCAGAACTGCTCCATTGATCTGATTATTTTTCTTGTTATTATCTTATTTTCTTATTATTATCTTGATCTCATTATTTATAAATAAACTGATTTTAATTTTTCCCCCCCTTAACTCTGTAGTATTTTAAATGCTTGCATGTGGCAGAGTGCTTGTGTGCCCAACAGCCAAGTTCTGAGCCTCAGCATCAGCCCTGGGGGCTTCACTCTCCTCTCATCACCACCTGATCCTGCTCTCCTTGCCAGTTTGGTGTCCCCTTATTGTCAGGACCAAGCGTGCTGGGAGACAAAACATGGCAAAAATCTTTTCATCATTTGAGGTTCCCCCCTGGAGGCTCAGTGAGGCTGCTACAGCTGAGGTGCCATAAGGGATCTGGGTCCCAACAGGACAGCTTTCCAGAAACAGCAAGCCCACCCCACTTTTGAGGATCAAAATTGAACAGTTTTCTGGTTTTCTTATTACTTTTGTGATTAAAAAAACCCTGGACAACGTCCAAAAACCAACCCACACTGACAATTTGTATTAGAATTAAAAATTTTCTGGAAATACTATCCATAACAGGGAAAACCAGTCATTGGTTTAACTAAAACCCTATAGTGGAATGAATTAAATGCTGCCAGAGACATGAGTATAATGAGAGCAGAAATCCAGAAATACCTGTGTATACTGGAGGGCTTCTTTTATGGTTTGGTTCAGAAAGGAAGACAAAACACCTTGCAGACTTTCCCATCTCACCCTCCTGGTGCCTCACAAATTAAAACGTGCTGCCTGCATGAACTGAACTGGGGGTCTCACCACGATTCCAATTTCAAGGTTTTACAAGGTGTCCAAACAGGTTTTTCTATTCCATTAACCTTCCTCCCTGCTCCTCTTTTCTGCTCCATCTCCAGCTAAGGTCACAAAATGTTAAAGTGTAATTTCCAGGTTGTTTTCTGGGAGGATGTGAACTTTTCCCCAGTGCATGGGAAAGCAGTGGAAGAGCCTTTCATGGTTGCAGGTATCAGAAAGGGAAGGATCAGTGCTGAAAACTGTGGACTAACTCTGTTCTAAGGGTGCTCTCAGCCAACTCCTCTGAGAGCAGTGTGTGCTTCAGAAGGGGAGTTTTCCTGTAGCTTTGAGTGATGTGAGGTTTAAGGGATTTGAGGGCAGAGCAGGTTTTCTCCAATGCAGCAGCCACCTCAGCTGTGTTGTCTGCACTGCCTGACCCAGACCTTGGCTTTCATTTGTCTCTTCTGACAGACCATAGAGGATATTTCCAGAAAGTGATGGACAAGCTGAATTGCAGGAGAGGAGCAGGAACCCTCTGAAAAGCTGCAAGCCCTGCATTTGCACCAGAAGCAAAAGCAATTACTCTGGATTTTCCAGTCTGCAGTCAGAGCAGGAGGAGATCCATGGTCTGCCTTTCAGGTGAACTGGTCTTTCCTCAGGCTGAGATGCATTGCTTTACATCACACTTGGGTTTTCTGCTTTGGTTCTGGAGAATGGACAG
Source organism: Haemorhous mexicanus (assembly GCF_027477595.1). Classification (NCBI taxonomy): domain Eukaryota; kingdom Metazoa; phylum Chordata; class Aves; order Passeriformes; family Fringillidae; genus Haemorhous; species Haemorhous mexicanus. The sequence goes on along the minus strand of NC_082355.1, from coordinate 9,145,071 downwards.
CAGAAATGCTCCCAAGGCAGCCCCATGATCCTCTGCCATTCTCAGACAGTCCTTGATGGATGCAGGGTTTGGTGGCAGCACGTTTGGGCACCCTGAGATGACCTGGGCCTGCTTTTGGGGATGCTGGTCTGACAAACGTAGGGGAATGTGCCTAAAGGTGCTGTGGGAGCTTCTGCCTGAGTGAGCACTTGCCTGGATGGGCTGGAAGAAGAGGTTGAGAGAGGTGGAAAAGGGATGAAGCTCTGGAACCTACACCTCCTGTAAGATTCCTACAGTGGGATTTGTCCCTTTGCTGCCCAGGGCTTGGTGGCTGGAGCCTTCACCCTGGTGTCTGAGTGTCCCTGTGCCAAAACTCTCCCCAGTATGTCCATGCCCCCAGGGCTGTGATAAACACCCTGACTCAATCTGTGACCCCAGCACCCTGTGTCCCCACACATCTCATCTGCAGAGGTGGAAAGGCTGCACCTATGCCTACAAATACCCTGTGTCCAGGACCTCAGGGACCCTGGCTCTGGTCCTTTCATCCCAGGATGGTGTGGAACTGCCTTTCCTGCCCCTGGAGAAAGGCACTACTGTGAGCCCATTTCCCATCAGCTCTTCTCAGCCCGACATAGCCCCACACTCTGGCATGGGGCAAAACACGGGTGGGGGTGTTTCAGAACATTGCAGGTAGAAGGAGTTAATCTTCCCTCCTATTTTCTGCTGCTTCCTCTCCTTCCAGGAAACAGATACACTCACAATTACTGCTGGATGTACCATGAATCTTGATAGGTTTTGACTAGACTGAGGCCTCAGTTTAACTGCCTCTTACCCTGTGGCACAGCTCTGCTGGGGGTTTTGGCCAAAACCTCCCTAACTGCACCCCCTATTTCTCATTTAAACATAATTTACATCATGCTTCTGCTATATGAGGGCTTTTAAGGAGGGCAGAAGGGGATGCAGCTTTGACAACTTGTTTGGATGATCACTGCAGCAACAAAAACTCAGTTGCAGGAATTTAGCTCCTCTGTGCCGTGTCCAGAGGCTCCCGGATAAATTGGTTCCCAGAATATTAATTTCAGTGCTTTCAATGCTGAGTTCAGGCTGCATCAGGGGGGCTGGAAAGGTGGTGATGGCAGTGGGTCTGCCCTGCCTGCCCCACAGACACCCCCAGTGATGAGACAGTTCTGTCCCAGCAGCTGTGCAAACCCTGGACAAGCCTCAGCCTTGAACAGTATTGCTCGACATCTGTTCTGTCAGGCTGGAAAAGCAACTGCTCCTACACAGCTTTCTTGCTCTCCCAGATTTCTGATTGGAAGTAAAATGTTGCATTAATGAGATTTATTTCATACCCTCTGGTCACCATCTGCTTTTGGGCAAATAACTGGAGTGGGATGCCAAGAGTTAGTCCCTCTATGATATCACTTTACTATTGAAGGGTCAGAGCAAACAGAGTAAAGCTGTGAGGAGCTGATTCAGGCAGGGTTTCTCTGCAAGAACTTTTCCATTCAGGTCTCCATCAGCAGGTTTGGGCTTCAAAGCCGTGGGTCTGACGTTCCCTGAGCTCAGCATTGCTCACAGGGATGCTGCTCTGGCTCTGCAGGAAGCCTGAGGAAGCTCAAATCTCCATTCCTTCTCCAGAAGCTCCCTGAGGTGCTGAGCCTGGCAGCTCCATGTGGGCAGTCCATGGTCTCTCCTGAGGTACCTGTGCCAGGTGCACGGGCAGACCCAGCCCCGTGGGCACTGCAGGCTGCTGGAGGGGGTGTGCAGCCTGCACAGGTCCCCTTGGTCAGCCAAGGCAAGGGTTCCAGGGAGGAGCACAATGCTGGATCCAATCAGTCCTTAAGGTCTTGGGCTGTGGCTGATCTTGGGACACTTTTCCCCCCTCTTAGGTGGCAGGGGGGCTCGGTGCAGTCCTTTTGGATTATCTGCCCTTCTGGCTTTTATCCAGCTGCATCATGTGCTGGTTGAATGGTGCTTTGTTGGGGGACTCTTATGATATCCAAACAGGAGAGGAAAAAAAGCCAAACCCACCCATATTTAAAATGTAAAACCACCCTCCTCTTTTAGCCAGTCATGTAAAAAATCCCTGTACCTGCCTTAGCTTGGTTACCCACTACATCAGTTTGAGATTTCACATCAGCATTGGTCCTGACTTGCTGTGAGGGACGCCGTGAGGAAAGAATTTTATTACATGCTGAGTAACCCCATCAGGTGAAGGAGATCCCTCTGGTACAATGCAGGCTGGGTAACTTTTCTTTTCAGAAACCACCACAGACCAAACTCTGCTCATGCTTATTCTGCATGCTCAGAATAACTTGAGTAAAAAGTTCTGAGTGTTGTATCAGGCAGCTTGGAATAGTATTTTTCCCTATTTTCACTTGAACTAATGATAATCTTTTTACTGCTTCCCATTCTAGAAATACTTATTTGATTAAAAAAAAAAAAGTGTCAAAAAATGATACCTGGGATTTTGGTCAGAATTGCACTTTTTTTTTTTTTTTTTTAAATCTGATGCAGCAAATTACTATGCCCAGGAATTAGCATGCCAGGGCACAAGGAAAACAAAGAACAAAGAAGGAACTTGCAGATAAGGTGAAGCAGTTCAGTTGACAGGGAAACAGAAAGCAATAAATGAAGGAAAACTTACATAATCATCTCTTCCACGCAAAACGGGTACCTCGGTTTTATTTCCAGCTTCCGTACATTAGAGAATCTTATTTTAGGACCTTTTCTTGAGCATTTGCACTTCACGCCTACAAGAGAAAGCATTTTCTCATGCGCCTGCAAAGCTTCCTGCATACCAAGCATCCCTTCCCCTCCAGGAAAACTTCAGTTTGCTCTTTCAAGCCTTGCTGGGAAAAGATGAGTTTTTTTAATGCTGTTGAGCTTAAAAAGAGATTTATTTTTTTCCTTTGGTATATCCCAGGAAAAGGTAATGACTCTCTGGGAAATGTATTTTAGAAAACTGTGTATGCTCTGGGACTTTGTAAATAGCAGATTTTTTTAAAGTGCACCTGCTATGATTAAATATAATTGTATTTACAAAAGGAAATGAAAGAGTTAGAACTTGCTTTAAACTGAGCAAGCAAGTGCATGTCTGGGCTACTTTCTCATTCACTCGTGTCTCACTTGGACTTTGTAGGACTTTGAGTCACTTCTCCTTGCATGGATGCTGTGGTGCAGTCATAGCCAGACAAAAGCTGAGCATTTTTTAACCATCATTTTTGTGCACAGCAGAAAACACAGACTGTGCCACCACCTCACATCCAGCTCTGCTCTATTTGCCCAGAAAACCACCCCAGTTTCAAAGGAGATTCCTGAATAACGAAGAACATGGCATGACCTGCTCCACTGTGAGTTCTGAGGACAGAAATGAAGACATAACTTCATCCCTTGTGTTTTACCTCTCCTCCACCTTTACATAACTTGCAGCTCCCTTACTCACAGATTCCACATATCGCGCCTTTCCACCGTGCAGGGGATAGCTCAACCCAAGCCAGGGCTATCAAGACACGAACACAAATTACCGGAAAAGAGATTTACATGGGAATAAGCAGAATAAGCCACTTTACCTTCCGCGCTGGCTAAGCACATCGCGATGAAGAGCAGGAGCAGAGCTGCTGTCAGGAGCTTCATTGTGAGACAGCAGGTACCCAAGGAGACGCCGGGGGGTTGATGTGTGTGTTCGCCTGGGGTTCGTGTCCCCTGTGCCGCTGTACCGGGGCTGGGTCGCCAGGAAGGGGACGGCGGAGCGGCTCCCGGCGGAGCGGCTCCCGGCGGAGCGGCTCCCGGCGCTGCCTGCGCTCTGCCGCTGCCTTGCCTTCTCCTCCTTTAAAGCACTTCCCGCTGCCCTCGCTCCCGGCTCATTAATATGCAGAGCAACTCCACGGCTCCCTCCGCTTCCTCAGCCCGGCGGGGAGGGGGGGGACCGGCACCCCGGGGGGAACGTCCCCCATCCCCGCCCCGAACATCCCCCAGGGAGCGCAGGCGATGGGGCGGCTGCTGCTGCCCCTGCCCAGCTGGGACTTTCTCCATCAGCGGAGGGTTGCAGGGGAGGGTGATGTGTGTATTTGTATGAATGGGGCTCTTAGCTGAAAACCATCCGCTTGTGAGCACTCCAGGGGTGCCCGCGCTCCGCGGAAATTCCCATGCACCTTGGAAATAAGATTTGGAGAAGTCTCACCTGGGAAAGGGTGTCACCTTGTACCACAGACAGACTTAAATATTATTTTTTCTAGCTTTAGCAGGCTTCTAAATCTAAAGGAAAGTTCAGTGAATCAAATGGGGAAAAATATTCCTACAAGCGTTGTTAAGTGTGTTTAGCATGTGGAAGGTTTCAGGAAAATAAGCCCAGGTTATCGTTGCTTTAATGAACACTCGAACGATATTCTGCTCCATGAAGAACAGGGTAGCAACACGCGGGAACTTCATGGATGTAAATAGATGTTCCTCCGCCCTTGCAGAGTCTGTTACTGATTTCAGAAACAGCTAAAGGAGCATCTTCAAATCCAGATTCCAGATCTTTGTCTAAATGAAACGGGTGGAGATCAGAGCGGGGTCTAATCGCCTTCACAGCAGTGTATTCCAAACGCGCGGCAGCCAAACGCCTCTGCGGGTCCGCTGTTCCTCCCAGCCCCGCTGCCCGGCTCCCCGCCCGCACACCCATCCCCGTTATTGGAGCCGACCGAAACCAGCCGCCCTGCCAGCTCGGGCAGCGCTTGGGGAGGACTCTCCATGCACTCCCAGCTCCACTTGCATTTTAAGTTTCCCACATGGCTTGGTTCCTGACGGCTCCCATTGGCAGCGGCCGTTCCGCTGCGTTCCCGGCCCGGGTGTTGGCAGGCTGCGAGTACAGCCCTACCACACACAGGCTGCACGTTGCGCGCAGGCAGCTGCAGCTCTCCGGCCCTGGCTCCCATGCGGGACGCGCCGACGTGCCGGGAACAGCCCGCTCACTCTGCCCTGTCCTGCCTGCCCTGCCCTCCCTGCCCGCTCTGCCCGCTCTGCCCTGCCTTTGCCCTGCCCGCACTGCCCTGCCTGCCTTGCTCTCACTGCCTGCTCCGCCCTGTCCGCTCTGCCCTCCCTGCCCGCTCTGCCCTGCCCTGCCCGCACTGCCCGCTCTGCCCTGCCTTTGCCCTGCCTTTGCCCGGGCTGCCGGGGGGGAGCGCCGAGTGCTATGCATCGGGGACAAGGTTGGTGGCACCGGCTGACGTGGCACAGAGCTTTTGGGACGAGAGACCTGTTTTGGGGTTGTGAGGCTGCTGCTGGTGCAGTGGAGCGGAGGGGGAAGGTATGATACAGTTTCTGTTGTGCTTTCGGTATTTTTGCTGCTCAACTCCAGCCAGCTCCGGCGGCTCTCACTGCACCCTGCTAGGACTGGTTTGGTTATTAAATGCCAATAGGATTCAAGATAGAGATTTGTTCCAGAGCCTGGGATGAAAACAGCCAGCTGAGGTATGGAAGGTCTCAGTTCAAACCTTTCAAATAAATTCTCAATTTCTTACACAAAAACCAAATAACAAATAAACAAAAAAACCCCACAAAACCCCACCCTAAAACCCCAAGGAGAGTACAAAAGGCTTTTTTCAGAATACTATAAGCTGTGGTGAAGATGCTCATTGGGCACGGGGGAAAGCTGGCTGAAAAGCACTCCCCTCCAGAGCTGATATCCTTCTCTGCTGTGTCTTAGGGTAATTCCCTCCTTGCAGCTTTCTCTGCACTGTGTGCAGGAACAGCCTCAGGGAGAGTTGTGGTAAGGAAAAATCTTTTTCCCTCCCCCTCTGCTAATAAGAATTTGGGTGCAGCTTTAGCTGACGGCAATTTGAACTTTCCCCAAACCCGGGAACTCATGTACAGGCTGGAGAAAAATTAAAGGAAATTCTCGTGCTTTCCACAAGTGAATCCCGTCTTCTTTTATGACTCCTCTCTTGCTGAAAGAGCCAAGTTTATTAAGTATGGAGTAAGGAAACTGCTGTTTTAGTTCCAAATTTCATGTAGAAATTAAGGCATTTGTGTACACATATGGGGACTCTCGCCGTATGCCCAAGCAGTTCAGTGTCTTCATGCCAGGTGCTGGTTTTGACAGTAATTATTTTTGAGAGCACAAAGGTGCCTCTTGCCTGGTGTGACAGATTTTGGTGGCCGTGTACAGCCGTCTCTGACACCTGCTCTGTCTTGAAATTACAGTCATAGAAGAAGTTGTAGCAAATTATTTGAGTAAAAAGAAACAGATATGGAATACAGTCCTGTCCCAAAAGAAACTCTGATAATTCAGATAGATACATTTTCTTTATGCAATCATGTGCTGAGTTGCTCAGCATACACTGGGGTGCCTCGGGTATCTCCAGCAGATCTGCTAAGCCACATAAATGTGTTTTGATGGGCAGCCAGCACTCCACAGGCTGCGGAGGGCTGGCCAGGTGAGCACAGGGCAAGCGGCTGAAACATCCCTTTCAGACCTCACAAAGCCACCCAGTCACAGAGTAATTGATCAGGGCTTGGGTTCTGCCCCACACAAAGGAAGTGTTTCAGAGCAGACACAGTCAGCAGGGTCCTGCTGTTGTCCTCAGCTCTGCAGATGGGACTTGCTCAGGGAGCCGTGTGTCCCCAGGGGAGCATCACTGTACCTGTGCACAGAGCATGTCACCTGCTCATCTGGCTAATTAGAGGGGCATTGTTGCTGCTGAAAGGACTCTCATTTCCTCTCATCCTCTCATCTTTTCAGGTCTCTGCCCCAGCATAAGACTCTCTAGCAAACCAAGGCTGAAGTCTGGCTTTGCCTCTGAGGGTGAGACCCAGAGGGACCAGAGATGATTTGTCACCCTGGAAGGGTGATTTGCTAAATGGAGGGCAGGGATGAGTGGTTGTCTCCTCCTAAATAAGAAATAAGAGTTTTAGCAAAGGGACTACCATTTGAAGCAAAATCCTCACCATTTTTATCCACCTGGAAGCTGAAATCATACATTGTTTAGTGCAATGTGTAGCTGAGCAGGAGCAGAATATTTGTGCTTGTAGGCACAGGGACAACCCCCAAATGCACGCAGCCCTTGGAAGGGGCAGCTACTGGAAGGGGGCAGTTCACTCCCAAAATAAACAGCTGTGGTGGCAAAATGGGAGGGCTCTAGAAGAGCTGTTAAATCTGCCAGGGCAAGGGCATTTGTGTCTTGTGCTCAAACAAGATAGGGGGTGCTCCATGCTCTGACCTGACCTTAGGTGAGGCTTTTCCTCCTGCTGTGAAGGTACACAACTTCCTAAGCCAGCACCCACAGTGTCCTTTAGGTGCTCATCTGCCTCCCAAGGACCAGGATATACACCATTACAGTCATCCCCATTGTTAGAAATGTTTCAGTATTCAGCTGGCTTTGGATATGCTGGTTATTTCAAGCACAGGGCAATCTATGATTTGGATTAACTGTCCTTCCAAATATCATAGTGTTTCACAGAGGGAAGATGAAGGTGCTTGTCATATGGAGAAATCTTTGCAAAATGGCCATGAAACTGGAGGCAAACTGTGAATGGCTCATCTGAGTTTAATGTCTAAGAATATCCCTATCAGCTCGTCAAAGAGAAGATTAAACCTTAGAAGTGAAGTGGCAAAATCCCTGCATATCATGTCAGGAATTTGGAGGAGGAATTAAATACTCACTAGAAATTTCAGAAATCAAGGTGGAGGTATACAGATGTGATGCATGTTGTACGCATTTATTTTTCTGGGTGCTGCACTTCCTTTTTTGTGCCTTTTTGACGTTGTAACCATGCTGTATGAGCCCTCAGCCCTTGCAACAGAGGAAATATAAAACTTGATTCCAAGCTTGAAGTCGGGGTGAATTGCCTCAGATTTTGGAAGGCTTTTGCAAGCCTGCTCCCACTGTGCTGAACTTAGAGGAGGATGTGTTGCAGCCTGTGGTCAAGCCCATGTTTTCACCTCTAGCTCTAAATGACATTTTTCTTTCTTCAATAGCCGAACAGTAGTTGTGTCATCCTTGAATGTCTTTATCTATCATAAGTTGAAAGGCAAAGCTTCGGATTTCATCTTTGGTTTCTTGAATCATGAAACATATTTCAGGGAAAACAGCTGTGTTCCCTTCTGTGGAGTTTCACAACAGCTGAATTCTGCAAAATAAGGCTTGTATTGTTGTTGCAGTCACTGTGTTCTTTTGATATTTTATTTTTATTTTTATTTCCATAATGAGATTAAATTCCAGACACTAGTTCTTCCCTTGGGAATAGTTTTAAGACAGCTCTCTTCCTAAACCTAAATTATTCACCAAGGAGGATTTTTTGCTGAGATGAGAACAAGGAGGTGGGATCTGGGACTGTTGTCATGGCTTGCAGCTCTTTGAAGGTCTTTGTAATGAATCATTAAAAGAGATGCAATAAAATGGCAAAAGGGAGAGCTGGCTCTTTGTGTATGTGATTTGAGAGTCACCTCTAGATATGCACAAAAGGATTAATCCCAACTGTGACTTGTAACATTGAGAAAATAGTAAGTTGTGTTTAATTTCCTACTGACTCATTTCCTTGCGTGTTACAACTTACCAGTGGTTTTTATGTGCAAGCATAGCTTACACTTTACACAATTTTGTTAACAGGCATTTCATCTTGACTGGCTGTGGTATTTATTTTGTGCTTAATCACACACTGAGATGGGGGGTTTTCTGTAGCATCCACCCTGGTGCTTGCTGTAATGTTGAGGGAATAATGTGAAGGTAAGAAAGGGAATTTGATCTGACTGAGTCACATTCCTGATAGTGCTGGCCAAAGACTTGAGAAGTCTCCATGATGTTGTAGAGGATGAGAGATGGTTGGGACAAGAATGGGGATGGCATGGGCCCTGTCCTTGTTTGTGTGTTCTCCCTGTCCTAATTGTTTTTTAACTCCTGAGTCAGGCTGAGAACTGGGGTGAGGACATGGTGTTAGTGCCCAGGTGTGCAGTTAGAACACCACAGCACTGGATAACACATCAGCAGTGGGAAGGAAACCCCTTCTTTTTGCCCCAGGATTGGAAACACATTGTGCCATCCCGATTTGCTGATCACACCTGTGTTTGTCTGGGCGTAGTTTTGGGTCATCTGTGAGTTCCAGCTTTTCCAACGAGAGGCTTTAGGAGTGGAATAGGGTGGCACTGTATGTAAGAAATTACAGGCAGCTTCTCTCTGTGCTATTAATGCTACTTCTTTAAAAGGAGTGGCTTTGCTGCCGAGCCATCCGTATCCAAAAGCACAGGGAACGTGGAAAACTGAACCACAAGGTTCAGTGTAAAACACCACAAGGTGTTTTATTTTTGCAAGACAATAGGATCAAATGAGATCAACACCTGAAACGTTTCTAATCCAGTCCCAGGTGAGCGCTTGCTCAGGTGGGAAGTGGTGACAGCAAGACCCACAAATGCTCAGGCATGAGAAAACCCATTCTTGACACTTCTCCTTTCTGCAGCCAGTTAGAAATGGGCATAATTTTCAACATTCCCAGAAATGGCAAGAAAATTCTTCAGCACATCTGCTTTTAGCACTGTCTCAATGGGATGAGAGTCCCTTAGGAGAGCTGGTGAGCAGGCCCCTGCTGAGGTGTCCACGTTACAATGGTTTTATGGTCTTTAATATAAGGAAACTGAGATTGTGGGGGAGAGAGCAGCAATGCTTGGCGTGTATGGGGCCATTTACCATGAGCTACAATGGCAGGAGCAGGGCCCGTGTGCCCTGCTGGCACTCTGGGGGGGAGCTGTAGTGCCTGGAGAGTGATGGCCACTGCAGAAGTGACAGCAGATCTGGTGGTAGGGACATGTTTGCAGCTCTTCAAGGCCTTCTGCAAAGCCCTGCAGTGAGGGTCTTTTCCCTTGTCTGTTAGGAGGGCTTTTGCAGCAAAAAGATGAAGACATGAAAGGATTGATACACTCAAAATTGCAGAGGCATAGCCATGCAGGGTGTCAGATCCAGCTTTCTGCTGCACCTCAGGTCTTGCTTCAAAACCCAGGGGGTGACATCCAGGCATGGAGCTGCCCTGGGGATCCCGCATACCAGGAAATGACTGGGCAGGGGTGACTGCCCCTCTGGGAAGACATGATGATTACCTTGATGTATTCTATGGTTATTCTCTCTGGTGGCTTCTGGTATCTTTTTCATTTGGACTTGTGTCTTCATCTTTCCAAAAAACCCAACAGTCAAAGTCTGTGGGTGTGTGGATACAGCACTCGATGGAAGATCTTGGCAGCCTTTGAGAGGTTTGTTTTTGTGCTTGTTCCTGGTGACTTGAGCTGTTTACATTTGCCCACAGAGTAACCACAGCAACACAACTGCCCAGCACCAAGAATTAAAGCCATTAGCTAAAAATGTTCCTAATACAGTGATTAGGTATGGAGGGCAATCATCTCCCAGCATCTCCTGTGGCGATGTGCAGGAGTGCCTGGGGTGCCACAGGAGAGGGGGGCAGGCAAGAATGGCAGTGCCAGGCCCAAGCACTGCAACACACTGAGACTGGCTTGGGCACAAAGCCACGACATCTGTAGGTGCCCATAAGACTCTGCAGGGCTTCTCTTACCCCCTCAGTGCTTTCTGTAATGTGCAAAAATCCCTTGCAAGCTTAATGAAGCCCACTCTACTGCAGACAGGAAGGGTGCTCCCTATCTCTGTTCATTTTCTGCTGAGCTGGGTGTTAGTAATGATGGGAATATTTCATATGCTGATTTTTTTCCTCCCCTTGGGATAGGAAACATATGTAGTGTCTTTAAAAATAAATAAAATTAATGGCTTAACAATAGAGACTTTGAATATTTGATGAAACATTAGTAGGCTGCAATCAATCAAAAAAAGATCTTTTTCTTCTGAGTAATAAATATGTTAATTATTTTATCTACTCGGATAAAAGCTTAATTACCATAGCGCTTGGGAAGTGGGAGTTGTTATGCATAGTGTTCCTAACAAAATCAGTTCATTCTGCAAATAAACCAGAATTTCTGCAAGCAAACCAAGAGACATCCTACTGCTACAGACAAGCTGTGCACTTTTCCCAGCGGTGGCATAACCAGCAAGGACTTCATTGCTCTGAACTTCCCCTCAGGCTGCATTTGCCCATTTTTCTCAAGTTTTCCACCTGGTTATATGCTCAGCTGTGAGCATGCCTTGCCACCCATCTCTTCTTCATGTGTGGTCTGGGTGGGCTGCAAAAGAGCTGGGCCAAGCACTCCACAGGCCTGCTTTGCCAGCAAATATTCTGGAGTTCATCACTCCCTAGGAGCAGGGTGGTTTGGCCAGGCTTGCAGATCTTCACAGGGAGAGACCAGCAAGGGAAGAGCAGGGACCACTGTGCAGCATCCCCCTCCTTGTTACACCCTGCTAACCCCTCCCTGCCTGGCCATGCTGATGGTGCCTGCATGAAGAACAGCTAAAGCACAGAAAATTCCTGCTGTTCTTTGCTGAACTGTCATAGCCCTGAGTAGGTGGAAGTGAACTTCTTGGGGTTTTTATTCACAATCCAAAAAGAATCCCATGAAGATGGCACATTGCAGAACTGATGTGGTGAAGAAACAGTGTTTTTTTGTGGTGGAAATTAAATGAGAAATCAGCTAGACAGCAAGACAGGGCTGATAAAGTGCGACAGACAGTAATGGCACGGGGACTGGAAAACTGGTGGTGCAGCCCCTGCTCTTTGTAGGCTGCCTTAGGTGTCCTCCCCAAATCCAGGGCTTTGCCGCTTTCACTCTCGAGGACAAAAATATGTCCAGCTTGTGATCCCTTCCCAAGGCCTTTGGCAGCCTCTCCTGGCAGTTGGCTCTTTCTGAAAAGGCAGGCAGCTGTTGCTAAAGTGATTTGGCAGCAGAGGTGGTGCTCTGGAACCTCAGTTCTGCAGGAGAGGATCAGCACCCAAGGTTGCTCCCATTGTGGATGGGGCTGGCTTTGTGCTAGCAGCTCATCTTTAAAAGGAGAAGATGGGTGAGAAGTCCCCCTCTGTCCTTCTTCACCCCCTGTCTCAGATCAATGCACTGTCTCAAGGAAAATTTGGAAGAAACTCAGCAGCCAGCATTTCTTTTGATGCCCCAAAGGATTACACAAGTATCTGTCCCACTCCTGAGAGCTCCCCAGAGCTCAGTAGCTTGGAAGAGAAGTCTCAGAGCAACAGAATTTTCTAGATGTGGATGTGGCTTTATGGATACTCTCAGAGATCAGGGTGCCTAAGAGTTAACATGAATTTCAATCAAGAAGACATTAAGAACAGAGGGAAAACAGATTAGCTGTCCTCTTGCCTTGCTCTATAAGATGAGACAATGAGAGAATGTGATGAGATCAATGGAAAAAAATAAAGGGAAATGAGAAATCAAAGGAATTGCTGCTTTACAGCTTATTTCATATGGTGAATTGGGAAATTTGCCCTTCAGGGGATCAAATATTCCCTTATTTTTTTAACAGATTTGGATAACTCATGACTGCAAAGTTAAAACCCGTGATAGAGACTGGTCTCCCGCTGGGATTCAAAAGGAAACAATCCACTTCAGGTACAAGTGGTGGGACACTGCTGGATGTCCCCTCCCCTGGTGCTCTCAGAAACAACACAGAGCTGTGGCATCTGCCAGAGTGTGGCTTCCTGCAGGGCTGGAGGGCTGGGTTATTGGAGCTGTAAGTCCAGGACACTGGAACAGCTACACCACAGGATTTCTCTCAGCACCTCAGGGAGGCTGAGCTGCACACACCTCCCTCTCCAGGCTGTGCATGGAGCAGTGTGGCAGATGCTCAGAAACAAGACAGAAAAAAGGATCTCCATCTTATCCTTCCAATGTTTCAGTGGTGCTTCTGGAGTCACAGTTCTCATGCCCTAGCAGATGCCTTCTGGGACTTCAGAAAGGATCTTAACTATGGGCTTTGACACTTTGTGTCCCAAGTGACTTGCCCTCAGAGAAAGAAGTACTTTCTATGAGCTGTCATTCCAGCAGTAGCTCTGATTCCTGTACTTCTCTAGGGCTGTGATTTTGTTTCTTCTTTTGAAGCATTTCGCTGTGCCCACTCCATAGCTCCAGGTCACTGCTGAACTTTGTAGGAATCATGCACTCTCTGTCTTCTTCTGCAACCTCCAAGCCTTTGCCCAGGTGGAAGTCAATGGGAAAACTCTTGCACTGGAGGCTGAAAAGGAACTTTCTGTTTTCTTGGGTAAGGAGGTCCTTGGGGCACCACCTGTGGCTGGTGATTGACTCCAGCCAGCACTGGCCTATGATGAGCAAAGATTCAAGGTTTTGGCAGCCACACAGTGCTGCCAAAGCCAGCTCCTCTCTGAGAGTGCACAAACACCCCAGTTTTCCTCCTTGTCTGATGTACAAGCCCTTGGTCTGATGTCCCGACCACCAGCTGGTAGCAGACAACTGCTTCCAGAGGCTAAGATGAATGATTTGTCCTTGTGCTACTGTCAGAGTTTCTTGAGACTGATGTCTCTCTAATGAACATGTTTACCTTCATAAATTCTTCATTAGCATTTGTATTTCTGGTACTTTGCATATGTTTGCTGGTGATATTTGCTAGATTAGTCATGTTTCCCTTCCAGGTGTCTGAATGGGTTTTTCTTTCCCCCAGTAGTGACTTTGGCTATGCCAGGCAGTGTTTCTTCCCTTGGCACAGTAAACTTCCCATAGATATGGCACTTTGATGACAAAGGAGCCACATTTTAGCAGTAAGAATACCTTGGCTTTAACCTTTTGAAGGTTAAACTCCAAAACTGAAACTCCCCACGGATACGGAGAACAACAACAAAAAAAGCTTTTAAACTGCACTGCTCTCGGTGTCTGCAAGCAGTGGGTGCCAGCAGAAAGGAGGCCAGCTCCAAACAATCCCAGCCTTGCCCCACACTCTGCTTCCAGACTTTGAACGTGTTTTGTTTTATCTTGTACTTGAGATTTTCTGTTCTCTCTAAGTGCATTTAGTGCCTGGCTTGGGAAAAGCTGTTCTGCTGTGAATGCAGCTGTGCCCCTGCACAGCCCACCCCTCTGCTCAGAGCTGTCAGGTGGGAGAGCTGGCTTGTCTGTTTTTGCCAAGGAGATGTTGAAATTATTGGCCAGTTCTTCAAAGGTCTGCAGTGGCTCTTGATGTTCCTCACCGGAGCAGGGCAGCGGAAGAAAGTCGCCTGGGAAATGCTGTCTGGAAGTGAAAATTGAATTCTTTAATGCTCTTGAAGAGCAAATAAAGTTTCTAAGTATGAGAAGTAGCCCACGCAGCCTTTAGATGTGTTTGTACCCAAACAAACTCACGTTGTACCCAACGCATTAATTTCTTTGGCATGTAAATTGATCCAAATAAGCTAATGGGTAAGGCTGGATGCAGGAATAAAAAATCCAGGACAGGTCTGCCTTTCCCACAACCCTGGCCTGATCTTGTATCCATGATTGCCCTAGCTGGTTAGGAGGGTTATATCAGATAAGAAAGTTTTTATTAATTTGACTTGCATGTGTAGGACAGGGTGGCCTTTTTGTTCTTAAAAAAGCTCTTTAAATGGTCCAGTTCAAGATAAGGGGCCTTCTCCTTACCCTTCTGTTCAACCCCATGATTAGGTCCAAGGGTATTTGAAGTTTCAGGGTGTTTCTCGGAATTTTCTCTTTTGCTTGTTGTGTAAACTCTGGATGCAGAAGCAGCAGCCTGTGTCAGCAGCAGGTGTAGCACACCTATGTGGCTTTCAAAGCCTGTTCTATTAACTTTCATCCTCTCTGGGCTGACCTCTGTCCACTGAGTATAACACACACCAGGGATTTCCATTACAGCCCTGTACTTCATCCCTGGCCTCATGTGTGATTTGGTTGGATGTAACTTGGAGTTGCAGAGAATCTGGCTGATGAGAATAGGTGGTGAAAAAGGTGCAGTAATTTCTTTCTTGATGCCAACCACCACTGTTTTAAACTGCAATTTGTGCTTCTGTCTGCACAAATCCACCTAGAGCTAGAGCATGATAAAACAAGTTGCCCTTTAGCATTTTTCAGCTTCTGTTCTTTGCTGCTAGGAGACAACTTTCAGGCAAGGCAGCTGGATTTGCACTTATGGAGAAAAGTTGGAGTGGAAAGAAAATGACAACTGTGGTGCAAATTACAATAATCCTGATGACTGAGGCAGCAGTTGGGTCTGCTTCTGCATGCCCAGACTATGGTGGGGAGATCCTACCCCTGCACCCACCCAGGGAGCCCAGCCCCTCAAATCCACACAGGGCAGGGCAGGACAGGGCAGGCAAATGTTTTAGTGTGTTTGTGCTTCAAAAGGATCCTCAGGTGCTCTCCTGGCCTCCTGATAGGCCCAGCTCTTGCTTTGAATTGTTAGAATCATGGAACCATAAAATCACTTAGGTTGGAAGAGCCCTGTAAGATCATTGAGTCCAATCATTTCCCCAGAACTGCCAAAGCCACCACTGAACCCAAAGGATGTTCCCAAGTGATCCATCTACACAGTTTTAAATCCCTTCAGAGGTGGTGACTGAACCATTTCCCTGGGCACCCTGAGCCAGGATTTGATAACCATTTTGGTGAAGACATATTTCCTTGTATCCAGCCCAAATCTCCTCTGGCACAACTCATGGGTGTTTGTTCTTGTCCTGTCACTTGTTACCTGTGAGAAGAGGCTGATCCCCACCTGGCTACAACCTCCTCTCAGGGAGTTATAGAGAATGAGAAGGTCGTTCCTGAGTCACCTTCTCCTCCAGGCTGAGCCCCCCCAGCTCCCTCATCTGCTCCTCACCAGACTTGTGCTCCAGACTCTGCTCCAGCTCTGTTGCCCTTCTCTGGACACGCAAAGGTACCACTCCTTACCAGGACTAAAAAAAAGAAATGCAATAGAACCAATTTCTTGTTTAGATACCAATAATCAGCTCTCAGATGTCACCATGATTCATCCAGCTTGCTTCAAAGCTGACAGAAGCCAACCAAGCAAAAAAAAGGAGAAGTAGCAATTTCCCCTCCCTAATTCTCATGGTGGAATTTGCTGGATGTGGGGTTGATGGGATTGACAGGGTATTGTTCATTGTTTGGGGAATATCTTGAACAGTATAAACCAAGTATGAGATCTTCAGGCCATATAAACCAGCATAACTCCATCAGCAGAAACTCTGCTACAGAATATTCTGATTCTTTTCGGTGCATACTTTTAACAAACTCACCAGCCAAATCTTGTGTCTTTCCCTAATTCATTCAAGACTCATACTATAAATCACCCTTGATTCTGACCCATGAAGGAAAACTAACTTGACAAATCCCTTTCTGTATTAATTTTTGTCAAAACCTTGTTTATGACAATGGGTAGGCTGCTGATAGCTCTGGCTCTTGTTGCCCAGGACCCTGTGGGTTTGGTAAGCCCTCAGCTGGAGTCCATGTGGATGTCTTTCCTCAGCTCTTTGTTTCTCGTGTTAAGACTTGTGTCTTAGAGTGAGGAACCTGATTTATTAAAAAACACCATATAGTATAATAAGACAGGTGTCAGCGATGTTAAATACCTCCATAAATTTTGCTTCTCTGGAGCAGATCAAATGTGCAATTATTTGAGGCATGATGAAGGCATCCTTCACTTAGGCAACAATTTAGTAACTTGACAGCATGAGCAGTTCTTGCCATGTGCTCACAGAAATGAGGCTGTGGGATTGCACTGTCTCTGTCTTCTCCCCCAGTAAATATTTCACCTTTATAGATATTTTCAGCTTAACTTACCAGAGGACTTACACCTGATGGGTTGCAGGTGACAGTGCTGGGCACCTGTGTCTGACTGATTTTTTCTGTGACATGTGGAGATGTGAAGGTCTGATATTGGCTGTGCTGTGGATATGAATATTCACCTCCACAAGAGTTTGAAGCAGAGCCTGTGGCCCTGCCTGGAGCTTTCCTTTAGAGAGATGGGGGATGCAGGCACTAGAAAGAGCCCTAAGGGATTTTTCTACATGTATTTGTGCTTTCCTGCCCCTGCTGAAGAATTTTCTTCTTCTATTCCCAGGGTGTTGTCCACTGTATCTCTTTTTGCTTGTCTCCACCATGTCACTGCCAGGTTCTTGAAGCTCCTGGGGCTATTTCCAGCCCACACAATGCTGGGCTGGCAGCACAGAGCCTGGGGAAAAACCCAGCATGTAGCACAGCTTGGGGCTGCAGCTTTCCATTCCCAGGTTGTGGCTCAGTGTGGAAAATGTGTGCTGCTCATTTGCCTTGCTCTTTTTGCCTGTAAATTAGTAGTGCAAATTAGCATCCAAAAATAGGTGGAGTGTTAAGGACTTGCAAAGGTTGGAAACGATTATATCTATAAATATTCAATATAATTCAATCAGAATTAACATGAACTGTCCTTGTACAAGTAAGCATTTGTTTTCCAAGACATAGGCTCACAGTATTCTAATATTAATATAATTAGATTATTTGGATTATGTTAATAATATTTAGACTGACAATTAGGAAAAATTTCTTCACCACAAGGATTGGAATAGGATGCCCAGGGCAGTGGTGGAGTCACTATCCCTTAAGGAATTTAAAACACACACAGATATAGCCCCTGGGGACATGGTCTGACAGGGAGTGAGCAGTGCTGGGTTAAGGGTTGGACTCAGTGGTCTTAGAGGACTTTTATTTATATATATATATATTCAGGTATTGCAGCTCTGTTTCTTTCCCAGTTCTTTCCCAGTGAAAAACAATGTATGTGGGGACAAGGAAGCAAAGGTGAAATGTTTATATCAGGGCTGGAAAGTGCTCCTCAATCCTGTACTATGAGTTTGTGGGGACAAAAATCACACCAATTGATTCCTTAAAAAAAAAAAAATCCCAATGTGGATTTCTAAGGTTTTGAAATTTGCATAATCAATGTAATAGCCTCAATAAGCCTTTTGATCCTTTGGCATGCAGGATTCACACTCACTGTGAGTTTGTCCCCATGAAATGCAGTAGCTGCAGCTCCTCTGTGCAGGTCTGTGAGGAGGCACCAGCCATGGAAAAACCTACTGAGGGTCAGCAGAGAGATGAGAGCCCCAGGGCTCAGTGGGTGCTGACAGCCATGATTTATCTCACTCTATTGTAGGGCAAGTGAAACTGGCCCCACACCTCTGTTTTCATGTCTCTAACACAACCTCATCCAGCTTTTGCATTTTGTCCCGCTGCCAAGTGCTGAGCGAGCCCCTGCCGTGCCTCCCTGCCATTAATCATCAGAGCCTTTCCCTGGGCTGCCCTGTGCTTCCTTGGAGACTAAATCCTCCTTATCATTCACATATAATCGTGTTACAGCTTTATACCTGCTTGCACGGTCCACTTATCAGCCAATAAATCTGAGCAGGACCAAACAGCGGATAACGGCGGAGTCGCTGGTTCCTGGTATTGATTCCCTGGCTTTGGGCTGTGGCACTCAGGCACTTTCTAAACAATCTGTTTTTGCACTGGTGCTTAAAGCAAACACCTCACCCCAGTTCTGCCTGCCGTGAACCTGGGTAAGGTTCATTCTCCAGCCAGTACCTCTTGCTGTTCTCACCTGGAGGCGTTTCCTGTGCAAGCGCCCTCATTCCCACCTTGTCCCACCTTGGGTTTCAGAGCACTCTGCCCTCTCCCTGGGCCTGGCCATGGCCAGAGCACTCAGAACAACCTGAATTCCTGATCTGCGTTTCTGAGCCTTCCCACTTCTCTTTGCCTTGATATATTTATGCTGGCTTTCAGGAAAAAAGTAGGATTTTAAGAGAAAGTTGAGATTTTTCTATGGTTAAAAAAATCCAGCTTAGGGGGGCGTTTCTGTGACCTCGGTCAACATGCTCATGCTGAGGCTTCAAAAAAATCCCTGCAAAACAATCAAAGCAGGAAAAATCAAGTCTGACAGTTTTCTGTAAGTTGTAGGTGAGCCGGGAGCTAAGATTTAAGTGGCAGATGAAGGAGTTCATTGCAGTAGTTTTGAAATATAGACCTATAAATCTCCAATTTTCTACATTCAGAGCCCAGCATGTTCCTGTATATTTATTTTGTTGAATGTTAAGTGGTTCAGTTTTCCTGTGGTTGCCTTGATTTTTTTTTCTCAGTGAAGTTTAATTCAACATAAACCCTATTACTTAGTAATTTTGTTCATATTTCTTCATTTAGATGCTTGTGCAGGGAAAGGTTAGGAGCAATCAGAAAATATTGGAAGCAAAATAAATGTTCTCTAATCTCTCTTCAAGCCCAGACTGAAATGTTATTAGTACTTCTGGGCTTGTCTGAATTAGTTTCTTAAGAAGCTGAAGCTGAACAGATCTAACTAGATTATTAATTTAGTGAAACAGAGCCTCTCCAGGGACTAAGCCAAATGAGTATCGTGTTGCTCTGTTTCTCTCCATGTACTCATGGCTTCTGTGGTGGATTTGTCCTTCTTTGAAACAGGGAATGATGTGAGCAAAGGGGCTCTGAATACCCATCTTGTGGGCACCACATGGCAGAAGTGGGAGAAGGGCATATTCAGCCTCTCCCCCTCCTCCTCACCACGCTCCTTGCTGTGTGTTTGGGTTAAGAAATGTGGGCTGCAAACAGCTCATGTCTTATTGCCTCTGCAAAAATGTCAACTTGAAACTTAGCCCATGCTGATGAATATTATTAACCTTTTCAACCAGAGTAATTCTTTCATTCCTGTGAAATCTGCTGTCTTATACTTTATCCAGTGAGGAGATATTGATACAGAAAAACAGGATGTTTTTCTGGGGTGTTTGAACATTACACACAGAGTTGCTCCTCTGGACAGGGGAGACATCTGTGAGCAAGTCCAAAAGTTTCATGGTTGGGCACCTGGGCTGGAGATACTGTACGCTTCCCAAATCCCCTGGGAGGAGGAGGGCTGAGCCAGGAGCAGTACAGGAGGAACAGAGTGCAGAACTGCCTTTTGTGATAAAGGGCCACAGGACAGACAAAATCAAGTTTTCTTTAAATGAAAAGATATATTTCAACTTTGTACCTGGTGCATCCATAACTGAGAGAAGTCATGGGCCTAGAGGTATAAATGGGCTGGAAGTGGAGGTATACTGGCCTGTGAAAATGGGGTTATTGGTTACCAGTGATGTTAGTCCTGATTAGAGCTCCAGAAAGTGCCCATTGAGGGCTGTCTGGATGCTGGGACACTGTTGAACCGTGTTCCACCTGCCACTGCTCTCCCTCTCCAGGTCAGCATTGGGCCCTGCTGTGCCTGAAGCCCAGGGAGGGGTAGAAGGATGGATTGCTCCATGGGGTCAGGCAGTGATGCAGTCCCTGAGCACTAAAACCTCTGGGGTTTAAATACAGGTTGTCGCCTCACCCCTCACTTGAAGGAGGCCAGAAGAAACAGAGTATCATCCAGAGAAGGCAGGTGATAAGCAATGTCCCATGATGCCAGAGTTTCCCGAACATGAGCTCTGTTTAAATTTTAAAAAAGTCCTTATAGTAGAGGCATTGAGAGTTAGTAGTCAAATATTTAATAAACAAGGACTAAAATGGGTTTGGCTTCTGGTAGAGTCCATGGGTAGGAGCAAATTGGCTCAATGGGCTCTCTCTTCTGTAGGAGACAGGTGGGCAGCTCCTCCTCTGCAATCCTTGGTGCTGCTGCAGCATGGCCAGTGTCCCCCAGAGTGCAAAGTGGTTCCAATGTCCTTGGCCTGAGGAAAGCCAAGTGTGAGATGAGTTGGATCCTTCCCCCTCTTCTCTGAGTGCGGTTGATTGCAGCATCTGGTTGTAAGTGTGAGAGTAATTCCTTGTGGGCTTTAGTACTGGTGGTAGGAAAGAGATTGTATTTTGTGAGGTTTCCATAAGTGACACCTGCACTTCAACAGCTGAAGTGCCCTGAGGCAACTTGTGTCTCATTACTTGAGGAGCTTTTTTAACCCTTTACTCAAGGCTGGCTCCTGTGCCTGATGCATGATGGCAAGGTTTGGAACTTACGGCTGTCCTCAGGTGGGAATGAACAAGATAAGACTGAACTTTTGCCTCATTTTTCTCCTTCCCTCCCAGATAATGCCTTTAGGATGGATCAGTTTTTGGAGGTGTGTCCCCTAATTTCCTGTTTAAGGACTGTGCAGAGATAGCTCAACTATCACCATGCTCTTCTGTGAAAAGTGTTAGGTTCCTCATGGACCCAAAGTTCCCACTGAATGACTATTCAGCCTGTATAAACAGGTTAAAATCTCAGGGGTTTGGGTCACTTAGCAGAAAAGAAAGCCTGCGACAAAAGACATTCACAATTGCAATGGATCTGCCAAAGAAAATAGATTGACTCTACTAAGGAAGAAATCAGAAATTTCTTACTGAGATCCAAATAGCAAAGCCTGGAAACATGAAGCAATTTGTCTCTTGTATGAGCCATATTCAGAATTACCAGCAATAAGTCTAAGCAAGTTTAAGCAAACAGTGAATTTTTTTTCTTCTTTTTCTGTTTCCATAGTTTTTGATAGGAAAATGGAGTTTACACATAACCCTGACACTGCTGGTTTTCTTCCAGCTGCTTTCTATTTGTGAAAGAGTGTGTGTCATATTTATCTTGTACTCTTTAAATAACCACAATTTTATTAGTTACTCCTTATAACCTCTCTAAACATAGCACTGTTTTGGGAGGAACATGACAATTTTGCATAAGAAAGCATGAAGTGTTATATAAAATGTGAAAGAAAGGGAAGGCAATGATGATAAGTGGAGCTGAGCAGAACGTTCCTAGATAGTTCTGAAGGAGAATGTCCCTTTGCAAAATCAATATTTGCAGTGGGCAAATTTCAGTGCTGTGAAGTATTTTTAATTTCCTTTTGGAAAAATTAAATGGATTTCCTAGCCTTACCAGAAAGGCACTTCTCAATTCTCTTTTTGGCAGGAAGCAATGTAGATAAAAGGCTTCTAAGCAAGCATGCAAAAATACTAAAAAAACCCTTACCCTAAGTGCTCCTAAAATTGAATTGGATTATTACATATTTTTTATTCATGTTTTACTCCATGTAAAACAGGATGTAGCATGAATATATTTTAAACATTACACATTTTTGTGGGAAAGGACTTCCATGTTCTTGTGTTAAGATAAACAAATAAAGATGCTCACTAATTTCCTACTTTTAATAATACTACCTCTGTGTGGTAACAGGGTTGGATTACACACTGGTCTGTCTAAGCATTTAATCATCATTTCAACATCCAAATGAACTCAAAAATCTTTCTGTGCTCAGAGTATCACAAATGCTTACATGGCTAATTTTGGCCCCTGTCAAATGCTTTTCTGGATTAGACAAAAATTACCAACTTGATGTGTGGAAACAATGGTTTGGCTTTTGCCTCCCCCTAATATTTCTGGGCATGCTCATGGGGACATTGATACTATTTATGCAACCGAAAGATTATTGTCCAATTTGAGACTTTTTGGATTTGTTTTTTCCTTTGATTTCTGAACAGGCTTTCAGAAAAATACACTGACAATGCCGAAGATATTGCTGTGATTCATGACTTTTTCTTCATATTTTCTAGTAAAAAAGTGCTTAATCCACTTAAGCCCCTTCAAAATTAATTGGCACGTTTGGCAGTTTCCATAATAATAAATATTATTCCATCTGTTTCATTGTTTCCTGCTGAAAAGTTGTTTTGATTTTAATTTGTTTCTGATGGTTCCCCCCAGCCTCTGTTTGGGGAAATGGTTCCCTTTGAATTCGTTTTGTTTGGAGAGCAAGTGCTCCGGCAGCCTTTCTTTGCGCTGGGGCTGCAGCTGCACCCGCAGGGGCGGCAGGAAGTGCATCCACAGAAAAACGTTCCTTGGTGGGTAAGGTGATGGGACATGATTAGAAGATGATGAAAGGTCTGGAGCACGATCCCTGTGGGAAGGGGCAGAGGGAAATGGGGTTGTTTAGTCTTGAGAAAAGGACGGCTCGAGGGAGACCCGGCTGCGCGCAGAGCTGCCGGAAAGAAGTTGTAGGAATTGGTCTCTTCTCCCCGGCAACCAGCAACAGGACAAGGGGAAATGGCCTCAAGTTGCACCAGGGGAGATTCAGGTTGGATATTAGGAAAGATTTCTTCATTGAAAGAGTGGAAGAGGCTACCCAGGGTAGTCCCTGGAAATGTTAAAAAAATTAATAAATGTGGCACTTTGCAGTATGATTTAGTGGGCATGGGGGGTATTCAGTTAAAGGTTTTATTTATCTTGGAGGTCTTTTCCAACCATAATGATTCTATAATTCTTTGAGTTTCTGCAGGCAAACAGTAGAGGTGAGGGTTGTCATCAAAAACTGGTGATTTTGGAGCAAAGCAGTTGTATTTGCACATGGTAATTTTCTGAACTTGTATATAGTTCTGCTCAGCTTCTGTGCATTCCTAATTTCTGGGTTGGAGTATGGCAAACATCTGCTACCCTACTTGTGAAATATTCACAACTTTTCATTAAATCACAGCCACAAGGTATTGCTGAGTGTTTTCCATGTTAAAATACTGCATGGATGACAGTGGGACGTGCTGTCCCTCACTGGTGACTGTGGGGTTTCTGATGGCATGGAGGCATGGTCATAAATCCAGTAATTGGTGGGCACATTTCTAGTGTTGAGGATCACCACAAATCTCTTCCCAGAGAAAAACAAATCACTGGTTGGACACAGCTTTTATTTCTGACAGCTGGGTTTGAGTACCTGTAGCTATTCTTGAGCTGCATTTTCCTCATTGTGTGAGAAGTGTGTAGCAATAACAAAGTGGCTTTGTAATCTTCCTCCAGGTGAAAGTTCTGCTGCAAACTTGAGTTACATATTGATTAACTGTGATTCTGATTGATTTTATTTTACTACTTTGGATCCCAGGGCTTTTCTCAACTTGTCTCTGGAGAACTTAGAGCTGGAGTAAAACACATACTTTGTATGGATGGTTTCCTCCTTCCGTGTTAACATTCAATTGTATTTCCCGTGAACACACCTTACTGTGGAGTTCATTTTCATCTCAGGATTTCTCATGAAATTGTGGATTGCTGGGAATGTGCTTGGGATGCTGCAGGCTGGGAAGGTGCCCTCACTTTGCAGAGCATGGGGGGGTTCAAGCACCAAGGCAGGCAAGCATTTCCTCCTGAACCAAGAGGAATGAGATCTTCTTCCACCCACACTGAGCTCCCAGTCTGAGCACTGCAGCTCTCACTGATGATTTATTTTAAGCCAATTCCTGCTGGTGGTGACAGGTGACTCTGGGTGATCTGTGTGCTTAATATAAGCAGAATCCATAGGGAATGTTTTTCTTGAGTTATAGATTGATGAGTGACTCCTATGTCATATGGTGCACAACTGGTATATAGATTTGAGCTAAACCACACACACATGTATTGTCAGCAATCCATTCCTAAGAATTTGCTCATATTATCTTTTCCCTTTACAGAGTGCCATACAGCTTAAACTATCAACCTGGCAAAAAATTTGAAGCATCTATTGAGGCTATTTTTTTTTTCTGGGATTCTTAGAAGAAATGGAAAGATAGATATGGGAAAGTGAATTGTGAATTACAGACTCCTATTCATGTGGATGACTGCTCAGCCAAAGCTGTGAGGCTGCCAGGGCTGTGCAGATGATGCCTTTGTGCATCTCCATCCCAGGATCAGCTGCACTGTCCCTGCTGGCTGCTCCTCATCCTCCCGTGGTCCAGGGTGAGCCCTGGACATTGTGTGACTGAGGTGCAGCCTTAGTCTTTCCCAGTGAACATCTGGTCCTGCTTGCTATTGCTAACCTCCATCCAAACTTTGCAAATGTCCTTAAGTATTTTGGAGAGCTCATGGCTGTGCAGGAGGAGAAGCACCTTGATGAATAACACCATGTGCAGCGGAGCAGCGGAAATGGCCGGTGGATGAGGAGAGTTTCAGTGGGGAACAGAAGCAATCCAGATGAGGACTTGGAGGAGTGGGATGCCTGCAGATGGGCCAGCTCCTTCTGAACACTGGGATAGCTCATTGCCCATGGAGAGCTGGGAGAGGTTTCTAGGACAACTGACAGGCTTTGGGAACAGGGAAAGAATGGAGGCAAATCTTAAAGTCAGATGAGGAGAAAATGAGTAACATCTGCTGAGACGTGTGAAAGAGCCATTTGTGCTCACTGCAACCTGAAGCCTTTCTGCAGCAGCCACCGCAGCGTGGGCCAGCTCGCTGTCCCCCACACTGCCTGGCTGGCCCAGAGGTCGTTAGGGATGATTTATGTGCTCATTACAGCCACAGCTCTGGACACTGCCCCGTCCCTCACTGGTGTGTCCCCCAAAGCCTCAGCACCCACACAGGGGCATCACTTCACCTCTGTGTGTCCATAGAGAAAAGCCTGTCCTGCCCCAAGGCTGCAGGGGGGTGAGGTCCTGGGGATGCTGCTGCTGTACAGTTATTAGTTGTATTAATGGCTCATGAATAACAGGTCACTGCCAATCTTTCACTCCTGGCACCGTGGGTCCACAGAGCTGCACGTCCTCTGCATCTCCCTGGTCCCTGTCCATGCTGATGTAAGGGTAAATTTTCCCTTGACTCTGATGGGGCAAATAACTCTCCTTGATTCTCTAGCTGATTCTCTCCCTCTGCTATTTTAACAGATCAGCTTTTTGCCTCTAATTAGGCTATTTTCTGCAGTGCAGAACAGGGCTGGAAGTGCTGGAGCTGGAGGTAGTTAGCAGTCCAGAAGGATTGCACCTGTGGTTGCTAATCAGCTGCCGCTTCAGCGAGCTGAAATTAGGAAAGCACACAAAAGAGAGAGCAATTTTGAAAATGAGGATGAACATCCCGAAATTTTTAAGAACAATTGTGTTTTCACAGCTGTGCTGGTTACCCCAAATGCATAGAAACCAAGTCAAAAAGCAAACTCCTTTAACTCAAAGAAAATTAACCTTCATCGTTAAACTCAATGAGAAGTAAACTTACTTTCCCTTCAAGTGAATAATATAGTCTTGAAAAAACCTAGCAGCAAGTTATGCTGTAATTATGTTCTTTGAATTAAAGTTTGTCAGTCCAAGCAAAATAAATAGAAACACGGGCAGGGCAATAGATATGTTATAGTTGGAGTATAATAAATTTGGCCCTTGTATGTTGTTTTTATGCTAAAGCTATGCCAAAGTTAATCTACTGTAATTGTGTCTATTACCAGATTCTAGTATAAATAAAGGAGACAACCTGAGAGCTGTTGATATAATTCTTTCATTAACATCTTGGTGCCACCATGGAAGGACTTGGCCAGACCTCATTTGTCAGGAATCAGGCCAAGAGTTACTGAGTTACCCAGCAACTGTACATTTTGCTTTGAAGGCATACACTGAATGTTTCCCTGTGGCTCCCATTCCACCACTGCTACTGAAGGTCTGTGGGGAGGGGAACACCAGAGCTCTTCCCTTTTCATCTGTGAGGAGTATTTGAGGTGGTCAAAGGGTGCTGATGGGCCACAGCCAGGTGGGATGGGGATAAAGTTTGCTCTGAGTTTGCTCTGAGGGGATTACAGGGGGCTGGGGCGATCCCCAGGAGTTGGGCTGGGCAGTGGCATCCAGAGAATGCAGTCCTTCTGCACCAAGGTTTGGTTTAGGCTGGGAGCAGAGTTTAATTTGAGCTCTTTCCTTACTCCTTGGCTAGCAATATTGAGGATTAGGATGTATTTCTCATAACAAAACCCCCCCTGCACAGTAATGCAAGGAGAGAGAGGGAGCTGTTTCTTACACAGATGGGAATTAGTCCTCTGGGTTTAACCTTCAAGTCTGCTTTTAAGGGACCCCCTTTCCTTCCAGTTCTGCCCTGCCTGCCTCTGACAGAAAGGAGGCAGTCTGTGGCTTGCTCCCATCCTGTTCAGTGCCTCCTTGGGGCCTTTCCCTCTGAAGACAGGCTTTTTGGTTGTCTTTAAGAAGCATCAGCTTCTTTTTCTCTTTTGATATCTTTCTGTGGGTTCCTGCTGTCCCTTTCCTTCCTACATGCTGATTTGGATGCTCAAAGGTTTTCTCTGAAAAAGTCTGCAAAATTCCACACTGGCAGCAGGATGAAGAAGGGTAACTGGTGATGCCTCTGATTTGAGGTATTATTCTGAGGGTCTCAAGAGCTTTTCAAAGCATGAACTAACTCTAACTAACTAACTAACTAACTAACTAACTAACTAACTAACTAACTAACTAACTAAACTCATATACTAACTGTGCCAGTCAGTATACAGCACTGTTTTGAGGGTGTCTCAAAATAAAGCTTGCTTTAAGTTCATGCAGTTTAAAAAGATGCTGGGGAACAGGGTGAATGGAGGAGCTCTCTGCAATCTACGTGTCACTAATGTAACAGAAGTAGAGAAAGAAATTGTTTTACCCACATTCCTAAAGTTATTAAGCAGAAGAAGTGAAAAAAATCCTCTCCTATGTTTGATATAGTTTTCCCTAAGTGACTATTACTTCTTTCTTTGCATCCAAAAAAGGAAATTATCAAGATTATGAAATCCAAAGGAAATACAGAAAGTAAGTAGGTAGGACAGGGTACTGAGGAAAGGTTAAATCCTTTAGCAAACCTTGTCTCCTTACATATAATGCGAAATATTCCAGATTTGATCATCTGCAGCTTACTTTGTGTTCTTTACACTTCATTGTTTTCTCCATTGGAAAAAGCTTAATTTTTTTAGCCAGTCTCAATGTGAGATCAGATGTTCATCAATGTTCTCCCCTCTCTTTCCAAGGACTGAGTTTATTGAACTGTTTCCTGGGAACTGTGTTCAGGGGAGACCCATCCATTAAAGGGCACTGTGTGGTCATGAATTTTGCATGTATTAAAGTCTAATTTCTTAATTCAGCTCATTCTCCAGGGCATTTTCCAGGAGACAGTAGGCACATCCCTGTCCCCCAAGGACAGGCTGCTTCATCCCCTTTAGCATGCACCCATGCCCTTTGCTTGGGGAGGTAGAGCTGGGATCTGCCAAAGCGTCTTGCTGCACAAATGATGAAAAGTGTTAAGTGTTAATGGTTCAAGGAACAATTGTTCATCTGTTGCTTGGTCACTAATCCTCAGTCTCTCTCGGCTGGTTGATGGATGGCAGGCTGATTGTATCTGCTGCACAGTCTCTTCTCCTTGAGGATCCTGGAAAAAAATCCCAGCACAAATTTAAAAGCTCACCAACGGACTGAGAAAAAGGGAGAGAAACCAGCAGAGGCCACAGACATCAGGAAGGATTTGTTCTTGACTCTGTGTCGCTGGGGTGGTGCCCATTTCCTGCCATCCCACTGACTGATCTCCAGCTCTGTTACCAATCTGCAATCAGAACCTGGCTCCTCAGGCTTTTTCCTCCTGCCCTGCAGCAAAAGGAAGGGAGGCAGCTTCAGTCCAAAAGCCTTGGCCTGAGGGAGAACTCGTGGCACAAACCAGAGGGAACAGGATCCCAAGGAGCTGTGTTTACCCCAGGAGTTGGCTCCAGCAGCCAGGCTGTGCAACGCACATGGAAAATATGCAAGCTGGGAAGTGTCTGCTGGCTCTGGCTCCTTTTGTGCTCTGGACCATTATTTTCTGCATAAGCACCTCATGAAAATATCAGAAAGAGTGCAGTGCTGCCAATGAAGATCCTTTGGTGTGCTCTGAAGGACTGTGAGCTGTGATGTGAATGTGGTGTAAAACAAAGAATGGGGCTGGGTGAAGCTGGAGCTGTGCAGCCACGTGTTGACTCAGTGTATGCACTGGGAGCCTTTAGTGCATTTACTGGGTCCATCACTGGGAATGGACCATGAGAGCTTGTTTATGCTGCTAGCACTGATGTGCAGTCCTTGGGTTCACTTCAGGAGAATCCAACTGTCTGACTAAACCCAGTATCTGTCACTTCAAGAACAGATTTTCAGCTAACAAATGTTACATATGCACTTTAAAATTCCTTAATTTTGAGTGCTTTTCTGTACAGTAAACAAAGTCTTTGTGCCTGTTTTCCTATATAAATATTTATTACAAAGTTGGTGGCTACTGGTTGAATGTGAATATTTGTTGTTCCCAGCATTTTTGGACATGATCTACCAAAGATATACATGTGGTTTTAATACACAGTAACTTTCTACTGCTGGAAGACCTTGGATTAAGATCAGCTCCAGGAATTTCTTCTACAAGAAGAGAGTTGGATGGACTTTTGTGTCAGAAAGTTGTTAATCAGAGCTGTATCAATAAAGATGCTCATGAACAGGATTATAGAATGGTTTGGGTTGGAAAGGAACTTAAAGATCATCTAGTTCCAACCCCTGACAGGCTGCATATGGGGACATGATTGTAATGATTTCAGATTGACTTGTGACTGTTCCCTTTGTGGGTGTAGCAGGGATATATATTAATACACCAAATTTTCTGAATATTTTGAAAAGGTTTGTGTCTCCAAGTGCCCCTCTGTTCCCTGCCTGCCAAAGCTTTGCACATCAGTGTTTTTTCTTTATGCAAACTGGATGAGGAGAAGTTACATATGAAATGAATCAGCAGTAGCCAGCAATGTGTGTGGGCTACATGGCAAAATGCTGGATGCCAGATGAGGTGAAATAGAGACTCCCTATTCTCCTCAAGTCACAAGGAGAAGGGAAGATGCCATCATCCTTCAGGAGTATGAGCAACCTCTCTCCATAAAACCAGTCTACTTGAAATGCAAACAATTATAACAAACCATGTTCTGCCAAGAAACAAAATAAATAATTTTCCTGGATTTTCTAGTGATAAATGAGTAGAATATATTTTAATCTTTACCAGATTTCCCAAATTCTGAGGAATAGAGTGTAGCCTGTTGTGCAGAGGCTGGGGAGGGGCCTGGGGAGATGATGGCATGTTGGCATCTCACTGCCAGACTGCTGACACTGTGTTTGGATTGTGTCCAGCCTGGTCCATCCCTCTGCCACTGTCTGCAGGGTAGGAGATAAGGTGGAGAGCATCTTAACCCAGGCTTAAGTACTGGCAGCAAACATCAAGTTCAACTCTTTTTTTTCTCCATTTAGTGGGAAAGTTACAGTCCCAACTTTCTCACAGCATTAACCCTCCCTGGCCATTTTGTGGGATGACAAAGTTTGGCAGCGTTGGAGAATTTGTGTTCTAAGACTGTGTGGCCTCACTTGAGGCATTTGAAGTCCTGGGAGCCTGGCAAAGCTGTCTGGTTATGCCCTTAGCATTTGACTTCTGAGCAAGCCTGGAGAGGGGCAGAAGTCTGCAATAAATGGAAGTGCAGTATTTGCATCTCCATCCAAAAAGAGGAGGACAAGGGACCATAACTCAAGGTAAAACATGGCCTTAATCTCTCTGCTGTCACAGACAAAAATCCTTGTTATGTTCAAATAAAACCAATTAATGTCTAGTGCATTTGTTCCTCCTTCCCCACACCTACCCTCAGTGATTTTTACAGCTGCAGCTTTAGGACACTCTGTAAGACAGACATAATCCTGCCACCAGCTGAATGCAACAGGTAATAAATTACTCTGTGTATGGAAGCAGATCCTGCAGTTTCCATAACTTGTTTGTGCCTGTTCTGATTGTCCACAGCCTCTCCACTACATTGGCAGGCATGGAAAATACCTGTTGTGTTTTAAAAGGGGTGTCTGGAGACAAGAAATGAGCAGTGTGGAGATGGGAATTAATACATCACGTGTAAACAGGTCTCTTTTGCTTTCTGTGTTTTGCTATGTGTTAATGGACCAAAAAAGTACCCTTGACAACAGATGGAAAATGAGTCCCAGTATTACCAGGGGCTCCAGTGAAGATCATGGTCCATTGCACAGGAAGGATGCATTCACTTCCAGAAGATCTTACAGTCTAATTTAAGCCAGAAAACAGAAGGAAGGTAGATGAGGAGGAGTGTGGGGGAAGAAGAGATAATGCCTCCAGGAAAGTCATTAAGGAACACATGCCTTCCTGACTTTATGTCTTTTAAAAGTATAATTTCTCTCTCCTGTTGGGCTTTGAACCTTTCTGAGTTTATTTAGGCTATTGCAAACTTGCTGACTTAGGGAGCAAAAAAGCCTTAGGGATCAAAGCAGCTGGTATTGACGGAGGTATTGAGGGTGAAATAACACATTAGCAGAAGGAGAGCTGAGAATAAAAAGAGGAAGAAAATACAGCTTGATTATTTTGTTCTCTTTTACTTTTAGCTTCCATCCTAGCTTGATCCTTTTCATTTGAACTGGTACTAATTTTCTTTGTGTTTATTCCAACAGCATAAATATTTAACGGTCCTAGATTACAAAGTTGAAACATGACATTAGTTCCAACCTTAAAGATTTATGCAGGGTCTCTTCCTCACATTTAGATGACTTCCACATTGCAACATCTCCCATCTCTGCAGGAGGAGCATCTCACGCTCTATTTTGAGCTAATTTTCTCTTTTTTTGGTGTGGTTTGAGGCTCAGAAGACATAAGCACCTCGCCCACTCCCAGTTGCTCTGCTGCTATTTTATGTGACATGCTGTGACAGAGCAAAAGCTCTGGGTTATCAGGGGGACTGGGGCATGCAGGTTCATGAGCCTGGATGCTCCTTGCTACCTGCAGCAAGCAGGCTCTGGGCTTGGGAGCTGTGCAGAGCACTAGGCATGGAAAAATCCATGCAAATGTGGTGAATGTGGGTTATGTGTGCAAAATGAGAGGATCTGTGCAGATATGGTGAAGTTACTTGCACTCTTTTTTGTTATGCAAGTAGACAGATATTTCCCTTCTCAATTGCTTTCACTCTTAGAGAGAAATACAGAGTAAGGTGCTTAGGGCACTGATTTTCAGGGTGCTAAAGTGAAAATTAATGGAGATGGCAGAACTTAGGTCTCTGAAAATCAGGCCATGCCTTTAAAAGTCCATATATCAATTTAGGTGCCTAATTTCAAGCCCACAAAGTGGGGAAAAAAATGAAGGAACTTAATTATGATGATGTCAAACGGTGTTAACAGCTGGCAAAATTGGAGATTGAAGCCAAAGCCTGTGAGGTATCAGACACAGTCTCTCCTCTGGGGACAATGCAGGTTTACCAAGGTAATCAGCAATGCTGTGGGAGAGACCATCTCCAAGGTCTGCACAAGGCTCTCCTACCTCGCAGTGGATCAGAAGAATAATGAAAAACAGTCAAAACTCAGACACACAGAGAGCCTTGTCCACTGCTCACGGACAGAGCAGCACAGCTCAGTCACATCTCACAACAACACAGCTCCATCTGACATGAAGCTGACAGCACTTCAGTGGATTAATTAATTAAATACAGCAAAATGTAGCACAAGGTGATCTAAAGAAGAGACTTGAATTAGCTCTTAAGCTCAACCCACAGAAACAGCAGGTTCTGCAGGACTTTAGAACTCATGTAACTAGATGGTTTTGCTGAGCACAACAGCTCCAGTCATGTCAGAGCCCATCAGGATCCCCTGTTTGTCTTTTAAATCCATTTCTGCCCTGGGAATGAGAACTGTAAA
Source organism: Haemorhous mexicanus (assembly GCF_027477595.1). Lineage (NCBI taxonomy): Eukaryota > Metazoa > Chordata > Aves > Passeriformes > Fringillidae > Haemorhous > Haemorhous mexicanus. Next base: position 9,112,826 of record NC_082355.1, on the reverse strand, counting down.
AGGAGCTTAAAATATTCATTACCAAAACTCATAATTCTAGCCCCAGATTGTTCATGGTGATTTTCTCTGCTGGTTTCACTGGGGTTTGGGAAGTTGCCAGCTGTATTATGTGATGAGCTACAGCCAGTCACCATTGACAGAGGAGTCACAAATGAAAGTGTAAAGGGCTGTCCATTTCCCTTATCCTTCAGCCAAAAAAAGACCTTCAAAACTTATGTGCTCTGCTCTAAAATCCTTTCAACCAAATAACATTTAAATCTGTGTCTCACAAGTGTGATTTCACAGCATTAATATGACACTGCCATTAGCATGTGGAAGTGTATGTGACATTCCAGTGCTGGTATTTATAGCAAAAATGGGACAGATCCACAGCTTGTGTAAACCACCAAGTGCCTTTTTATGGGTCTCCTCTGATTTATGCAACCTGAGATCTTGAGGCAAGCTCAGTAGCCTGTTCTTCAGCCACTTTTAAAAATTTTTATATCAAAGCAATTTCTCTAGAAAGTCAGAGTGAAGATATAGCAACTTTTCCTTTTAGCTGAGAGATCTAAAATATTGCTGAAAAAATTGTTTCCAGGCATTACAAATTATTAGGCTCTTTTTCCCCTCCCCCTTTGCAAAGGGAAGGAAAAAGAAGTATTTATTTATTTTACTTAAGCCCTTGGACTATTTCTTCTAGGAAATGATGAAAAAAATAGATGGGCAATTTTGGAAATACTCATATTTCTTTTTAGAAATACTGCCAAGTGAATATGTTGCTAATATGTTATTTAAACTTATTAATATAGTTTTGAGAACTGTTTTAGAAAAGTGTGAGAAAAAAACCTCCCCTCTGCTATTGAGAAGCTATGTTCTGGCTGTTTCAGATCACTTTGGGTTGAATTCTGTAGATGTTTGTGGTTTGGATTTACTTGCTGTTTTAATTAATTCATCTCACCTCAAAGAGGCCTAAAGTGCAGTTTTCAGCAAATTCATTTCATTGTGTTTCATTCAGGGCATTAATTACTTTTGTAATTAGAAAAAGAAGTATGTGGGGAATGAATATGCCTTCACCTCTTTTGGTTGCTTAGAACTGCCTTCTTTGAAGAGGTGTTGGCAAGGCTCAGAGCTGTGAGGGACATGGCTGAGGAGCTCCCTGCATCCCTGGGATCCCGACTGCTGCACCACACACAGCCCCAGCCAGGCTGCAGCCTCAGCATCTGGGAATTGCAATTGGTTTCTTAAAAATCCAGGCATTCAGGGCAGCATTAAGAAGCCTTTTGGGGGCGAGGTAGCCCAGTGGATTGATTTAGTCACATCAGTGTGTTCTGCAAATGTGGGTTTGCCTTAGTCTATAAATAAAGGCAGTAGGAGCCAGTGATCCATGAACTTCTCCTTTGTCCTGGTAGCAAAACAAAGAATAAATATTAGAAATTGACAAGTCTTGCCCTAACTGTCATAACATGGGCTTAATAACTATGAATGTAAATGAAGAAGTTGGTTGTCTTTTGATTTTGAGGCATCAGGCTAAGGAAGATTTCCACTGTACAACCAAAAGGATTTGGGAACACAGGATTAGTGTAATCTCATTATTCCAGATTGAGAAATTAAAAACAACTGTAATTGATTGCAATTTGGCCAGGATCCAATTGAAGCAATGAAGCTTCCTAGGAGTAAGAAGCATCTTCTGGGATTGCTTAAAGTGCTCATCACTGGTCTCCTTTCCATCTTACCTACTGGGGCAAATGCAAGAAGCAGCCCAATGCCAGTTTTCATTTCTGTAATTTAAGATAAAACATTACATGGCTTCAGTGGCAGGTCAAAACACCATGTCCCCACCAGGATGGCCCACCCATGAGGTACCAGCAGAGGGGTGATGGAACAAAGAGGGCTTGAACCTCTGAATTTGGACTCAACTTTTCTAGACAAATGTGGTAAAAATGTCACCTTTAGTCAATCCCAGTTTGAGCCACTCTCTGTCCTCTGAGAGGAAGGGAGCCTGCCTGACTCTTGGCTTCTTCCTTCCCTGAAGCATGGCCTAGGCTTGGCTAGAGGAGCTATTGGCGATTTCAATTCTGGTCATTTACCCCTTTTTGCAGAGTCTGACTCCACAGTACAGATGCTCAGGCACAGCTGTTTACCATTTTTTACTGGTCAATCATGTGAACCGTCCCCTGGCAGGTTGTCTTTTTTGTTGTTGTTGTTTGTTTTAGGTGTAACATCTTCTGGCAAAATCTCTGCTGGTTTTCTGATTTTTTTTTTTTTTTTTTTTTTTTTTTTTTTTTTTTTTTAGTTTTTTTATTCTCCTAATTAATCACAGTGCCTGATAAAAGACGTGGAATGCTGCAGCAGAAAGATGTATGTGTCAGTTGTGGATTCCTCCCTGTCACCTTTGCAGCGAGGAGATGTCTCAGCAGCTGTGCTACAAACGTGGGCTCCTCTGCTGTGTGCTCCCTCTGCTCTGTCCCATCCCCCTCTTGGGTCTGTCCCCAGCCTGGTACCTCCCCTGGGCTCATCCTACTCCTGCGAAGAGGCACTGGAGCTCAGCACCTCCTGCTGCCCGTGCCCGAGCCTCAGAGCACTGTCAGAATGTGAGAGGTGGGAGTGGGAGTGCTTTGGGACCATTTGGGAATCATCATTTCCCAGGAAATATGTTTCAAATGTGGTCCTTCTGCTACAGAGCCTCCTCTGACAGCCAGGCTGAGGCTCCCTGGAGCCCTGGGAGGATCCTGGTGCCTCCAGGGAGCTATGCTGTGGGTTATGGACTGAGCCAATTATCCCTGCCCCGTTAGGAGACACCACAGTCCTGGCAGGGGTTCCTGTGTTGTTCCTTCCCTCAGCTTTCCCTGTCAGCTTTTGGGATGCACCCCTAGAAATGGAGCTGCAGGAGCAGCACTGCCTCTCCCCTACCCCCAGCACTGCAGGAGCACCTTCCACTAAACCACACCCCAAGCCCCATCCAGCCTGGCCTTGGACAGTTCCAGGGATGGGGCAGCCACAGCTTCTCTGACTAGCCTGGGCCAGAGCCTCTCCACCCCCAGAAGGAACAATTTCCTCCTAACATCTATACTAAATCTCCCTTCTTTTAGTTTAAAACTGCTCCCCCTTGTCCTAGCACTATTTGCCTGTGTAAATAAAGCTCATTCATGCAAAGAATTCTTCTTTCTCCTACAGTTTAGCTACAGAAAATCAGACTTACATCAGCTTGACAGAGAGTAGAAATTTAGCTGCTCTTCTCCACAACATATCTGCATAATGTAATATATGCCTGAGATTTCTAGAGAGGCTGATGCAGTTTTCTGTAAGTCTCTGATAGCAGCCACATCAAAAAAAAAGAGAAATGTTTTGAAAGGTTTTTTTTTGTGACCTCTTCTCTTGCACCCCTTAAGTGAAAATGAGCAGATAAAATCAAACAGATGATGTTTGCACAGCCTTGCTGAAGCTGGGAGTGGGTCTGGGCAGTGAAGATTATCTCCAGATCCCAAGTGCTCTAATGGCTTGCAGGGATGCTGGCCATGGAAGCTGCTCCTGGGGCTGGACTGACAGCAGCTGGCTTCAAAGCAGGGCTGGGAATTGCTTCCTATTCCGTATAAATTATTTCTCCCTCCAGAGTGGGGCTCTGTGCAAGGGCAGAAGGGTTCATGACATGGTGAGGGTTCACTGAAATGGATGGAAGGAGGCTGTGAGCAAATTTCTGTATTCTACTGGGGCATGTCCTCATGATTCCTCATCTCCTACTATTTTAACAGGTTCCCAAGCATTTACTCAGCTATGGTGTGTTAATCTCCTGTTGCCAGCTTTTCAACTGTTTGTAACTGAAATGTGCTTGTAAACTGCCTCTCTTAAGCAATGAGAGCCTTGACCAAAAAGTGATTTAAAAAGAATTTCTTCATTAAAAAATATAGTGTCAGACAGATGATAAACAGGTGGTAAGTGGAGTTTACGAAGTCTTTGGTAAACTGAAGTCTGATTTACCAGTAACAAATCAAATAGTTCCAGCGATCCAATGAAATCCTGTGACAATGTTTGGGTTGACCAGGGCACCAAGATTAGGGTTAAGGTATAAGATTATTTTTTAAAGAGTAAATGGGATTGTCCTTTCTGTTCCATGAGACAGGTGAGGATGGGGTTTAAGAGGGTTAATTATTTCATTTAAATGAAAGGACACAAGAAGTCCTGGCTGTTACATCAGGCTTCCCATATCTGCCTCTACTTCTCTTGGTTGCTTTTGCTCCCCACAGCTCCCGTTTGTGAGGCTGACACAAATTTGGGCAACCTTAGGTTGCTAAATATGGCACTACTGACACAAGCACTGTCATAGGGGTCAAACCCATCCAGGGCTGTCCAAGGCATTTATCCTACACCTTATAACTTCTCTGTAGAGTAGCTGGAAGTTTCTATCCCTGCCCAGCTCATGTAACCATGCTGGGTCCCCAGTGAGAGCACAGCCAGCTCCCCCTCTCCAGCAGCTCCTCTGTGTGTCCTTCCTCCTGACTGAGTCGTGCTGGGTGGTGCTGGGCCCCTCTGTGTGCCCCCATGGTTACAGATGAGCCTCTTTGTTCACTCCTGGGTAATTTTCCACTTTTCAGACCCTCCTCCATGCAATAAATTAAGTCAGTGTGGCTTCCAAACTCAGCCCCTTGTTGGAGCAGGGACTGTGCTGCTGCATCCTGCTCCCAGCCCCTACCCAGGGCTGAAAGTCTTCTCCAGGGTGGGGGATCTGCACCCCCACATCAGGAACATGCCACTTTCCTTCTGCTAAAAACACAGCCAGAAATCATGAGTTGTATGTCACCCCAGTCCACTGATTTTCACACCAATTTGTCTTTTCTTTTCAAGCAAGGAACATCAGACACCCCAAATGTGGCACCTCTAAACTGCCAAGAAATCATAAAATCACTCTCTGTTATGTGCAGTGCCTTATAGCAAAGAAGTTGCTAACAATATCAACCGTTTAGCTCCTACTCCTTTGTTTTTCATGCTATTTTAGTTGTAATCTCCAGTCTAAAATCCCTGCCTAAGTTGCCTACTCCAACCTGGCTGGAAATTTCAGGAACTGCAGAAACCACCAAGCTGTCCCACTGAATATGGGGCATGTTCCTGGGAAGAGCAAAACAGGGAAACACTGTGGACACACAAAGGAAGAGAAATCCTGGGAAAAATTGCATCAGTGAGCAAATCTTCTGGTATCCATTAAAAGGTAATAATTCTAACCAAGGGAAGGCGGATTTTCCTGATGTGAAATGAAATAAACATCCAGAAATGATTTGTGTGTGTGTTCAAATTTAAATTTAGAATTTTATTGAGTACGTTGTTCTAAGGCCCTTTTATTCTCAGGGTAGCTTGGCTACAATCTTCTCTTGAGAAAGAAAATCCCTGCACAGGACACGGCCTCACTTTGCTCAGCCCTCACCATGCAAAAACCACCACGCTGGGATAGTAGGCAGAAGACCTTTCTCATTTTTAATTACTGCTGTGGTCCTGGTAGATGCACAGCATCTCAGAGCTGAATTTCATGATTTCTGTGCTAGGTTTGTCCTGAAAATAAATATGGATAGTCATGGGACAGGTAAGAGCTGAGGGAGATCCCTGCCTGATGCCTGCCGTGGAGCCGGGGGATTTCCAGGTCGGAGGGTGCTCAGTATCCAACTTTCAGACCAGATTTCCACTGGAAATGATGCTTCAGCTCTCCTGACTTTGCCATTTTGAGGCTGGTATAAGCCATCAGAAGGTGTGTAAGTCCCCAGACTGCAGCACAGCAGCAGCAGAGCTGGGCTGACACCAGCCTGCCCTGACCTGCTCTGGGGTGCTTGGGCTGTTGCTGTTCTTTGATGAGGTTTTCCCTCTCTAAACCATATCACTGCAAATTCAGTGCCCAAGGGCTTTTCATTTCAGTTGAAATCCAAAAACTCCTGTGACCTATTCCTCTTAGGAGGCCAGATTTCAGACAAAGCTATCTGTATGGCAGCACTTTGGTTGGATACAGGTTTTTTTAAATCGCTGCAGCATTTTTTGTGCAATTATATTCAAGAAACTATTACAAAGCAGTTATTTATGAAAGGCAAGCTGGCTCATTGTTGAGGCTTTTTATTTCACTCACTTCTTGATTAAAAAAGGGACTTTTGTGCATCTTGAAATACTTCCTGAGTAGAGAGGAGCTTACCCTGAAACATATGTGCTCCAAAGTAGCAAGGCTGAGTTCCAAGCAATTAAAAATAAAAACATTGTTTGTTAAAATGTTTGTGTTTTCTGAGCACAATGAAGACTTTGTGCTCTTATTAAAGTCACAAAAATTACGATTAATTTTATCCTGGCCCCACTCCAAGAGTGAAAATCAAGTCAGGTCTGTGTCATTAACTCAGTGTGGCTTCTGAGTAGCTGCTGGGAGTTCAGGTTCTTTTTCCTATCCCACATGAGTTTGAATATTCACATACATTCAACTTCCCAATGTTCCTGTCTGCAGTCCCATACAGTGTGCCCACTGGAGACCTCCTTCACTGAACAAACATGGTATTTTAATCTGCCTGAGCCTTCATCTTACCATTTATCTCCATTAATAATGCAGTTTCTCTCCTTAGTTCTTCCATTGATTCCCTGTGGGGGTCAGGAAGGGTCTAAGTTGCTTTTGCCTGTAAACCCCTTTGGCATGTGGGCATCAAGCTCACTCTTGTGGAATTCCCATGGAGATTCCAGCTGGGAGGACTGGCAGTATGACCCTGGTCCCAGGCCTCTGCAGGCAATCAGCTCGTGTTGTCTGAAATGCAACATCACCTCAGAAATAAAAACCTGGCCCCACTGATCAGGATCCAGATGGATAAACTCAAGTTGGGAGCCCAGTTTTGAGCCATGTCTGGTTTAAATGTGAAGTATTGTAAATCATTTTAGCTGTCCCTGGGTGCATTTAGGCTCACCCATGCAAGCAGTGTCATTGGAGTCAATTACCAACAATGGCATTTCCTCTTTATTCACTGCTCATTTCTGATACAGGGTGTAAGTGACTCTTTCATTGCCTTTGACACCAAAATCCCTTAGCCACTACAGGGACATCTCACTGAGTGATAAATGCTGCTTGATTGGGGTTGTTTTTAATTTTATAATCCTATTAAGAATGATAGATGTGTCAAATATTTGAGCCTGCTGGACAGAACATATTTTTCTGCTCTAAGGCTTCCAGTTTAATTTTTTTTGATCAATTGGGCAGAACCACTGCTGTAAGACAAACAGATGCTCTTCAGCTGTACTTTTCCATAAATGATTTTGTTCTGTGGGTTTTTTTGTTCCCCTACCAGGCATATCAAGTTCAAAAGAAAATGTTGCCTCTCACTAATGAGAAGATTAATCTCATTCACAAATGCAGCAGACTTTGTCAACTCTGTTGAAAGTTTGATGACCTTTTTTTAAGAGACAAAGTTTTAGCGTGCCCAAAATAAATAATTCATCCTTCACAGATTTGCCCTGTGTAACCATCTGCTTAAATCCAAAGCATGCTGATTAAAGCTTCTGAGTGTAATTATCTTCCTGTTACATTCAGATAAAAATCTCTATTTTCTCACTGCACTTCAAAGCACAACTGCTCATTTAAGGATATCACCAATCCGACGTACATGGGGTCCATTTTTGCTCTGACTTATGCTCTCCACAGCCTTCTTCAAAATCTCACAAAAAGGACTGGAGTTCTCTTTCCCATAGAATTTCCTTTTCCAGTGCTGAAAGCTGAAATGTGTAATTATTCCTCCTGTAAAATCTTTGAAATCATCATCTTCAAACACAACCAGAAAATTCATTTCTGTTCTCATGTACAGGGAGAAGAATGCCATGTTGGCAAGACGTGATTTACTTTGCTTACTGCAATTACCGTCACTGCTGGGCTCCTTCCACCTCTGAAGGCTGCAGGCAGCAAATTGCCAGGAGAGCCCATTGCCCTTGTCTCTGCCCTGTGCACTTGGCTGATTTCTTGCCCCTCCTGTTGCCCTTTTGGCTTTCAGCCACACTTTTGCACATAATGCTGCGTGTAAGTAACATCAGCTGGGAATGCAGCCAAAGGGGCTGCTCACAGGACACACTCAGGAATCACAGAATCACATAAAAATAATTGAGAGGGACCCACAAAGACCTTCCAAGTCCAGCTCCTGACCCTCCACAGTACCCACCAGCTGTCTGCTCCCTGCCCCAAAAGCGTGCAGCCATTGTGGCTCCCCTCTAGCCATGGGCTTCAAGGGGCAGGTTTGGAGCTCCCTGCAGTGCCCACATGCAGATAAATAAGCTGATTATAAAATAGCCTGGCAGATGGTCTCTTTTGTTGCTACCTGTGAGAATAAGCATAGTCCTCCCATTTCCCTGGGAGGAAGGAAACAGCTCTGTGGACATCATGCAGCTCTCAGGCTCTTTAGGACACTCTCTGAAAGAAATGCTGAATGAATATTGCAGCCATTTCAAGGAATCCTTCCTGGCTCCACCTGAAATCAGACTAAACTGGCCCCATGACACCTTGTTACTAGAGAGAACAAATATTTCCACTGGCAAAAATCCTCCCTCAGCCTTGAAAAAATGTTGGGATTTTTTTCATGCAGAAATTGAAATTGGTCATAAATAGTCTCTGGATTAAATGTTGCTTGTCATAGATGAAACAGTGAAAACAAAAGGGAAAATAACATGGGATTGCTGGGTTTTTAAAGGTGATTTACAGAAGAAAGGAAATCCTAGAGATTAGGAAGTTGTTTAAATACCAGTGACAGTAAAATATGGAAACATCCCAAAGTCAGAGATTAGGGAAGAAAAAAAAAAAAAGGAAAAGATAGGAATTGCAAAGAAAAAAATCACAAGGAGGGGAAAGTATATTCAAAAAGAAAAGAGTATCCAGGGAAAGAAAAACAAAAAGCCTCTTAAAACCAGAAACAAGGCACCTGCTTTTCTGGTAGCTACCAGCAACAAGGAAGACTCCACCTGCCAACCCAAATTCCTAACATCATTAAATCACCACGCGGGTAAAATAACAGGATGTTGGAAATGAAACAATCAACACTAATTAGCGGATCAGATACCGCTCCCACACCCTCCCTGCTATCAGCACTCAGCAAGAGCTCAGGGTTTGCTCCCACTCAGTGGGATAACCCTCTTCCCATCCACATGTGAGCATTCTTTCACCTGGAGGTTGCAAGGTGACGTTGGTGGATGCAGTTGCCCATGAGCCAGAGTGATCTCTGGGACCCTCCACCCCAGGTGCCAGCTAAGGAACCAGTGAAACAGGGAAATTTGGTTGAGAAAAAGCATCTTGAGATGCTGGAGCCAATCTCTTCTTGGCAATGAAAAGGAAGTTTTAAATACTGGAGAAGGAGTAATCAAATCTGTTGAAAAAAGGATGAGCAGCTTGGTTGTGTGAAGATCACCCCCATTAGCATGTCACATATGCTCATACTCCAAAATCTTCAACAGCTCAACCTAGAGTGTGTATGAAACAGAAAAACAGCAGCACATGAATGGAAATATGGGCTAGGGAATATAAACCATAAAATACATCACTTAAATTGAAAGTTGAATTTAGAGTCTCTAGAACAATATGAAGCATGATGTATGTTGAAATCAGTCTCATGTCTTTTGTTCAATTTAATGGGAGTGTTATGGCTGGAATCCCTCACATAGTACTGCATGTGTCAAGGTTGCCCTTGGTAGAAACTATTGATGGCCAGTGTTTTTGATTTTATCTTATGCTATTGTGACTTCCTACTCTCACAAGCACTTCTGATCCATGGTGTTTGCTTGGCAAAGCATGGACTGAGTGAGCTGTGGGTAATAATAACGTGGAGGAAGTGCCCAGAGGCTGTGGCTGTGTTAGGATTTCAGAAGGACAGCAGGAGACCACTTGGTTTTGCAATATTTGAGTATCTGAATTGTTTGCCAGCATTGAGTTCATTTGTGAAAATCAAGGAAAATTAAACCATTACCTAAGCACAGTCACATACTAATGCTGATGCAAATTTGGTGGAGGTGCCTAGTGAGAATCATAATTGAAAATCTCTGGTTAAACTGTCCTTCAAATAAATGTGTAAAAAATGAAGTAGGTCTCAAAGGTAAGTTTAAGGAAATGGTATTTTTGGACATTTTCTCTGCCAGTCCATATTGGGTCGAACCAGGCAGACAGCCAAGATTTTTTGCTTTTAGTGAGCAGAAATGGTCCTGCTCTAGTGAACTTGTGGCTTGATGTTGTAATTGACTGGTCAGAACAAAGCCTGGGAATGGTATCAAGGGCCCTTCATCCCTTTGATCAGTGATCAGATTCCCCTCAATGTATCTCATTCATCCCTATCATCAAGGGAACAGTGGAGACCATATGAAAATTACAGCCCTGTTAATACATATTAAACAGTGTTTCTTTAACAGATGGGAAACCATAAACAGTTTCCTAAGATGCATAAACAAATTAGGGAGAACTTCCAGCTCTGACATCTTAATAAGCTGTGATGAATAATTTGGCATCACTACAACATCTCTGCCAAGATAAGGAGCCTTGGGATGAAATTGCTCTTTGAAAGACTTATTCAGTAGCTTTCCTATCTGAGCACAGATTATCTGGTTTATGGAGGACAGGGGAAGGTCTTGCCAGGGAAGTTTATCTGACTTGGCTCTGGGGGCTTTATCCTGTCACCAAGATCTTTACCATGATACCTTTCATGTGAATCAGCTCTGCTCCTCTAGTTTTCATAAAAAACAATGTCTGACTCATATCCCACAAAGAAGATTGGTACAACAGGGGAAGGGCTTAGTCGATTGTTGAACGAAAAACTATTAGCCTATTTTGTCATGGTTAGGTTATTTTCTGTAATAACAATTTACCAAAGTAAATGTTACTACCTGGGGAAAAAAAAAGACAGTTGTAGTTGCCTACTGTTCACCAGTAATTTATTAAAAACAGTGGCAAGAATAAATCCTTGAAAATAAAGCTTCACATTTGTACATGATTCAGTTGCAACTGAAATAAACAGTGATTCATGGCAAATGAAGTTGGAATTAATTAGAGAATCCCTGGTCTGGGACAGCCACCCTGTTTTCTCTGGACATTGAGTGATTTTGGGAAGATGGTTCTTGGTTATTGGCACACACAGAGGGGCAACAGACCCAAACCCAGGTTTTTCCACTTTCTCCAGAGATGAGCACTGTGTCACAACAGTGCAGGGCATTGTAATATGGAGAAGCGCCTGGAATGTGGAGGGGATGTTTTTCATAATGCAGTTTCCATCCTGCCACCTCAGTTATTAATTGCAATTTCCAGTGCAAACAGAGATCTATCTAGACCAAGGCTTGGCACAGCCTGGCTGCTCACATCTTGTGTCTCAGCAAACTGGAAATGCTCCAAGGCCCAGCCAGCCCAGTGGGGCTGCAGCTGAGGGGGGCAGACAGGGAATCCTTCCAGAGGCCATGAAGAAGTCTGAGTGTGGAGGTGGGGACATGGGGCACTGGTGGACTTGGCAGTGGTGGGGGGAACAGTTGGACTTGACGATCTTTGAGGTCTTTTCCAGCCACAGTTAAGCACAGAAAGGTCACTTGTGATCAGAGCTCAGACCCTACCCATACCCTGCTCCTCCAGGTAATGTTAAACAGATAAAGTGCCTTCTGGGAAAGGGGAAGAGCAAACCTGAAATACCTGTGCAGCTCAGCTTTCAGGTGCCATTTTCCTGTGCATCCCTAATAAACCCTGAAGCTGCTGTCTTGGTAATAATCTAGCAATTAAAGGAAAATATTGGTATTTAATTAAACTTGTCAATCAACCAGGAATGAGTTTTCTTTATCAAGAGGAGCTGGATGTGATTTTGCCACTTAGAAGTGAATGTTAAAGACTCTTGTAGAATAAAACTTTAATTAGGGAAGGAGATTTGGATTAACATGTAAGGCAGAGAGAGAACGAAAAGTCCTCAAAAATCATCTGAGTATGATTCACAGGAAGAGAGGAACCTAAATATGGGAAGAGATTTTTAATTTTTTTTTTTTAAAGGAAAGAGCAGCTATATGGTGCTAAAGTTCATGGGTAGAAGAAGCATAGGAGGGATTTTGATGGGGCTAGGATGTCTCTATTCAACCCACTTTCCTGCTCCTTATATTTAGTCATTTCAGATATTCAAAGTGGTCAGAAAGTACACAGATACACTGTGAGGCATTGGAAAATCCTCAGGATTTGAATGCCTGACTCATAAATTTAGATATCAGAGGAACAAATGTCTCTTCTGGGAGATTTGGAAAAGGTACAATATTTTTGTCACTTTCTGGTGGTTTTGGTGACATGGAGGATGCTGCCCACCTGCACCTCATTCCTAAACCCAAAGAGCCCAGGTCCTGCCTGGCATATCCACACCAGGGTCTGCCCCAGGTGCCAGTGACTGCCCCCTCATAAATCCCAATGTGCTAAACTCAGTGCTCAGCTCTAAGTTTTTTTCAGACTTGTTCCCAAGAAATATTGAATTTCATGGCATTGACTCCTGATCCTTGGATGGGTTCCTCATCTCTTCTCCGGTGGATCTCCAAAGGTTGGTGCCTCAGGGATTCAATGTAAAATCACTTTATTTTTTTTGGGGGGGGGAGGTACTTTTATTTTATTTTAGGTTTCATGTGAAAAAAGTTGAAAATGCACTCAAAGAAATCAGAATTCATGAAAGTCTGCTCTGCACATTGAGTCAGAGCAAGGCTGGATGCAGGGAGCTGTTGCCTGGAGGACAGCAATGCTGCTTACAGTGTAAACTGGAAAACAGCTCTGCTGTCACTCCAAGATTCTTCCAACCAGGGGATGTTGAAATCCATGTTCTGAATTCCTGGGTATTGCTACAATGTGCCCAAACCCACAGTTTTCCATGGAACAAACTGGCAAGATGAAATCTCATAAGAATGTACTGAATGGCCAATGTCAATGGAAATGTACTTCATACATTGCCAGGGATATTTTCAGGCAGAAAAAAATCCAAACCCCACCTCCCAAACAAATTACTTCCTGCCACTTATAGTTCTTTAGTGCTTCCCTCTGAAAAAAATGCAGGAAACAGACCATAAAGATATAATTAATCCCACATTAGCAATCTGGGAGGATGCTGCTGGAGCAGGCAGGGGTAGGTGTTCCACCAGCACACTGACCACTGTGAAACTGGGCTGGAAGGTTTCTGCCACGTTAAGGGCTTGCTTTTAAACTCTGTTCTTGAAGTATTCTTCTGCACAGTCATTGGTTTCTCCATTCCCCCCCCCCCCCCCCCCAAGATAATGTTTTTTCTAATCAGCCTCCCTGGACACATTTCTGGATATTTGTATTCTATCACCTGTGCTTAGTATAAAATTTGCCTGTCAAAAAACTACAGGAAATATTCTCTTTTATAGCTGAGAAAAACATATTGTCACTTGTGTGATCTCACCTGAAAGAAAGGATTTTGCCCTGAAGAAATTTTACTTTAAAGTCCCAATATATTTTAATGGTACTAGTGGAGACCTTATCCCAGGGCTGCCTCAGCCTTCACAGTAGGAGAAACAGGTTGCTCCTTGAATACCTCTGGACAGAGAGCTCTGGTTTGAGGAATGGAGGCTTTTGTTTTTTCTCATTTTACCTGTGGTTCTCACAGTTTATCTCTCTGCTAGGAGCTGTTCAATGCACCAAGATGCAGGAGGGCTCTGGGGTTGGATTTTTGAAGGTTCAGGCAAATCCTGTGGTCCATCAGCCAACAAAACAGGGGTGAGGAGAAATTCTCCCCAGCCACAGGGAACAGCAGCTCCTCTCTGATCTCAGCTGGAAAAATGACACCCAACACTCCCTCCATGGCCACTCATGCGTTGAGCTTGCAGAATCATCAAGGTTGGAAAAGCCCCAGAAGATCATTGAGTCCAACCATTAACCCAGCACTGCCAAGGCCACCAATAAACCCTGTCCCCAGTTTTTCAACACTTCCATGGACAGGGATTCCACCACTTCCCTGGTCAGTGCATTCCAATGCTTGACCACTCTTTCTATGAAGGAATTTTCCCTAATATCCAATCTAAATGTCCCCTGGCACAACCTGAGTCCATTTTATCTTGTTCTGAGTCTCATTACATGGGAGAAGAGTCAAGTCCCCACCTGGCTATATCCTCCTGTCAGGGAGGTCCCTCTGAGCCTCCTTTTCTGCAGGCTGAGCCCCCCGCAGCTCCCTCTGCTGCTCTTCATCAGATTTGTGCTCCAGCCCCTTCCCCATTGTCCTTCTCTGGACACACTCCCATCCTATTGCTACATGTTGCTTCTTCTTACCCAAAGCCTGGAATTAACCCCACAGCCTGCACAAGGCAGCCATTAATCTGTCTAAACATATAGACTTTCCTTCTTGCCTCACATTTGTTTCCCTTTGATGGTTGTTTTAGGTGCATCTGTGTTTGCTTTAGGACTCAGACCAGAGCTATGTACTCTTCAGCAGACACTGGGGCTTATCCTGAGGTCTTTCATGTGTTGTTTTCATTAGAATCCTGGTTGCATCCTGGTTGCAGAATAAAAAAATCAGTATTGGAAATACCATTTGGCCAACAAGATCACACATTCGTATTGTACAACCCAGCAGTGGGGTTCCCTTTTTCTGGGAATTCTTTGTTCTGGAGAAGTAGTGCCAAGGCAGTGAGACTGATTTATGTCACCAATAGAAACCAAACACTCATGGCAACATTTCACAAACAGCAAACAGCTCCAAGGGCCCTGATATGGAGGTGACTAATGCTGCTGTCCCCAAGCCCCACAGCTCCCTCCCTCTGCAGCCAGACACAGGGAACAAAGTCTGGACACCCTGTTCTGCCCTGCAGGGGAGTAGGTGCCAGCTGGGCAGCTCATCCCACCTGCACATCTTCCCTTTGAGTGTGCTGATGAATGAAATGGCCCAGGATATTTTTAGGAAACAGAAGAACACAACAGTTTAAAGGATGTAGGGCTCTTAAATAAAACAGTTTTTAAAAACCCTGCCTATAGACTGGGAAAGTAAGCTGGGGGCACACACTCACCTTGTTCCTGCAGTCAGGTCTGTCTGTGGTCCTCAGATGTGGTGTTGGCTGCAGGTGACCACAGGCTCCCAGGGTACTTAAACACTCAGGGCCCCATTGTAGCCTCTCTTACATTTTTCCATTAATCCATTGGTCTTACTGCCAGGATAAAATACATTTTCCCCATCCTGATTTTCCTCATCCTGGCTATTCCTCCCTCAGACTGTTTTAATCCCCCTCTGGTCCCTGTGGTCTTTACCTATATGAGGGGACACATGCAAGCCTTTTAGTGTAATTGTCTCCCACCATCTACCCCGGACCCCAAGGCTGGGAAAAGCCCCTGCAAGTGCAGTGTCTGGACAGGAATTGCAGCACCAGGAGGGTCAGACCCAAGTGCACACCCTGGTCCAGGGCCCCCTCCCAGCGTGCTGCCTGTGAATTCGTGCCCCACATGCACACACTGCGCTCTCCCTAACTGGCTCAAGGTGTGCTGCCTGCATCCTGCACCTCCGAGAACGCCACGTGTGCTCGTTGTATTTAGCACAATCACATCTCAACTTCTAATATTAGGGGTCAAACCATTTTAGGCGATCACGAGCAGCACGAGGAAGCTGTTTGCTCCTGGCTTTCCGTTCCCTGTGTCTGTTGTGAGGCCAGGTCTGACATCCTCGCTCCCCAGAGCCCCGGACCCGCAGCTGGAGGGGGCGGGCAGGGCTGCCGGGTCCCGATCCCGGCCGGATGAAAGCACAGCTGCCGGGATGGGCGGGCAGAGCATCCCTGCCCCGCCAGGCACCGGGGCTGCCTGCCCAAGGCACACGGAAGGCAACCACAAGGCAGCTGCACAGCTCAGGAAGCTGTTCTTGGGATGGAAAACACAGGGATTTAAGTAACAGGTGTTGTCTGGGGAAGCATTATACAAGCAAATCTTCAGAACACTGAGAAGCACCTTTCTTCTGTTGGTACTTATCCTTTGAGATCTGGAATTCCTGCAAGGTTTTCTACTTGAAACACAAAAAGGTAGAACAGCACCTAGACAATCATTTTGTTTGCTTTGCTTGTGCTGATGCAGAGGTCAAGGAAGAGTCGTAACGTGATCTAATTCACTGGCTGGCCTGGCTTCCACAGCTATAATAAATATCACATGGTGCCAGAAGTGGATGTAAGCTATTAACCACACTGAGGTAGGAAATCCAGGGATCAGGAGTTAAGTGACTATATTAAACATTTTATTTGAGATTCAGATGTCTCATGGAAGAACACAGAGCCTTGAAATGAGATCCAGACCAGCTGATGGCTGGGATGGGGCCAGGCTGGTTGGAGCTTTGGGCAGTCTGATCTAGTGGGTGTCATCCCATGGCAGGGGGTTCTATCTTTAAGGTCCCTTCCAACCCAAACTGCTCTGTGGTTCTGTGAAGACACCAGTTTGCACATCACTGGAACCACTCTGATTGCTCCAACAGGGCATGTGGCACTTACAAGTGTGGTAGCAGGAAAGGAAAAGAAGTGTTTCAAGAGATGAATATTCAGCATTTCTGGTCAGATCAGAGTGAAAACAACAGATTTCCTCTCACACACCAGCCTGAAGAGAACCAAGTGTCTTTTGCACAATGCTAACCAAGAAGTCTGCAGAGAGAAATCCAGCTCAAGAGAAATTCCACAGAGGACAATCATGACCCAATAAAGGCAAAGGATGGTAAGGGGAAGGTGTGTTTGGGCAGTGTTCACAAGTAATGAGACTGACAGTGTTACACACTCATGTGCCAGAGGCTTTTCTTCCCCACTGAGGTAGCAAAAGAATAGTTTTAGCATATTCTGACATTAATTGAAAATGCATTAGTGGCTGAGAGCAAACATTAGCTCTCGGTCTCAAGAAATTTCCTTTGTCACAAGCATAATTGTAATAAAAACCGAAACACCAAAATAAATGTTAGAACATTTAAAAATCATAAAGACTTCCCTCTTTCCACTTTTCTTCTGCAATAAATTAAAAGCATGAGAAATTTCCCCTACAGATACAAACATTAGGAAATCTTTCAGTAAATGAATTTTTTCAAGCCTGGCACCTCTAGCCTGGGGAGAGCTTTGGAAAGGTCACGAGAATTTGGCCCATGAACAGCCTCTCTTCCAGCCTGGGGGGTAAATCTGTGGATCTGGGGCAGCGTGACATTGAAGGGCAGATTGTGGGAATGCTGCCTGTTCTTTGCCAGGTGAGTTGTGCCATCTCCTCACCTTTATCATGTGCACAGACACCTTTGCTCCAGGAGCCACCTGAGCGTGTGTTCAAGTCTCATTTCAAAGGAATCTAAGTCCTTTCCTAGAGATCTTTCCTGAACAGCAGCCAGGAGCGATGACTTCAATTTCATTAAATTGTTGTGCTGCCCTGGGCAGAGCCAGGAGCACCCTGTGAGTGCCAGGATGCCTGAGAGTGCCAGCAAGTCTGGAGCCACAGGCTCCTGTGCCCTGAGCATGGACAGACTCTGCCCAGCAGGTCAGGAGGAGGCAGCAGGTTTCACAGGCTGCCTTCTCAGCACACAGCCCACAGATCACAGCATCAGCCTTGGCACATTACCCTTCACCAGGAAAAAATGGGAAATGCAGGACAACAACAAAGACATTCAAAGCTCACACTTGGCATGATACCTGCAGATCATCCTCAGGTGCCTGAGTTAGAAACCCCAGTGTCTCTGTGTGTACAATAATTTCTTCTGACAATGAAGTCCCCCCTGTTCCAGTCTTTGTGCTCTATGTCAGAGGGACCTGGGCAGATTCTGCATCCTGGTGCCTCTAAATTGTTCTTCTCTCACAATAAACATGGGGAAGTGCAGACACGTTTTTATCTTTACTTCTTGTGGGTGTCAAGCTAAGGACCCAAGAGTGCTGTGTTTCATGAAAGATCAAGTGTTGCAGTGTGAGAAACAAAATACCCAGCCCTAAGACACTGCTCACTGCACCCTTCTTGCGGCTGGCTCTTTGTTATTGCTGCCAGATTTAAAGTGCTGCTGGTTTTCCACCCTATTCAGAATTGGTGTCCCTCAGAGTCCTAAAGGCATGTGGAGTTCCCTCTGTAAAGTGAATTTTTATGGGGAAAGTATTAAAAAGAATTATTATGTGCACAGCCACCGGAAAGAATATTCTATGTCCAGAATGAAAAAGAAGGGCCATTTCAAAGGAATAATTACCACACTAAGTACCATCCATAAACACACACATTCTCCATGGGATGTGGGTGGAGCTGTAATCCCCCTGAGAGTGACAAGTGTGGCCTTCCCTTAGCCAGCAAACATGGGTCCAGCTTTCCTAAAAATAATCTGTTTTGCCATTTATGATTTAGTGTGAGCTAGAAAAGCTGTTGCAACAAGCTGTTTTCATCCCTGGGGACAATGCTTTGCTCCTACCACGTGGTTAGGGAGGGTGAGCTCTGCCAGGCTGGGAGCCGGGGGTGGCATCATAACTCCCAGAGATGGCCACCAGGAAAAGCAGCAAGGTGGAATATCTTTCCCTAACCCTCAAGTTTTGGCATTCTTTCTCATTTACCTGCAGGCAGCAGCTGTAATTTCAGCATATCACACTGGGGTAACATTTGGAACTCTCCTCCCCAGCAGATGAGGTCCAGGTGATTCAGTCCAGGTGTGATGTGGACTTTGAAGACTCCTGGCTTAGGAGCACCTCACTTGCCTAAACAGAAGAATAAAATTAAGCAAAACTAAATAAAAACCTTATTTTTACTAAAAATTACCTTATTTTATGGTGGAGCAAGACAGGATCAAGTGTCTGTAACCAGAGTGAAATGACATTTGAGCAAAAGCTAGTTTTATATCCACTCATGCTAAAGAAAGGATTGAAGTTCAGCCAAGGTCCTCTTCTGGCTCTCTAACAGTGCTGACTTTCACTCAGGGTGAACAAATACATCTTTGCTCATGTAACAATAAGAATATCTTGGCCTTTTCCTGAGCAACTTTGACTCAAATTAGCCAGAGGGAGAGAGCTAAAGCTTGTGATAGAAATAACTCTCATCAGGAACAAGTGCTCAAGGGGCTTAGAAATGTGATTTTATTAACTTTCTGTCAGTTTTCAGGGCAGGATAAACGTCCACTTAAGAGCATTAGCAATGCATTCTCTCAGAAGAGACATTTGCAGGACCTTGCTCTTCCCAAGCTGCTCGACTTGCTTTGAAAGGGTGAAAGAACAAGCAGGGAAGGGCTGGAAGGATGGAAGTGGAGGCAACCTGCACCAAAGCTGTCCAAGGCTGCATTTCACCTCCTCTGGCACCAAGTCCTCAGCTGCTGATCCTCAGAGCACGAAGGGGAGCAGCAGCCAGGGCAAGGAGGGGCTGTGAGAAGTCCCAGTGACAAACAGGTGCTCACCTGACAGCTCCAACTGTTTGTTTGAGAAGGAAGCAGGAGCCTTGTTTGCACACAGGGGATGCAGCATCTCACAAACAGTAGTGCAGGCTTTGGCACAGCAGAGCAGAGGTGGCTCCCACCTGCAGGAACAAGGGTCAGGTGTGGTGAAAAAGTGCTTTTAACAAGCTAAGCTTAACACTGCTGATTTAGAGCATGTGTCACAGCTCACTGAGAGCCTGAACACTGGTAAAGAGTCTGTTCATTTATTATGCACTTAATTGATTTGTTTCCTGGCTGAAGGAAGAACAAAATGGACCTGAACCTCACTTGGGGCTTCTGGGTGCTGGGACTGACATCAACACTCAGTTTGTAAACTGTGACATCAGTCTGTAAAATCTACATTTAATTAAACTTAACTCTCCCCACTTTGGCCAGCCAAAAAGACTGGTTGACAAACCACGAGCAAGGGTGAAATATTTCCTCACAGCATCTTTGGAAGCAGGATTTGGAAGAACATATCAATGCACCTGGTGCCTCCTGTTCCACAGTCAGGAGATCTCTTGGCACTGACTCCATCTACTCCCAGCAGCAGAGGTTTTGTATTCCCAGATTCCCATCTAGGAAATCCATCTTTGTTAAGTTTCCAGAGTATCCAGCAGACAACAAGGAATATCTCTGGTTCCTAATGCCAGAGCACAGAGAAATCTGCGTGCTGTGCCAAGCCATGGAACCTGGCAAGACCTCCCCAGAGATTTCAAACTGCAGAAGTGAATTTCTATGAGCTCACTGTGATGGGAGGGCTCATCCATGACACAGGGACCACTGAGGGGAGGGAGAGCTGAACCCCCAAATTCCCTTCTCCCCAGTAAAACACCCTGGTTTTGAAATACTCTTCTGACATTCAAACCCCTTCATCTGTTTGTTTTTAACAGCTAACAATTTCTGAACTTAAATGTCATCTCAGCTGTATTCCCAGAACTTAATTCATTCTGGTCCCATAACCATTCTTTTATGCTTATAGCATATATTTTGAATTAGCTAAATTAGATTTCACTCTGTTGTCAGTGACTGTCAGTTGTGATGCTTTTGAATTTCAGTTGCAAAATGTGTGGAGGTTCAAGAGGCAGCAGAGTAAGCAGATATTCAAAGCATGAATTAGACTTTTAATAGACAAAAAAAGCTAGGGAGATGGAACTCATAAATTACTTTAGATATGTGGCCATAATTATTACATGCATTTGATTTCTGTATACATATATAGGGATTTTTAGGAGGCTGGTTGCTATGGTAACTACTGCATGGTCCATATGTTGCCTCTGAAATTCTTTTTCCTCAGTGGAAAATTACACCCATGGACATGGATGGCATTTGTAAATCTCCGAAAAAAGTGGTAATTTTCCTTTTCTTCCTAAATGTCATTGACTGTGTAATGGAAGTCTTTGAAGTTCAATTCTCCTCGGTGTCAGTTCACCAAGAAAGAGACGTGAACTGCATCCAAATCTTCCCTCTCTGCCTCCAAACCTTTCCTTGCCTTGCTGGAAGACTGACTGACAGCAAATGCCCTGACTTTGTCATGGGTGAGTGTGAACTCACTTCTGTGGCATAAATGGTTTTGGACTGGAGCACCTCTGCTCTGGAGCGAGGTTGGGAGAGCTGGGGGTGCTCACCTGGAGAAGAGAAGGCTCCAGGGAGACCTGAGAGCCTCTGCCAGTGCCTAAAGGGGCTCCAGG
This sequence comes from Haemorhous mexicanus, assembly GCF_027477595.1. Lineage (NCBI taxonomy): Eukaryota > Metazoa > Chordata > Aves > Passeriformes > Fringillidae > Haemorhous > Haemorhous mexicanus. The sequence goes on along the minus strand of NC_082355.1, from coordinate 9,091,813 downwards.
AGTGCTGGAGAGGGACTTTGGATCAGGCCATGGAGTGAGAGAACAAGGGAGAGTGGCTTCAGACAGCAGGCAGGGCTAGACTGGATATTAGGAAGAATTTCTTCCATGTGAGAGTGGTGAGGCACCAGGATGGGGCTGTGCAGAGAAGCTGTGGCTGCCCCATCCCTGCAGTGTTCCAGGCCAGGTTGGATGGACCTCTGAGCAACCTGGGCTAGTGGGAAGTGTCCCTGCCCATGGTGGGGAGGTTGGAACAAGATGATTTTTAAGGCCCCTTTCTACCCAGACCATTCTGCGACTCTGTGCTAGGAAATCAGGATTTCTGGCTGCAGAACGACACCTGGTTTGAAAAATTGTTGTGGAGCAGAATGGCTGTCTTCCACGTGGCTCAGGATGTCACAATGCTGTACAAAGCCAAGGAGCTGGAGACAGAATCAGCCAGCTCCAGGTGTGTGCACAGCTGGGAACACCAAGTGCCTTTGGAGGCTGCGCCGTGCTCTGCTCTCAGGCTGGACAGAGCAGCAAATTAGAGCCATCAATAGGCACACCAGCACTTTTTGGTGTGTTTCTTGTTGGCTCTGAACCTTCTAACAGTTCTTCTAAGGTTGTAGCATTTCTCTATTTATCTGCTGGGGTTAGGAGAAAAAACTCCAAACCCAAATACCTGCAGTGTTGCAATCAATTGCTTTTCCTGGTCTGTTGAAGTGTAAATCAAGGGATTAGGAATCCACAACAGAGAAGTCCAGCACTGAGGCTGAAGGAGCAATTCCCTGAGCCAAGAGCCAGAATGGCTTGTCTGATGTGTCCAGGCTCAGGCTGGGCCTCAGCATTTCATTGCTGCCATCAGCCATGAGCACAAGCACATCTGTAAAATATGGATTTCAGTGACATTGGATTAGGGATGGATTTAACTTTGTGTGTTTGAAGTTTACCCAAAACCCAGAGACACTTAAATGCATTTTTAACCTCATTTTTTTCAGCAATTCTGATTAATGACTGTGGCTTGGAAGCCACCACCTTTATACAGCTAAAGAGTCTGTGAATGTTGGCTTTGCAGAAACCTTTCTTGGTGCCTTACACAGCTGCACTTCTGTTTTACATTGGAAAGGTTTGACACCTCAGCAGTATAAAGTTAAAGGTTTTATCCCTAAAACTTCCCAAACGCAGTTTCCATTATTAACACAATTGTGACAGCTATAGTTTGTTTATATTGCTTCACCTGGGGCACATAAACTTAAAGGACTGAAAATACCTCCATGCAATAAAAGAATTTTATATAATTGCTACCTCTTGCTGTAAGGGACAGCTGGCCTTTGAAAGTTGGGAACACATTTACGTCATTGAAGTAAAATGTAAGCCTGGGGTTTAAACGACTGTAATTTATGTTTCTGAAGCTCAAAACAAAAATATGGCTGTCCAAGGGCAAATACCTTTCCAAACAAACTAATACTAATAATTCATCTTGGAGAGTGTATATGTCTACAATCTCTTTCGAGAAGGCTTTCAATGGCAGTTGCTGTTTTCTTTTCATATTTATTCTCTATTACCTCTGCTTTGCTATCCCCAGAGTTAAAATGTCCAGTGACATTTTCCCAATTCAGCTGTTTTTAATGTTTCTTAATGTGCAGTGCAAGGCTGTGCCACATCCCTGTACAGTCCCAAAGTTGTCACAGGGAGCTCTGACCAGTGCAGCCCAAGGTAGGTGTGGAAAAGGCTGGGCCACCAAAACCTCTTGAAAGCACTGAAAATGACTTATTTCATGTGCCTGGGCAAAAACAGTGCCCTGTGAGCAGAACCGTTATTAATGACCCTGCAGTTCTTGTGCTGAGCATTTTCTTGTTACTGTGTCTCAGCATGTGTCTGAACATCATTTATACATTTTGGGTTTAGGGCCCCATTCCAAACAGCTGTTGCTTGTTTAGCCTTTTAATTTTTCCCCCTCCTTGTTTTTAATTTGTAATACTGAAAATCTCTCTAGCATGGGTTGACACCAAAAATGTTTGTTCTAGTCCTTGGATGAGTGCACCCACCCATGGTCCCTGTTTTTATGATTTACAAATTCACCAACATTTCTTATGGCATTGCAAAACAACAGTGACAATAAGAAACTCAACCACAGCTCCCTCACAGCAAATTCCAGGCCCAGAGCTCCTCTGCAGTCTTGCAAGCCCATCATCAAGGGGGAGCCTGCATCCATTTAGATGGTTTATTTCCAAATCTTATTTGGGATGTGATCATGCTCTGCCTTGGCTCCATTCCACATTTGTCATTTGCTTTTAATATATGTTCAGATATACCCATGACTTAAAAATGAGTAATCTCATTTTCATCCCTTTAAAGAGTTTGGTTGGGCTGCCCAGTATAGTTCAGCAGAGGAGCAAATGGCAGATTTTGTCAGTCTTGGGTTGTGTAAGTGTGAACACTGAAATCAGGACTCTGGAGCAAGAAGACCATGACAGGTGAATTCAAATTTCACCTGAGCATTGTGTGAATGATCTTTATTCCTTCCTTAAAAACTCCTTTTGGGGCAAAACTGAGCACAACTGCGGGGAAGGTAGATCCAGTTGAAATGAGGCTGATATTCAGGCCCTGCTCTACCTGCCCTCACCACATGGGGAATGGGACCATGAAGCTGCTGAGAAGAGGACACAGCCAGTGGTGTCCAGCTGCTGCACGTCAGCTCATTTACACCACCTGTGGGCTGCACCCATGGCAAGGCTGCACCTGGGAGCATCTTCCTTGCAATTCCTGGAGCTTTACTGAATGTGCCAGCCTGGTGTTTGGGAATGCTGTGCCTAACTGGGGGCACCCTGTTAGCTGCTGTGGGACAAAATTCCCCTTTTCCATAGGGGTTTTCCCCTGGCATGGGGAGATGTGGGTCCACACACCCAAGTGGGGCAGGTGAGGTCCTGGCCAGGACACAGGCACTCAGCAGTTTGCAGGCTGACCCTTGATGGTGGATTATTTTCCCTTCAGAATCACAGTGGAAGTATTGAGGCAGGAGATTGGGAAAAACACAGAAGCAGCTTTAGAAAATGTGCTCAAACCCTGCTCCCAAGTGAGAAGGGGAGCCTGAATACAAGCCCAGTCCTTCCCTCCCAGCACAAGTGCAGCCCCTGGGATGTGCTGTCACGTCCCAGGAATGTGTTTCCTGGATATGCTGCATCCATCTCCCTCTCCTGCCTGTCCTGGCTCTGCCAGGACCATCCTCCCTCGCTCTGCTGGCTGAGCCTGCTTCAAAGGGACACCTCGGGCTGGGGCTGGGGAATTGCAGAAGGACCAGGAGCCGTGTTTTGGAGGAGCACAGCTGCCTGCAGCTGCTGCTGTGGTAGATAGTGAATATGGATGGGCCACCTGAGTCAAACCCCCTCAGCCTGACTGGTCTGAGACTGCCCCGGGGGCAGGAATGGACCCAGTTCCCAGCTGCACCATCCCAACCTTGCCAGAGGCAAAGGAGGGAAGCTTGAGTGAAACTGGATTGCTGCTGTTGCCTGAGAGGAAACAGTCCCAGATGGCAAATCACAGAATCCCAGAAGGGTTGGGGCTGGAAGTTTAAAGCTCACTTTGTTCTAACTCCCTGCCACTGGGCCAGCCTGCTTGGTGAAGAATATATTCCTGAAATAAATTGAATAGTGAGCAGAACCATCAAGAATGAACCACTGGTCACTGCCATGTGTGCATGGAGGCGCTGATGGAGCTGGCAACCCAAGACCAATTTCCTTTCTTACTCCACTTCAAGGGCTGGATGTCACAGGATGCAGTGGAAGTTTAATGTTTCTGAGAGGACGCTATAATGAGCAGGAGCTTGTCCCTTCCCAGGAACTGATGGAGGTGATTGCCATGGCCAGGGACTGCTATTCAGGTCTGGACAATTTTTTCCAGTCCTCCCTCTGTGTCACTGGTACCTTTTCTTCTCTACCTGCTCGGAAACAGCTGCAGATGCTGAGAATTTAAAGCACAGCCCTTAAGATCTAACGTAGTTGAAATGTCTATAAACACCTTGAGTCTCTTTAGAGAGCTCTGTGCCTGCCAAACTGTGCAGCTTAGTAAAATGTCTCATTATTCGTGGTGCTTCCACCTCCTGCAGTCCATGATTACGTGAGAACTGAGGGAAAAGCACCCTTAAAGACTTCAGCACATCCTCAATGCCTGAACTGAAAAAGTAGTCAAGGAAACTAACTTAATTAAAAAGTTGAAAACTTTTAATATTATTTAAGATGACCTCAAGACTTGGAGCATGGCTGTGGCTTTTTTTTTCCAGCATTGGCAGGTAACAAAATTGAAATAGTATCAGAATATTTTTTCCTTATTTCTTTGTATTAATAACCCAAGCACACAGAACTCTGTTGAACATTAATCACCAGATTCTGTTTTATGGCTGAAATAAATCTGATTAGAAAACAGAAAAAAAACTTAGTGAAACCAGTGGCATGATTCACCATGATGGAAATTCACTGATGGAAATAGGATGCTTATAGAATTCAAATTTTGCTTTTGAGTAGAGATCCATAGTGCACACTGACCAGGGATCAACTGAAAAGGCTGCAGGCTATTAATCAGCAGTTATCTCCCCTGCATGTGTATGTTAGGAGCATGACAAGATAATTGATCTAGAAGAGCTCCAAGGATATACAAGAGGTAGTATTTTCTTGGACATTCATTAAAACAGAAATTTCATTTTCTCTTCCTTCTCAGGGCTGGCTCTCCCACAGTGTGGTGTGGGGGCTGCAGAGCACCATCCATCACAGGAATGTCTCCTAACAGGTGGGTGCTGTGCCCAGGTATATCTGTGTGAGGTTTGTCATTAGGATCAGAATTTGGAAGCAAATCTCCCAGCCATCTCCAATCTGGGCAGTTTGGTTTGTGCCGTGGTGTGGAGCTGCACCACATGAACTGATGGGTCACTAAAACCCCTCAGTGCTGGCCCCAATCCCCTGAAACCCAGCAGGGGCCTGGGGAGAACACTCTGCAAGCACCAACCCCCTGCCCACAAAGGTGCCAGGCAGCACAACCTCCCCAGCTCATGGCTGGAGTCATTGCTGCCAACACCAAAGGAGATTTCAGGGACTTCCCACCATTTATCTTCTCACTGCCTCTCTCCTCCCCCCAGGTGTACCCTCAATACAGCCACTTTTCTGCAGGGGAAGAACCTGTTTTCCTGGTGGACAGGAATGATGACCCACTTGCCTTCTGCTTCAAGCATCCATCAAACCCAGCCTCTGTGTCCCCTGCAGTCTTAATTTTCCTCTTGACAGCCAAGACAAATGACTCCCCCGGGGCTGTTTGCCCATGTCTGCTCAAGGTTTCTGTGACATTTCTTGAAGATGACCTGTTTTTTAAACACACAATCGGTTTTCTTTCCACTTCCACCTACCACTGTGAAGATAGAGATAGATTTGCTTTAAGAAAACCTAATGGTGTCAATCTCTGACACATTCTTACTCTCTGCTTTCTGTTTTAGGCTTCTTCTGGTTCCCAGATGTTGCCAGCTGTAATTTTTTTCCCCTATTTGGGGTTGTCCTACACAGATAAAGCAATATTTCATCAAGGTGCACCAACTATAAGAAAATATATTTTAATTTTTTTTTTTTCAATCCAAGTTTCCCCAAACTCACCCTGAAATCTGCCTTTTGAGTCCCCCAGCTCCCAAATGGTGGGGAGTATTCCTGGGGAAAATATTCTCCTGCCTCTAGGATTATCCCACTCTCTCTCACCTCTTCTGAGTACACAACACACAAAGCTGTGAGCTGTTGTTTGAGTCATCAAACCAAAGAAAAGGGGTATTTTGTGTCATTTAGGCAATGGTTGAACTGGGGTGTTCCAGGTGATGCAAGCAAACATTACACCAGGAACATTTGCCTTTGAGACAGCACATAGGAATCACCAGCTTTGTCAAAAGGCAATTGGATGGTTAATCTCCCTCATATGTATTATTTTAAGGGTTTTAATAGATTTTAAGACTATTTTTTTTGTTCTTTATTTATCAGATATTTCTGGAAATGACAGCCATATTTGTGAGTGTCTCAAGGACAATTTCTTTCCCAGTAATGTCCCCTGGGATGAGAATAAAGCAATGGCCACCCACCTGCCAGCCCCTCACCTGCTCACAGGTTGTTTGTTCTCTGCCAAGCTGTGCCTTGAGCACAGCTCTCCTTCTCTCCAGCCACATGGAAGGAGCCTGACCTCTGCATGCCACCCAGGGGAGGCAGGCAGGCAACACAAGGAATCAGGAGGTGGCTTTGTTATGGATGTTTCATGATAAGGCATGCAGAGAAATAGGGGAAAGCACCTTCATTTCTCATTTTGGAGAGCTTGTCTTTGCAATATAGCTCTTTAATGTCATCCCCAATAAAAATGTCCCTCCCTTAATGTCCCTCTTCCCAGAGCAATTGCCCTGCAGTGTCACACATGGGATAGCCAGGTCTGGCACTGGGAATTCCAAACACCCGGATTTGCAAGGAACATTGCCAGCCCTGGCTATGATTAAACCCCATAAAAAAATGAAGGATCTCTCTGGCCAGATCATCTGGATGTTGAAAGAGAGAGGAATGTGATTGCCACTTTCCAGTTTCCCTTGGCACAAGGATTTTCCAACCATCCAGCACATCCTGAGAGTGGGAAATGGTGCTGGACCACCTGCATGCTGGCTGTGCTCAGTGGCCAGCACATCCCTCCAGGCATCAGCGTTTCCAAACACAGCCCTGAGGTTACACAAAGTCTTTTTGATCCCATCTCAGTGACCCCGAGGCTACAAATGCTGTCATGGGACCTTCCTGGCATTGGAAGGAGCTCCTTGTTCCCGTAAATCATAGAATCATAGAATAGTTTGGATTGGAAGGGACCTTTAGAGGTCATCTAATCCAACCCCCAAATGGAAACATTGCATTTTGGGCACTCTACCATGCAAACTCTCCTTGGCTCTTGAATGCAATAATCACACTCTGGATAGCTGTGAATTACTGTGCAAAGGGAAAAGGTCTCTCTCAAACACCCTGCTTTGTCCTTTTACCATTGTGTATGTGGCTGCTTAATATATATTGAATAATTTAAACAATCCACATGCTATAACATGCCCCCAAATGTTTAGTTGAGTGTCCCCAAATCTGTTTTGCATGTTTATCCTTCCATTCATTAGGAACTTAAATGTTCTTTGACTTCACCCTGTGCCTTTCAGCATTATTTTATGGAAATTCTGATTTCCTGCACTGAAAGAAACCCTGATGATAATGAGAGGCTTGAAGCGTTTCAAACAAAGAAAAAGCAGATTGAGTCAATTCTTCATTTTGTTCTTAATCAAAACTAGTTGTGTGCATTTGCATCGACAATGAGCTCGGCACACAATGCTCCATATGGGCTTGGCTGCTGGCATTCAGGGAATGGCAGGAGCCACTGAAAAAGCTCCCTGGTTTTCAAAGATTTGGGGATGACCTTGCAAAAGTGTCATTTGTCACTGCCCCCCTTGCCCAGAATGACTAGGAAAATCCCTGGAAACAGGCTATGGAATTGCAGAGCCCAGTTCTCACAGGCCAAAGCAGTACAACAGCACTTGCCTACAGGGAAAGAGAGGGAAATGAGAAACTGGAAGCTTTTAGTGGAGCCCCAAAACTTTCCTTTTCATGATCCTTTATCAGGATATTATTCTTCTACTTAGATGTCACTCATTTTTCAGGTACGCTATTATACCAAGTCCACCATAAATACAAATGCACACAAGCTATGGTCCATTAATCCAGACGCCTATTTGCAATTCCAAAGTGTCTAAAACTTGGAAACAACCCAGAAACTTTCACTGCTCCTCATTTCAGACCCGATCTCGCAGAGCCCCCTTCAAACTAATTCCAGCCCAGTTACTCCCAGGAGGTGTAACATACATGCCATTTTAGGACCAGGTCCTCATTTTTGGGCACATTAACAGCCCCCAGCAGAGCTGTAGTGCACAGACTTTGCAGGTTTGCTCTGCAGAGCATGAACACTTAGAATAAAGAGGGATGGCAGGTCACACAGCACACATCCCTGGGTGTGCTGTTGTGAGTGGCTGGACAAGTTCTGCTCAGGAAGGATTTATTTTGACTCATTTTGGGCTGTGGCTGTGAGAGGCTTGCAAAACCTTTCACCTTCTTTCCCTGGAGTCATGTATATTTTATGAGAAATTTAAGAATTACCTCTTATTAAAATGGGGATAGTGTAATTACCAATAAAAAGCAGATGTTATGGCATGACTAATGCTTGAAAATGTGTATGTAGCAAGTACAACATGCGAGCACATCCAGACTTTTCACTGAGATAATAAAAAATTGTCTTTGTTGAAACAAACTGGCCAAGTCACAGAGGTCTGAAGTCACAGGGAAATCATTGCAGGAAACACTGCAAGGCTCCACAAAAGGGCAGCTTTGCTCCCACTGATCTCAGCAGCAAAATGCAACAGCAGGAGGTTGAGACAGAGAGCTTCCATGGCTGCTCACCCACGTCAGGAGGTGTTTGGA